>NW_027120892.1:0-600000 GCF_030686945.1 Centruroides vittatus
ACTGAATTTTAGCAGCAATTTAAAATTGTCATTCTCAATTCAGATACCTTGTATAAATATTACATGAATTCTCATACAAGTTAATCGAAATTTATCTACTATTTATGTCATTTAGAAACAAATTAATAGTAAATATTCTATATTATGAAGGCATTTTATATTAAATCCAACAGATTTTAACACTTACTTCAGATATATTTTCTTTTATGACTATAACATTTTTCTTGGTTGTTTAAGCTACAAAAAGGTATTTAAAAATTCTCAGAAAATTTGTCAATTTTTTTGAAAACAAAATTCTTCCATGAATAAATTGCTTACAGATCAATCAGAAGCATCAGCAGTCAATAAAAATATAAAAATTCCAAATATAGTTTCATAATAATTTATTATCCATGAAAATTATTTTCTTCTTCACATTTGTGATAATATGATTTAAACTGATGAACTATTGGAAAAATATAATGCACAGTTTCTCTGATGAATTGCATTCTCTTTTATGTTTCTCATCTTTAACAATTCTATCACAAATAACACAAAACTTGAAAATTTCCTTCTTAATATAGTTTAACTGCTGATTGGTAACATTTTATTTTGTAGTTGCCATCCAGTTACATTAACGATTTGCATAATAAATTATTTCCTGGCAATCTAATCTTAATTTAAAAAAAAATAAAGATAAAATTTCTATCATCAATATTGAAACTTATTTTATAATCAGAATTAAGTGATAAGTGATATACTTCTTACAGCACATACAACTAAAGAAACTGTAAAATTACCAGTTCTGGAAACTACAGGTATTATATGAAATAGATATAAACACTAATGTGCTTATACAAATGTGCTTATTAATAAACAGAATAAACTTTTAATGATATTGATTATATATTAATTTAAATATTTCTTACAGTTAAATCCAGAGATAAAGTGGAAACTAAACAAATAGTGATTGGTGTGGTTACGAGAATTGATCTTTTGAACTATATTACCAGTGAAGAGGAATCTCACCGTTACCAAACTCCTACAGATAAATCTACATGATTGAATCCTACTTTGATCATAATTAAATATAACATGATCAAATTGTAACTTTTTTATATTTTTAATCGGACAACCAGATTAAGAGAAACTTTCCGCAGTACATTCCCTCCAAATTGATTATTTTTAACTCTATTTTTTCTAAAATGCTTTATACTTATGCATTATCTAATATATTAAGTGTTACACCTGATGAAAACATTCCATTTAGTATATATATTATAGCAAATATAAGTATTCCTGTAATTCATTACGTTATGTATGCATATGTTGTTACATTGATTTAATATATTTTAGAATTTTATTTAAATTTCAATAACAAAATATATCAAGCTTTAAATCAAAAATTTAATTCGATACTGTTATGGAATCGCAATTGAAATTTATACAAATTTTTCTGCGGAATAAACTGTAGTCATAAATACATTCCAATTTATATGAAAATTTTAATAAACTTATTGAATCAAAATATATTTGCTTGTTTTTTCTATGCAATGAAATATATATATACACACTATATATTCATTGTATTTACATATATAAAATGACATAATGTACACAATGAATCTCAATGCAAGGATTCGTTTCGTGTGCTTTATAAACAGTTACATTAGTTCACTCGTCTACAATGTATTTATCTGTGGAAAGCCGCAAGACAAAAATGTATATGAATTCTCCATAGTGGAGAAATAAAAGGGAAGATAAATTTGAAAATAATTCTTTAAATATTTTTCAAATTATTATTCGGAGCAAGTGGAAATGGTTGAATTTTACCAACAACACCTTTAAACGGTATCTGTGGAAAATTCTTTAATTTAGACGAATTAAAATAATATTTTCAACAAATGAGAACACATTTATCTATGATCATATCGTGTCGGATTTGACACTAAATGCTAAGAAGACAGCAAAAACCAATCCATATATATCGCATATATTTGGTTGTTGCTGTATTATTAGTATATACGGTATTCATTTTAATTGAATTGTCGGTGTCGCTCGGATATATGTTAATCCTTTATTCCGATTGTCGGTATCAATTATTGTGTGTACATTAAGCATCCCAGCTCAAATCGTGGGTGTCGGCCATGTCGTGAGGATATCCCACTTTGTTTAATTCTAAGTACGACACTCAAAAATTTATGCGCGGAATTTTTGACTTTGTCAACCGTTCGGGTTGTTATTGTGAAACACCACTTAAGCAAGGTACTGTACATTTGGTTGGTCCGAGAGGTCATACTTAACTACTAAGTCGCGCGCTCTTCTAATCGAGATAAGTAAAGTCCATCGAAAAAAAAATCGCTCAACATGCGGACTGGCGTCTTTATGCCGCCAGCTAAAATGACGCCCTGAAATTAGGCGTCATTTTTACAAAAGGGGGGAACCCTGTGGGACCGGGATTTCGCCCCCCTTATCGGCAAAGTGGTTGTCGAGCTAAAGTCGTTAAATCAATGATTTATTCCGTAAACAAGACCGAGGAATGGGTGCGCGAGACGATTTAATTGTCACATTCCCGACCTAATTGACAGATCCCCGATCGTACATCGTGGGTAATTTTGGGTCATCGTTTTACACCAAGTTCAAAGCGGGATTCGTCCGGCTCTCCTACGGAGGGGGCGGTGGTCGGGGCTGAACGGTCCCAGCTGCACCTTCTCCGAGTCAGAAAAACACATTTAGAGTGTAAATTACGGGACCGTCGTCCGGGGAAGGGCTTGACCCGACTCGTACGGGAAGCGGCCCGGGTGGGGGAGTTCGGGGATCTTCGGCGACCCCGCGGCCCGAATCGCGTCCCTGGCAACCGACCAGGAACCAATAAGGTAAGAGTTAGACCCTCGATCGGACCAACCAGAACCCCGAAATTTCGGGGAGAGGTTTGATATAAAAATCCGGAGACCCCAAGATAGGGGGCAGTAGAGTTGTGGTTGGTGTTGTTGTTGCGAGGTTGGAGAGAGAATACTCAGTTCAAAGGATCTACATCCGGACATCTTGGGATACTGAAGACGTCGAATCAAGACTCCGAAATTCCACCCAAGTGCGGACAAAGGGACCAAGGGACTCAACTTCCCCCCGAGGATTTCAGCAGTCCAGCCTCCAGCTTGACCTTCTCGTGGAAACGAATTTTCTACGGACACTGAACCACCCGACTGCGGACCCGAACTTTTCGTCAGAGACAACCTCCGTTGTAAGCATGTTTCAATATAAATAAACGCGCTAAACAGGAGATACGGTCTATGTGTGAATCTCTCTGCGTTTGTTAGACCACTACCCACATACGGTAAAGGCCCTTTCGCAACATCCTGACTAGCAGCGAGAGGAGCGAGTCGGGTCAACTTGATCAAATCTTCGCCTTTCAACAAGGGCGAAATCCTTACACACTTGTATTCAGCATTTGTCGAAAGTCAAATGCTAAATATATCATTTAAAGCCGCGTTAGATGGTATAAAACATTCTAAGTTGTGGTTTGTGCTTGAAGAAATGATGATGAGCAAACATTTTTTTGAATTTGATAATACACGTTTGTAGGAAGACAACCGCAAGAGTAAAATCTGTAAGTGGATATACGATATAAATAAGTTGAAAATAACATATTAGAAGATCTATATTATTTTTTACAGGTGTATAAACGTGTGAATCGTATCAAATTGTCTGATCTATCGAGTTTGCCCCATTCTGATAATAAAGAAATCCATAAGTTAAAGTTTACAAACGATACAGTTATTATAGCAGATTCTCCAAATTTGTTACAGGAAAACAATATATACAAGGTCTGTCCGAAAAGTTCGCGAACTTGCAAATAGAAGTTGCTTGCATCTACCTAGAAGCTAATCAGTTTTGTCGCCTTCGAAGTAGTGTTCTCCTCAGTTTATGTACTGAATTCGGCATCTCTGCCATCAAAAGACGCTTCTTTTGGGATGATGCGCAACTACGCTAGACAATTTTCCTTAATGGCGTCAACGGGTTCAAAATGGCGAGGAATTTTGAGAGCGAATTTTAATTTGGGAAACAAAAAGAAGCCTGGTGGGGTTTAGTCCGGTGAATTTGGAGGTTGAAGAACAAGTAGCGTCTAATTATAGGCCAAAATTTCTGTACTCAGCAGTGTTGCTGTGACTGACCATATCGATAAAGCCGGATGCACACATGCGACGCGGCAAGGAAAAGCGGCAGAATGACGTCACTTTTTCTCGCCGCAGAAGTCGATTTTGTGCCGCTTTTCTCGTGCCGCAAAAGTTGGTTGAATTCTATCTTTCGCGGCGACCGCCGCCAACACGCGTTTCTATCAGCCAATAACAGTTCGTCTGGTAGTCACGTAAGAAAATACAACCACGTGGTGTTTTAATGGCGGGAAGTTCGACGCGATTAACCGAGTTAACAAATATCAGAATAAAGAGGAAAGGATAATAAATTTAACACAAATTCCACACAAATAATCATATATAATTTAATTCAAAGAACAAAACAACCGAATCTTACTTGAAATAGTATTCGTTATCGAGAGATTTTAATCGAGGAAAAAGCCTATTTTGTACACAAGTTCTTTCTGGATCCAAGAAAATATCTAATCCAAAATCTTCGTTCGAATCTTCGACAAAATCTTCTAGCTAAACAGGGCCGTTCCTAGGGTATCTGCCGCTCGGGTGCGAGAATAATTTTGCCGCCCCTTCCCCCAAAGTTGTTAAAAATTTACAAATAAAACAGATAAAGTAAATTTAAGTTAAAAAAAATTGTACAAATATACACAGTTTATTTAATAGAATATAATGTTACAACTTATTTGTAATGTAATAAAGAAATAAATACATAATTCATACATACAGGCAAGGATGCTAACATATCTACTATTTCTACTAATAAGTTATACAGTAAAGTTTGATTTTCTAGCTTTTTTTAATGCAAATGTCTTAACAATGTTAGACACATCTATATTTTCTGACAGCTCTTTTTCAATACTAATAATGGATAAGTCTGAAAGCCTTTCTTGCCCCATTGTGGATCGTAGATAATTTTTTATTATTTTAAGTTTGGAAAAGCTTCTTTCCCCACTAGCTACTGTGAGAGGTAATGTTAAGAAAATTCGTATAGAAATTATTAAATTTGGAAATAGATAGATGAGATTATTTGTGAATAGGTAGTTAATAACATTCAATGCGTTCATTTCAGAGGAAATATAGGGTGCAACATTGTCAATTTCATCATATAAATCTTGAGTTAAAATATCTTTTTGATTTTTACATGGATCACATAAACTATTCTCTAGAGCTTTACATTTTGCAAATCTAATTGATTTATCCATTTGAAGGAAATTATATAGGTTGTTAAGAAAATTAAACAATGTATCATGCTGCTTTATTTGCTCGAACCTTTCTTCCAATTTTGATAATGCGGTGTCCAATATTACAAAGTAAAAATTAATTTTGAATTGGTCAGCCGGGTCTTCACACTCGTAATCAAATAATCGCTTTTTTGTTCGGGGTCTCACAATATTAATCGGAGGAAACGAAGGGTCACAGTCGATATCATCGGCAATTTTTTTGGCCTCTTCTAAAATATCATTAAAACCTTTATTTGATCTAATATTAGATAAATAAGTTTTCGTCTGCTCCAAGATTAAAACGATATTAGGTAGTGTAGAATCTGACTCCTGCATCACTTTACTTGCAATATTAATTTTTGTTAACACAATATTCCATGTAATAATAGAACAAATAAATTTAAACGACTTGATTTTTAAGAGTAATGAATTTGCCATATTTCTGGTTTCAGGGTCTCTGCTATTATCAGAATAAAGTGCAAATAAAGCGTCATATATTTTTGCCAAATTGTATCTAAGAACTTTCAAAGCATCTATTCTACTTTCCCATCTAGTACTAGAAAAAGGTTTTAATGATAAAGTTGGGATTTCATCTTTTAAAACTTGCCAACGTTTAGTCGATGCAGAAAAGAAAACGTAAAGTTCCTGCACAATAGCAAAGAAATTTGTAATTTCTAAAGACGCTTTTGCAGCGTCATTAACAACTAAATTTAAGCTATGGGCCGCACAAGGCACGTAAAAAGCTCTAGGGTTTAATTCAAGAATTTTTTTTTGTAAACCATTATTGCGACCCTTCATATTCGCACCATTATCGTAACCCTGCCCCCTTAAATCTCCTAAACAAATGTTGTGAGTCTCCAAAAAATCCAATAAAACATTGGTTAAGCCTTGTCCTGTCGAATCTGATATTGAAATGAATCCCAAAAAATGCTCCCTAATTTCTATTTGCTTTGATTTATTATTTAATAAAACAAACCTTACTACAACAGTAAGTTGGTCTTTGTGACTTACATCAGGAGTCGAATCTAAAATAATAGAAAAATATTTACTAGCTTTTAACATAGATATAATTTCATGTCTTATTTTCTCTCCCAGAAGGGAAATTAGTTCGTTTTGAATATGAACACCTAAATAATGAGGCATATTTGATGGAGTTTTTCTAATCCTGTTAATATGATCGGATATCGTATCATTAAAGTTTGCAATTGTTTCAATTAATTTTAAAAAGTTTCCATTTTGTTGCTCATATATCTTGTTATTTTCACCCCTAAAACTCAAATTTTGACCGGCTAAAAATTTAACAACATAAATTATAATTTTTAAAACAGAAACCCATCTATCTTTTTCCATGTTTATTAATTTCTCATTTAGTGAATCAGTTGTCGTTTTAGAAGAAATTGATTGTTTTAGATCAATCCAAGATTTTGTATTACAAATGTGACCTTTTGATTTTTCATGTCGTTCTATAACCTGACTTAAATGTCTCCAATCATTATAACCCTCAACTAAACCACTAGAAAAAGTTTTAAATATTTTGCAAAGAAAACAATATACACAGTCTTTTGATTTAGAATACACCAGCCAAACTCTTGGAATTATTTCCCCATTACACAGTTTTTTTATAATAAATAGACGAGAAACCTCTATTGTATTTATTTATTTATTTTTATTTATTTATTTATTTTTTTAACTTCCCTTAACCCTCTGGCACTCAGGGATCAATACACCCCGCACCGCATTGCACAACGGGGATATATGAAACTTTAATCCTTTACATCAAGAACACAAAGTAACAGTAAACAATAAAGTAAAATAAATAAACAAACTACTGGGCAGCTCACCCAGGAAAGAGATAATTACATTCGAGCGTTCTTGCTCTTGTAAATTTTTCTGAAGAACTCCGTTAACGCCTTAAAGCAGTGCTCATTTCTTATGAGCTGATAGAAGCCACAAGGCCAGGTCAACTCCTCCTCGAGGGCAATGAGTTCCAGTCTTTTCCTGTTATACTGCCAGTGTACACATTCGAAGATAAGATGATGTATGTCCTCATTTGCTTGACCACACATACAGTCAGTTTGTTCACTAAGGTTAAACCGCCTTTTGAATACCCCCAGGCCATCATGCCCAGATAGGTAAATCATATCAGCTTCTGTCAGTTGGGTAGGCCCTAAATCTATCAGAGTTAATTTAATTTTATCCAATAAAACACCAGGCCAATAGTTAGGATCCTCATGAACATGAAGATTTTCATTTTCAAAACTTACTTCTTCAGGACTTTGTTCTTTTAATAAAACACCTGCTTCCATTGTAGTTTTGGTATTCGACGAGTCCTCCTTTTTTCCCCCGCTACTGACCACTATGAATTCGGTCTCCGTCACATTTACATCTCGAGCTTGGGAACTTGATGGTGCCTCCTGTGATGTTGTTGAGATTAAAAACGTTTCGAGTGAACCACTAGCCTTTTTAACTAATTCTTCCTTTTCACGCTTTCTTTTTCTGTACTGTGCGCCAGAAAGCCTTTTTCGATTATCAGACATCTACCAAAAAAAAAAAAAAAAAATGAATCCAAGTTATGATTCGTCGAAAAAATTTTGTTTTCGAAGATTTAAAGAAGCATAAATTAATTAAGCTTTGTTTTTCGAAAAATACCAACTTTTGAAAGGAAACTTTACAAAATTTTTTATTTTGTCTGAAAATTTCAACATTTTTAATCAAAACAAAAAAATATTAAGATTATGCTAATCTTTAATTAAACTATATTTTACTAATAAAAAAAAGAAAAATGTTTTACTATTGTTATTATGTTGGTATTATTATTTAAGTTATAAATTTTTTACACAATATAAATTTAATTTAACAAAATATTATTTAAATTTTATTTAACCGCGCAAAAGCAAAATATAATCAAATTAATGTATGTACTCACCTTTAATTTTTACTGTCTCTCTAACCACGATATCAAACAAAAACTTTTTAAGCTGTTGCGATTTACACGATTACACGTTTAAAATTAAAATAAAAGAAATTATCCCGGTGCGTGCATTTCTATGCTTTGACCACAGATGAGTATTTTCCTGTAAAATCTTCCTCGCGACCGACGTGAAAAATAGCTTAAGACGAGTTAAAACAAGAAACTGTTATACTTGCCACTTGTTGTGGCCTGAATAAGTTGTGTATATAAAATTTGAATTTGAAATATAATTAATAATATTTAGAATAGTACATACATTCAAATAATATTAGAATAGTAGTATTTTAATGATAATATTTAGAATAATATTTATGTATTATATTAATTTAATGATAAATTAATTTTTCCCTTTTTTTTTAAGGCGGCTCGCGCCGCCCCCTAGGCTTGCCGCCCGGGTGCCCCGCACCCTCTGCACCCCCGGGTCGGAACGGCCCTGTAGCTAAATAAAGCAAGCGCCGTACAAAACAAAATTTGTAAACACGTCGATAGCGGCAGTGTCAGTATCGTTCGCCATCTTGAATACTGAACGCATGCGCCGAAATGTAAGCGGATTGCAGCTTGTGTGATTGTGCTGCAGCGCGGCGAAGACGCGTTTGCGACACCGCTTTTCGCTGCCGCGCCGCATGTGTGCAACCTCCTTAACGATGCTGTTCTCTCCGAGCAGGAGGTTTTTCTTTCTCACTATTTCACAGACATTTCGTCATCTCCAGATGGTATTCCTTGTTTACTGTATAATCATCTGAAAAAAATTCTTGTAGAATGGCACCATCAGGATGAAACAAAACATGAGCAAAATTCGACCGGAATTGTGGCGCCTTTTTTGAGTGGCGGTAAAGATTTTCCCATCCATTGTGATGACTAAGGTTTTGTTTTTACGTCGTACCCAAAGACCCACGTCTCATCCTCCGTGATAATGTCTTTCATGAAAGTATTTACAGATCCAGTCCGTCCCAAAACTCTTAACTAATTTGCATTCATTAAAAGAAAATTGCAAAACGCAATTAACCCATGTTTACACAAATGAATGTAACGTAACAAAAGATGAAGATAGAACAAACTCTTTTCGAGAGATAGTACAAACAACATACTGTTATGGGGATCCAGAATCGAATCTCAACTGGCCGGAAAACCCCAACAATTTTTCGGTTGGTGGTCTGTCTGGGTATGTCGCACCCCTTCCGGCATCATCTTGGCCACTTTACTGTGGACTTGGCCGAACCAATAATGGGCTCTCTAAAAGAGGGCCTCTATTTGCCCACAGGGCAGGAAAGAGTTTTAAAAAAGTTATTAGTGATTGTCAAATATGTTTGCGTGAGATCGGTATGACCGTGGGACTGTAGTATGGGCAGGCTAATTTAATGTGTAAAAACTGCAAAGTTAATAAATTAACCTTTAATTTAAACTTTTCTTTAGCCTTATTTTGAATTTATTATTATTATTTGTTGTATTCATCGTTAGCAATATTATAAGATCGAAACAAATCGTAATTTAATCGAACAAAATACAAATTTTATTTTTATTGAAACCTTAACCATTCTTCCATCTCCTTATTAGCTTCATCCTTCTCACTAGCAGATAGCTGTCTTGGACGTTAACAAACTGGAACATGATTTTTTAAAGATAATGCTCATTTTGATCTGTTTCTTGTTCTCTGACCGCTTTATAGTTTTTTTTTTTTTAGATCTAGAAGATCTCGTCTATATCTTGCATCATTGATATGATCAATATTGTATACGTCTGAAATCTTTTGCTTTCATAATTTTCTCAACACAACCTTCTTTTAAACTGATATGGACTTGTTTCAGAAAGTCTGCTCCCAACGATAACTGATAAGCAAGGAATGAACTAGGAACCACATGTATGGGGATTGAAAATTGGTCTCTGTCAACACTTATTACAGTCCAAATCTTCTCAGTGTAAAACTCTTTCGCTCACTCACTCCATGAAGCTCTAATGAATCTTATAATCGAGATGGGTGGAATAATAATAATAAGCGCAGAGCCCAAACAGTTAGGAGCTGAAAGTTGAAATTTGGTACACAGTTAGGGTACGGGTACGTCATGAGAATGTACACTAAGAAGGGATTTTTGGAAAATTCCTCGCGGGGGAGTGGAAAAAGTTTAAAGATTACCCCGAAGAACTCGGCTTCAACTGTACTATTGTAAATACTAATTTTTTTTTTGTTTGCATTTCTGCGGGAAATCGAACATATTTTTAGACCCTTCTAATAATTCTCAACGATATTTAGTGCTCCATCGTATTCGAAGTTGACACGGGGAGCGCATCGGCATATGTTCGCTTTATTCGAACTCTTCGTCTTAATGTTCAATTTTATGTTCGAATTCATATTTACGAATGACTATGGAAGATCCAGCTTATTTTTGAAATTAAGTAAACCTGAAGAAATAGAATTATTTTTTTCTTTTTACATTTATTAATTGTTTTTATTGTTTTATCGTTTTATTGTTTGTATTGTTTTATCAGTATATTAGTATATCAAGTTTATACGATATATTTAATAATCATTTAAAGAAAAATTAAAAGTATGTTAAGGAAAAATTCAAATATTTATCCACAAGATTAAACTTTCACTTTGATAATAGTCAGGTAAGAATTTTATTTTATAGTTATGGTATTACTATCAGGACGTGGTGGAATGGCCTTGCTGTTTGTGCAAAATAATAAAATAAATTCGTACGATACGATAGTCACGATTATTTTTTCAAAAACGGAAAATTTTCGTTATTCATCAGAAAATTCAACCCAGACCGACACGCAACGAACAGAAATTTCGACGTTGGATAGATTAATTTCACCGAAAATGGCCCGTGGATGACCTCGTGGCCGAGGCGGCGAAGTTTCAAAGATCGCCCTCAAAACCAGCGATACCAAAGATGATTGGAGAATGAGAAGAGAACGAGACCCGCCGAGAGCGTCAAAGTGATCCAGCTTAGCAGTGAGTATCCGAGACATAGTATTGTCCCAAATATGGCTTTGCCGTTTTACTTGTTTTTATTTGTTATAGTGGATGACTGAATATTTTTCGAAATGTCATTTGGAATTTTTGTAATAAATCTTTCAGAAATTATAATTTATTTTTAAATAAATGTGAAATCTTTCTACGGTAACAAAAATTGTTAACAATGGACAAAATATTGTTTTATGTAACAATGTATTTGCGATTATTGCAAACAAAACTATTGTTAATTCAGGAGATTCTCGACAAAGTAAAAAAGACGTTTTAAAAATATTCTATTAATTTGTTCTATATTTATCCAGTATTTCTACAGATATTTCTTTGTAATTCTTAATATAATGATTAAATCGAACATACTCTAATGCAAATTATAATTTATATTCGATAGAATGTCAAAGAAATGCAGTAAAAATAGATTCTGCAAAATAAGTTTGATTTGTTTGATCCAAAATCTGGAAATTTTTAACTTCAACTGACATATATTTTCATTTGGCTCTTACCGACCTTAGGGTTCTAAGAAGGCCTTTTTAACCACGCCTATCAGGACTCCGACGAGATGGTGAGGGGCCCGACATATTCGAGACAGGCCAACTCTTTCCAAAATTTCTTCGAGTGTTTGCCCAGTTTCGATTTCGAGTTCGTCAAAGCTGTAGGCAGCTCACTGACACACTTTAACTACCTATCGGTGGGATACCGCATTTCTTGTAATATTTCATAAAATAATTATTTTAAAAGTTCAAATTTTTAAGATCAATAAAATAAATTAAACTCATCTTAAAAGTTGATTTAAACTTTCGTACTATTTGATTAGATTAATGGAATGCAACAGATGGGCATCTCCGAAGCGTGGGTACCTCCAAAGAGTGTTTTCTATGAGAAACTGGCCTCTATTTATGTGTCAGACACGCCAAGAAAATCCAAAAAATTCCACGTGTTTAGGTCAGGAGTGAACGAACCCACGTCCGACTACAAGTGTTCAATAGTCAGCAGTCATTGGTTTTATCAGCTTGGCCATTAGTGAGCAACTTTTTATTAACTAAGAGTATTGGAGTATTCGAGTCTTATTTTAATTTTGTCGATAAGTTTTCACTTATTATTAGAAAACTTATATTTCAATTTCAATCTGATAAAAGTTTCTATAAATGATTGCAGCAATTTTAAATTTTTATGTCAAATTTCTAATTTTTAATTTGATCTCTGGCGTGTTGAATTGACATAGATTTGAACGGGCTGTAAATACTGTTCTTAAATTTTGTAATACGAATGACGTACCTACACATCAGGGTTCTGGAGTTTCGGTGTTTTAGTCAGAGTCGGAGTCGTCAAAAATTCCCCCGATTCCGACTCCTTTTTATTTTTCCAACTTGTTATGTATATAAAAAACGAAGAAGTATTTGAATCGTGTCATATTCGACCCTCTGACTTTTTTGCAAATCTATACGTTTGGAGGTCTCTCGAACCCCAAAAATGTCAAAAAACGGAAAAATTCGCACGTGCATGCGCGTATTTTGGCGTCTAATTTGTTTAATTTTTTTATTCTATTCTGAAATATTAAACAATAACTTAGAATAAGTAAAGTTTAAGTAACAGAATTTGGCACAGTAGCGTGTGTATAAAGGGCGTTAATGCTATTAAATTTTGGTTCTTAATTAAAGCTCGACAGAGTAGAGACATAGAAGGGGTCATGTGTGATATCTCCATTGTGATCGGACTTAATGAATATTTTACTGGTTATTAGCATTCGCATTCTTGTAATATAATCGAGATGGGTTAATAATAATAATAATAATAAGGTCAGAGTTCAAACGGTTAGAAGTTGAAAGTTTAAATTTGGTACACAGTTAGGATACGTTATTAATTTTCCTGTATAAAACATGAAGAAATGTTTGAATTTCAAATAAGGCAATGGTTTGAAATTCATTGAAAGTATTTCGTAAGTTCAGAATATAATTTAACAGTCGCTTCATTTAAACAGAATATTTTATTATGATATTAATATTACTGGAGCGTTATCCTGTAAACAAAAAAAACTAATTGCCTGGAGTCTCCAGCAACAAGGAACCTTAAACTAATCTCTTCCAACAAATATTTCTACCAAAAAATTACTCCAAAAAAATATGTGAAATCAACACTATACTTGGTCCCCCGAATTCAAATTTGCATGGAACCCTTGAAGCTATAACGCGCTATTGAGAAACATTACATTTTTGTTAGACGTCTGAGTATTGAGTTACAGTTTGTCATAGATATTTTCATTAAAGACTCTACCAAATGCTCAATTATAAGTATTAATCTCAAGTAAAATTATTATTCATTACTTTCATACAAAGCAGAACACGTTAAATACAAATAATTTCGATTAGCAAATGTTTAAAATCATTTTTATATAATGTTCACTATTATGATACATTCAGAAAGAAGAACACCTAACAAAAAATAATATAAAGTAGTTAATAATATTAAAAATGGTAAAAGCATGTAACACGATATCATTTATCTGTATAGGCCTATATTCATGTGGAGAAAGACAATATATTTTACAGATAAATGCTGAGGTCTTCAACCTACTTAAAAGCTCCATTGGAGAGATGAAGATAATTGCAAAACTACGAAATGAAAAAAAAAAAAACAAAACATTAATTACAAATGTAAGACTTTTCTTTTTCGAAGACATAAAAAAATTTTTAACTAAAAATAACTATTTTATTGTATTTATAATAAATTTTAATTAATATTGGATTCTTATATTTTCTAAACAAAAAATAAATTTAAAAAACTTCTTTAGAACTTGGATGAAAAGTCTTTTCTAGATGCTCTTTAATCAGAATACAATAAAAACCATTTTTTTTGGATAAGAAATACTTTCACTTAAACTAGATACAATCTTTCATTAGGTATTAATATAATCATAATAAACAGTTTTAATATGTACACTAACTAAGGTGATTTGTGATCACACAAATATTCCACTTACAATTGTAATTCATAGGTAAACAACAAAAAAACTACACTCTAAAAATACGCTTATTATATCAAGTTAATAGGATATATTTAATAATCACTTTAAAAAAATTTAAAAGTTTGTTAAGGAAAAATTCAAATATTCATCCACAAGATTAAACTTTCACTTTGATAATAGTCAGGTAAGAGCGTTATTTTCAGGTTACGGTGTTACTATCAGGACGTAATGGGATGGCGAATGGCCTCGCTGTTTCTATAAAATGCCACAAGAGTCCTACGACGGTAACACAACGTGGCGAGATCATGCCGCCACTAAAATAAGCATGAAACCCATCAAACGTGCGCAAACTCAGGTAAGAGCGTTATTTTCAGGTTACGGTGTTACTATCAGGACGTGGTGGGATGGCGAATGGCCTCGCTGTTTCTATAAAATGCCACAAGAGTCCTACGACGGTAACACAACGTGGCGAGATCATGCCGCCACTAAAATAAGCATGAAACCCATCGGACGTGCGCAAACTCAGGTAAGAGCGTTATTTTCAGGTTACGGTGTTACTATCAGGACGTGGTGGGATGGCGAATGGCCTCGCTGTTTCTATAAAATGCCACAAGAGTCCTACGACGGTAACACAACGTGGCGAGATCATGCCGCCACTATAATAAGCATGAAACCCATCGGACGTGCGCAAACTCAGGTAAGAGCGTTATTTTCAGGTTACGGTGTTACTATCAGGACGTGGTGGAATGGCGAATGGCCTCGCTGTTTCTATAAAATGCCACAAGAGTCCTACGACGGTAACACAACGTGGCGAGATCATGCCGCCACTGTAATAAGCATGAAACCCATCGGACGTGCGCAAACTCAGGTAAGAGCGTTATTTTAAAATTACAGTGTTACTATCAAGACGTGGTGAAATGGCGAATGGCCTCGCTGTTTCTATAAAATGCCACAAGAGTCCTACGACGGTAACACAACGTGGCGAGATCATGCCGCCACTGTAATAAGCATGAAACCCATCGGACGTGCGCAAACTCAGGTAAGAGCGTTATTTTCAGGTTACGGTGTTACTATCAGGACGTGGTGGAATGGCGAATGGCCTCGCTGTTTCTATAAAATGCCACAAGAGTCCTACGACGGTAACACAACGTGGCGAGATCATGCCGCCACTGTAATAAGCATGAAACCCATCGGACGTGCGCAAACTCAGGTAAGAGCGTTATTTTCAAGTTACGGTGTTACTATCAAGACGTGGTGGAATGGCGAATGGCCTCGCTGTTTCTATAAAATGCCACAAGAGTCCTACGACGGTAACACAACGTGGCGAGATCATGCCGCCACTAAAATAAGCATGAAACCCATCGGACGTGCGCAAACTCAGGTAAGAGTGTTATTTTCAGGTTACGGTGTTACTATCAGGACGTGGTGGGATGGCGAATGGCCTCGCTGTTTCTATAAAATGCCACAAGAGTCCTACGACGGTAACACAACGTGGCGAGATCATGCCGCCACTAAAATAAGCATGAAACCCATCGGACGTGCGCAAACTCAGGTAAGAGTGTTATTTTCAGGTTACGGTGTTACTATCAGGACGTGGTGGGATGGCGAATGGCCTCGCTGTTTCTATAAAATGCCACAAGAGTCCTACGACGGTAACACAACGTGGCGAGATCATGCCGCCACTAAAATAAGCATGAAACCCATCGGACGTGCGCAAACTCAGGTAAGAGTGTTATTTTCAGGTTACGGTGTTACTATCAGGACGTGGTGGGATGGCGAATGGCCTCGCTGTTTCTATAAAATGCCACAAGAGTCCTACGACGGTAACACAACGTGGCGAGATCATGCCGCCACTATAATAAGCATGAAACCCATCGGACGTGCGCAAACTCAGGTAAGAGTGTTATTTTCAGGTTACGGTGTTACTATCAGGACGTGGTGGGATGGCGAATGGCCTCGCTGTTTCTATAAAATGCCACAAGAGTCCTACGACGGTAACACAACGTGGCGAGATCATGCCGCCACTATAATAAGCATGAAACCCATCGGACGTGCGCAAACTCAGGTAAGAGTGTTATTTTCAGGTTACGGTGTTACTATCAGGACGTGGTGGGATGGCGAATGGCCTCGCTGTTTCTATAAAATGCCACAAGAGTCCTACGACGGTAACACAACGTGGCGAGATCATGCCGCCACTAAAATAAGCATGAAACCCATCGGACGTGCGCAAACTCAGGTAAGAGTGTTATTTTCAGGTTACGGTGTTACTATCAGGACGTGGTGGGATGGCGAATGGCCTCGCTGTTTCTATAAAATGCCACAAGAGTCCTACGACGGTAACACAACGTGGCGAGATCATGCCGCCACTAAAATAAGCATGAAACCCATCGGACGTGCGCAAACTCAGGTAAGAGTGTTATTTTCAGGTTACGGTGTTACTATCAGGACGTGGTGGGATGGCGAATGGCCTCGCTGTTTCTATAAAATGCCACAAGAGTCCTACGACGGTAACACAACGTGGCGAGATCATGCCGCCACTATAATAAGCATGAAACCCATCGGACGTGCGCAAACTCAGGTAAGAGTGTTATTTTCAGGTTACGGTGTTACTATCAGGACGTGGTGGGATGGCGAATGGCCTCGCTGTTTCTATAAAATGCCACAAGAGTCCTACGACGGTAACACAACGTGGCGAGATCATGCCGCCACTATAATAAGCATGAAACCCATCGGACGTGCGCAAACTCAGGTAAGAGTGTTATTTTCAGGTTACGGTGTTACTATCAGGACGTGGTGGGATGGCGAATGGCCTCGCTGTTTCTATAAAATGCCACAAGAGTCCTACGACGGTAACACAACGTGGCGAGATCATGCCGCCACTGTAATAAGCATGAAACTATGAGTTGTTACTATTTGGTGTTTTGTGATAGTTTAGTTATTGTTGTTTTTCAATAGTTTAAATTTTATTATGTTATTTATTTAGTAATATGAATTTAATTATAAATTAAATATATCTAGGCTATATATTATACTTATATAGTATTTTATGTATTTTTTTTAATATACAAATATATTATGAATTATTTATGTTTTGAAACTAATTATATATTCGTTGCTATATTTAGTTTTAAATGACAAATTTGTACTGAGAATTGCGATAAGAACAATTTATTAGAATGACAGGCATTAATTTATTTTGGAAATGATTTCAGTTTACTGAATAAATCAAATAGCAAAGAATATCCAGTTTTATTCTCTGATTGCTGCTCTGTCAAGCAATCAGGGTCAGTTTCTGGAAGCTAAAAAACTACCACAAAATGGGTGTCGCCTTGACGTGGCTTTGTGGCTTATTGTGTGAACTTTTTATCTGTTTTAAAGATAAAATTTTACACAGACTAAGAACACCCGACAGAAATTTTGTTTCATAGAAGTTGAGTGTAAGAACGTATGGTAGATGTGGACTGTTTACAGAACCAAATGATAATTTAACTTATTTTCACAATTTTTCTTACACTTTAGTATAATTCCCAAAAGTTGTGGAAGGTAGGAAACGGTTTTTTGAAATTCAAAAATATTTCAGGCTTTCAGGATTATCTGAAACCCTATTGTCAATTATTGGCAAAGAACTTACAAACTAATGGATAAAATATTTCGAGCATCACACTATACTTACGTGACAATATTCACTTTTTATTTTTGATCTTGTAAGACATATGGTAAAAAGTAACGCTGTCTTGTGTAAACAAAAGGAAATATCACGCGATGAAAGCTAGAGATGTCGTGTTAAGCATATAAGCTTATTATTATTTTATTCGTTAAAATTGACCTTATAGTAGCTAAAAAGTCGCAGGATTATAGGCTAATAGTATTACGAGTGGGTTTGTTAAAGCCCACTCATAAAGTTTAATTCTCAACAGGCTGTCAGAATGTCAAGTCCGGTCCTTTACTACTCGACCGCTCCAGTTACGTTCTTGGCTGTAGGGGTCAGCAAATATGATGTTATCAATTTTTAGACATTCTCCCATACTAATGCTACGTTTGATCTGTAATCCCGATAATAAAATCAAGCTGTTAGTTACAGACGTTTGGATCTACTGTACATTATTTTATTGAAATTTTCTGCCAACGCGAAGTTAATTTTAAAAATAGACAATAAGAAAAAAATTACCAAAGAAAGAGTAGGACTAAAGCGTAAAAGTTGTAATTTTCGCCTGTTATGAAGACAGGCGAAAGGCGAAATTAATAGTTATTTTCAAATAACGATCAATGTCGCCTCCAACAAATAATCTTTTAGTGATCACCAATTTATTTCCTTACATTGTCAAGAATAAAAACTTTAGGACGACCCGACCTTCCTTTTTAGGCTTCACGGCCGCCCAGGAAACAATTCTATAAAACACAGGAAAAACTCCAATATAAAATTCATAAAAATTTTTTCGACAAATATTGGAATATGGTGACCTTACGACGTCTTGAGTTGCATCCATGACTTCCAGTCGGGATTTTCGGACCTTATATCCACTTGTAAATTTGCGCTGTAAAATGTAGATTATCTTGTCCTCCCTCTGGCGGCGAATTATTATTAAATTTTTTAGTTTTAAAATTTTCGCTGGATGAAAATATTTTTTTTTTATGAAATGAAAAGACAGTCGCCTCCAAAAAATAATTTTTAGTGGATCACCATTTATTTCCTTACATTGTTCAAGAATAAAAACTTTAGGACGACCCGACCTTCCTTTTTAGGCTTCACGGCCGCCCAGGAAACAATTCTATAAAACACAGGAAAAACTCCAATTAAAATTATAAAAATTTTCACAAATATTGGAATTGGTGACCTTACGACGTCTTGAGTTGCATCCATGACTTCCAGTCGGGATTTTCGGACCTTATATCCACTTGTAAATTTGCGCTGTAAAATGTAGATTATCTTGTCCTCCCTCTGGCGGCGAATTATTATTAAATTTTTTAGTTTTAAAATTTTCGCTGGATGAAATTATTTTTTTATGAAATGAAAAGACAGTCGCCTCCAAAAAATAATTTTTAGTGGATCACCATTTATTTCCTTACATTGTTCAAGAATAAAAACTTTAGGACGACCCGACCTTCCTTTTTAGGCTTCACGGCCGCCCAGGAAACAATTCTATAAAACACAGGAAAAACTCCAATTAAAATTATAAAAATTTTCACAAATATTGGAATTGGTGACCTTACGACGTCTTGAGTTGCATCCATGACTTCCAGTCGGGATTTTCGGACTTTATATCCACTTGTAAATTTGCGCTGTAAAATGTAGATTATCTTGTCCTCCCTCTGGCGGCGAATTATTATTAAATTTTTTAGTTTTAAAATTTATCGCTGGATGAAAAATTATTTTTTGGAGGCGACTGTCTTTTCATTTCATAAAAAATAATTTTCATCCAGCGAAAATTTTAAAACTAAAAAATTTAATAATAATTCGCCGCCAGAGGGAGGACAAGATAATCTACATTTTACAGCGCAAATTTACAAGTGGATATAAGGTCCGAAAATCCCGACTGGAAGTCATGGATGCAACTCAAGACGTCGTAAGGTCACCAATTCCAATATTTGTGAAAATTTTTATAATTTTAATTGGAGTTTTTCCTGTGTTTTATAGAATTGTTTCCTGGGCGGCCGTGAAGCCTAAAAAGGAAGGTCGGGTCGTCCTAAAGTTTTTATTCTTGAACAATGTAAGGAAATAAATGGTGATCCACTAAAAATTATTTTTTGGAGGCGACTGTCTTTTCATTTCATAAAAAAAATATTTTCATCCAGCGAAAATTTTAAAACTAAAAAATTTAATAATAATTCGCCGCCAGAGGGAGGACAAGATAATCTACATTTTACAGCGCAAATTTACAAGTGGATATAAAGTCCGAAAATCCCGACTGGAAGTCATGGATGCAACTCAAGACGTCGTAAGGTCACCAATTCCAATATTTGTGAAAAATTTTTATAATTTTAATTGGAGTTTTTCCTGTGTTTTATAGAATTGTTTCCTGGGCGGCCGTGAAGCCTAAAAAGGAAGGTCGGGTCGTCCTAAAGTTTTTATTCTTGAACAATGTAAGGAAATAAATGGTGATCCACTAAAAATTATTTTTTGGAGGCGACTGTCTTTTCATTTCATAAAAAAAAAATATTTTCATCCAGCGAAAATTTTAAAACTAAAAATTTAATAATAATTCGCCGCCAGAGGGAGGACAAGATAATCTACATTTTACAGCGCAAATTTACAAGTGGATATAAAGTCCGAAAATCCCGACTGGAAGTCATGGATGCAACTCAAGACGTCGTAAGGTCACCAATTCCAATATTTGTGAAATTTTTATAATTTTAATTGGAGTTTTTCCTGTGTTTTATAGAATTGTTTCCTGGGCGGCCGTGAAGCCTAAAAAGGAAGGTCGGGTCGTCCTAAAGTTTTTATTCTTGAACAATGTAAGGAAATAAATGGTGATCCACTAAAAATTATTTTTTGGAGGCGACTGTCTTTTCATTTCATAAAAAAAAAATATTTTCATCCAGCGAAAATTTTAAAACTAAAAAAGTTATTTTCAAATAACGATAACAACTTGTTAGTTATTTACAAATACAGGTCTTATTCGTTCTCAATTATCCGAAATATGCCTTCAATGTCATCGCTTATGCGTTCCCGTTTCCATAAAGATGTTAGTCATGTCACATATGAGTGTGAAGCTTCGGAAGTGGGCCTAGAATTTGTGCAAAAGAAAAAGGAAAATTTTTTTTTATGTATAGAAGAAAACAATATTAATAATTATTTTAATGTTGTAAAAGAAACCATCAAACGAAAAACGAATGTTTTATGTCCATATAAGGACATGTTTGTAGAAATTTCGGAGAAAAATCGAACTACTCATATTAAAACAGTAGATGAATTTGAGTACTTAGATCGAACATCTTCGATAGGAATCGAATTGTCACTCGATGTTGACTCATTCCGCGATCTAGAATCCGATCTCGTTAAAATTCGTAACGAGGAGGGGACCAATTAGAGAGGGGGCAAGTCGGCCTCGACCTATCGGAATGTTCGATCTGGGACCCAAAAGAAACTTATATAAACCGTCCGAAAAAAGGATGTGACGTTCTCGGTTATTAGTTCTTGGTTCATAGCGCTCCTCTCACGGAATTTTTGTGCTTCTGTCTGTACACACCGAAGGCTTTTGAGTAAACATCGGTTTAACACGAGGATGAAATAAATCAGCAATGACTGTTGAGAAACTCATTGCTGATTTATGCATCCATTTAGACATTTATTATTATAATCGAAATACCTCTTGTCGTAGATACATGAATACTTTCAGATGTTTTCGATAAATCTTAGCAGATCTATTATAGACTAGCCACGAGAGAACATACACAAAAGCTCGTTTTCCGCCATTTTCGCACCGTGTCACAATGACCTAGATTTCAATGACATCTGATTGGTGGATGGTATCGTTTTACGGCCGTTTTCGCCTCGAAAGTTGAACACTGCTCGACTCACTTTTACGTTGGTCGCTTGGCTTTTGCGTTTCGCTTTTACGACCTGCTCAGGCGTAAAATACCATAGTCACGTGATTAAAAGCTTTTACGGCGAAGGGTTTTACGTCCGTTTTTACGCTAGTGGAGTTTCGGCCTTAAGGTTTATTTTAAGTTGATAAGAGGGAAAATAATTGAAAAAAAATACTTACCAGAAATCAAACGTTTTCAAAATGTTTAACAGCAGGTGAAAGATCAAAATGTATATGACACGGTTTAAACCAAAATATTACTTTCAAAAGTATTCGTCGTCTTAAATTCATCGGGACGCAACGATTAGAGTCGTGGCCCCGCGTTAAGAGATTGAGTAACGTCCAACGTGGAAGACGTTAACAATGGGATAGCCTGATGCGTCTTTGTTTAACCCATTCAAACCCAAAATAAGACTACATGTGAAAATTATTTTTAAATATTATTTATTACTACACACTAGACTAAATAAAAGGTAAAAACAAAAAATAAAAAAATGTTTGCTTTTGGATTTTAATTTCCAGGATATAAAGACTTTATGACTTACACTGAACTTTGATGATTTTTGTCACGCCTTCAAACTGAATCATTGCTATTAAAAAAATGTCTTCCATCTGTTTATGGTATTATAGGCCTAATTCTGTAAAAAGTTAATCAAAATTGGTGTTTTCTAATTGGGTAATTACCTTAACACCTAATGTCCTCCGCATCCGTGTTGCAGTCGTGTGTCAACGTTTGATGACAACATTTAATGTCAATGTCTGCGACACGCTGTAACGAAATATTTCAATGCAAAGACGGGAGAGAAAATCTTGCACCCACGTCAGTGAGCAGCAAGTTGTCATCGATTAGTGGATTATGCGATTGCATTTTCCACACACCTGAATATTCAATCTACTATACAGGGGGTCCTGCAAAATGTCAGATGAGTTTTCGTACAGCGCGTGGCCTTTCAGAACGCGGGGCCGGGTTCCGGCGAACGCGCTGAACCTGCCTCGCGCCGGCCCTGCTCGACAGTATCCATAATATAATTACAGTGGATTACAGTGGATTCCGCTTAATTGGGACACATTGGAACTAATCCATTTTACCCAATTAAGCAGGTGCCCTAATTAAACGAACTAATAATAAGTTCTAGAAAAAAATATGTAATACGTAGGTAAATAAATATGTAGGTAAAAAATAATAATTAGGTACCTATTTTAATGCTTAATTAAACCAAAATACAAAAAATATTTGTACTATAAATATGCCAGACTCACGACGATAGATAACTGATTCGCATAATGCTAGTGTTGCCAAATATTATTAGTGACGTACTGTACACAAGGGTTAACCATTCGATCCGTTCCTGATCAAACAGTTTTTCATTTCTTTCTTCTTAGTTACAACGTGTTCTAACTAAAAAAGGAGAAAGAAAAGTGTTTGTCCAAAAGTTATTTTACGGTCTTCCTTTGAGCACAGTTTCCTTTGCTTGGAGAAGGGCCATTTTGATAGGAGTGTTCGTAGAATTCGCCAGCTCGATGCTGGTCTCAACAATCGGATGGCTGCTGTCTGAATCTAGACGTAATTATGCACGCAATACTTTCCAACGGAACTCTAGCTGTCTTCCAACTCAGTCGAGAGACCTCGAAAAATTGTCCGGCGATCTTTGTCTCTGTTTTTAAGGGTGTGGTCCAATCCAGAGCAGAGTCAGTAACTCGCATTCAGGTTTGATTCAGACAAAATCCCCGTGAGATACATCCCACGATGCTGACCCTCTCCGGAAAAACCGAACTACCCGAGCAAGACAATTCGCTTTGTCTCTACCAATCGTTAGGCCTACACGACATTAGTCTGTGTAGGTAGTGCCTACATATTTTCGGAAAATTACTAAAATATATAAAAAATTGCTAAATTCCTTTTCTGGTACTGTCCCAATTAAGCGAAAAGGGGTGTACTATAGATTACTATCTATGGAATTTCGGGACTTTGAGTATATATATGAACTGAGGGGACCGAGACGAGTTCAACGATACCCTGCTTTTGGACCGGAGACGAAAAATAAAAAAGTTATCATACTTTTTCACTTACCATACTTTTTTAATGCTCTTCATGAAGACGGCACCATAGTTGCTAGTACTGTCATCTTGCGGTGAAGTCTGCAAACCATGACGTCGGACTACGGTCATCTCCAGTAGGGTTAACACGCGATACGAGAGCGGAGAGAGCGACGCGACTTCCGATCATCGCGCGATCGCCATTTCGGTTAATGTTACTTATGGCAGCGAACGTGGCGGCCGTTCTGACTGTTCGTGCTCTCGACTGACCTCCCGGAGGGGAGCCGCCATGTGCTAAACGTCACTAGTTATTGATTCACGGTAGTTCTTGAACAAAGTAAAAAAAGGGGGAAACGTCTACTAAAGGCAATTTTAACGGCAAGCGACGCGACTCCCGATCGCGATAGCGAGGTCGACTTAGCGGAGAGAGCGACGCGACTCCCTATCATCGCGCGATCGCCGGAAGAAAGTATGATAACTTTTTTATTTTTCGTCTCCGGTCCAAAAGTAGGGTATCGTTAAACTTGTCTCGGTCCCATCAGTTCAGATATATACTCAAAGTCCCGAAATTCCATAGACAGTAATCTATAGTATCCCCCTAGCTCCCTACGAGTGGCTAATGAATGGAATCAGACGCGTCCTGGTAGGTGTGCGGCGCGTGCATGCACGCAAGCTGCCAAATCCCGAGGGTGCCGATACCGGTCAATGTCAAATGCCTCTTTTGTCGCATCACTAGTATATCTCAAAGGACGCCACATTGCTGTTGTAAATTTTAAACGTTTCTCACCATAGATGTAAATATGTTAAACTTAATAGTCATTTGTTTTCTAACTACTGTAATTCGTTTTAGTACCAGGTGTACACGGAAATCAGTTCCCCACTGTACTGAGCTAGTGATTGGTTCGGTTAAGCTTTTGTTTAATTAAAATTCTGGCTATTTCAGCAGGGTTTTATTTATGTCCCCATTCCCTAATCTCTTAATTATTTAACTACTTCTTAGTAGAAATAAGTCGAAACCAGTTACTTTGTATTTGAATATCTGTAGTCTTGGGAAAACATTGGAAAGACAAATTTTTATGACAACGGATATATAAATCGTAAATTTAAGGAAAATAAATTCTAGAGTTTTTTTTTGTACCATTGTACGTCTCATTCATCAAATTTGGTTGTAAATGATGCTGCCAAAGTAACAGTTAATTTTTTAACACTACTAGAATTGTACACGTTTTTTCTGCATTCCCTTACAGATGGGACATACTAAATCGTAATATCACCGGTTTAACATTGAAATCCGTAAGTAATATAAGATGGGAGACCTGAATAAACGCAGAATAAATATATCAAATATTTTAATGGATTTTCTTAAAACTCCTGTCAACTATACAGAACTATCATAAAAACATGCCAGTAAACTCCTATCGGTTGGGTTAAGTTATAAATCTAGTTTAGGGTGGGCAACCTTTTTTATAACATGGGCCAGAATAAATTTTGTTTTTTCTGTGGGCCGTAGTAGTTAATTGACGCCTTCTTGTGACTTGTAATTTTTTTAGTCTGCAAATATGAAATAAATAAATAAAAAGTTAATTACTACATTTATTTCTCTTATCGTTATCGAAAATTACAAAGAATTGGAAAAATAACTATTAATTAGTTATTTTTCCAATTTAATAATCTATTAAAGATCTCGCAGGCCGGATAGAAACTTTTCGCAAGCTGTAGCTGACCAGTGGGCCGGGGGTTGCCCGCCGTTGATCTAGTCTGCTCACGATTCACGTAATCGGGCGAGGGTGGCAAATATCTAGCAGGCAGGCGGCTAACAGCCCAGAACTGGTCTGCGATAGAATCATTGGAAGTGTTATATGTGTGTAGCTTCCACCAGCTAAACCACCTGAGGTTGGTGCTCTGTAAAGTGCAGGTGCAAATGCCTTTAATCTGGCTGTTTGGAAGCTGACCCAGTTTCAACAATATAACGCTTCCATTCTGCCACTGATATTTGAATATACAACAGCGATCTTATTGTTTTTTTCATGTGTAGTATCGAAATTTGTAATAAGATACATAATGCGGTTATAATAAAATATCAATTTTAATTAATCCAAAATACGTTAAAATATGAAAATAATCGCGCAATATGTATTTATTTTTTAGAAAATACAAGGAAAGCGACACTTCCAATGATGGTACGCCACTGTGCACTAATATTTTTTCCTTTTTATTCATACTCTGTTGCGCTATTCAGTTTGTAAAGGAACCTGCGTTCGCACCCTATTCCGTCATTTTATTTCATTTAGTAAATATTTATAAATGAAAGATATGAATATGAATTCCAGGATGAATCAGAGAGTGGCTGTGTGTTTGATCTGATGGTGTGCTGACACTATTTGATTTACAGGGAACCAATGAGTGGTATTTGCAAGAAGAATCTACCAACTTTCCAAGAAGTCAGGCAACATGCCTGAGAGACATCAATTGCAATTGCTTACAGAAATGATTAAATGGTTGAGAGACTGGCAATTGTGATTTCAATATCACTTTCAACACTTGGCTTGCAAATATCACTTTCCATTACCAGGAAGTCAAACAATGCACTTGGCTTGCAAATATCACTTTCCATTACCAGGAAGTCAAACAATGTCAAATATCACGAGATCAGTGGTTCCTCCTCAGTGATAGAAACACACAATAATGACATGAACACACTGCCATAAAAGAGTATTAAGATCTTGGTACTCTTGTGTGGTAGTGTTCACATATAGTCATCCCTCTGACTTGCCCTATAAATATCATAATGATGTTCATGGAAATAAAACTGCTTATAATTACTTAGCAAAATAAAACTGAATATTTATAATTAAAACCGTTAAACTGATAAAGCTTCTTTTGAAAATGATTTTATTACAAAAAATTTCACAATTTGAATTAGCTATATTCAAAATATTTGGTACCTTAATAATCAAATTATGGATAACATTATATTGATAATCTATCTCATTTTCATAATCATCATATTCTTCCAAATTCTTTAAGTTTTGCTAATAATTCGTCAACAGACTCCACCTTAGCTCCAGCTTCTCTCACAGGAGGGTCTTCCACCGATATAATGTCAATTCTGGGAGTTATATCCACTCCCAAATCCGAAGGTTTTTTCTTATCCAGCGGCTTCTTTTTTGCTTTCTGGAATAATGATAAATAATAATAAAAAGGCTTATTACAAAAAGAAATCTACTTTCTCTTAAAGTAAAATAGATAAGCTATCAAGTAAAGAACTTTAAAATGTCAGAATTTTATTAAGCATTTTTGGAACTTCTCTTCAGATAAAAGTATTCAAACAAATAATAAAATACAACTAAATGTAATTATTAGGAGAAATACGCTCACTTTAAACATAATTTAAAGTGTTTTATAAAATTCAATTAAAACATAAACATCCTAAAATCAACATTAAACTAGAATTTTAAAAATTTATAGTAAGAATATTTTTTGAAGTTTATTTTGATATCAAAATCAAAATATTAAAATGATGATATTAAAATCAAAATAAACTTTAAAAAACAAAACAGCAATCTGTATTTTCTATTCAAATTACTAGATGACTCCCATATATTACACATAACTTTTCTAAAATAATAATTAAAACTATTCACCATTATATTTGGAAGAGTGGCGTATCGAGGCTCGTTGAGTCTAAGATCGGCACTCAAGACTGCTGGAAGTGTTACGGTTATATTTTCCAGACCTCCGTCAATTTCTCTTGTGACTTTCATTTTGCCATTTTCTATTTCTATTTTTGATGCAAATGTTGCCTGAAAATTAAGAAAGTTTTTAATTAAGTAATCATAAAAAATATTAGATTCATATTAAAATAAAATTGCCAAGAAAATTTCATTGCTTTTCACAGTTATATTATCTTTTTACAAGATATAATGTATAAGAAAAATTTTGTTATAAAGGAAGAAATTTCCACAAATGTAATAAGAAATACTATTATTATATATATATATAAAATAAAAAACATCATAGTTGCAATAAACATTTGATATAAAATACTGTTTAAAATACCATATTTGACCGTTCTAATAATTCATTGTGTGATTATACACACTTAATCTTTTCAAACAAACATAGTTAAATATCTTGAAATATATTTTGATGAATGAATGAAATGGAAAACTCAATGTGAAAAATTATATAATCAATTAATTAATTATAGAACCATATCGAATTCCTTTCAAGGATCAAGTTTTACCAAATAAACTTTTCAGTCTGTATTATTATATAATGTATTTGATAGGATTTGGGGTAAAACTTATTACTGCTATCTATCAAAATGAATAAAGTTACAGAGACAGATTGTTGCAGATATGGCTCAGAGGGATACCATGATTAATAATTATTGTAGATTAAATTGACTATTCCTTCTTAAAAATTTGTATATTTATTGAGCTGCAATTTGAAAAAACTGTAGACCTATAAATTCCCACTGTTGTCTAGGGTAGATGTACCAGTTTTGGCCAGTGTACCAGTTCTGGCCAGAAAACAGATTTAGATAAATGAAGTCCAAGACCAGACCTTAGGGGCAGGAAGCCCAAATTAACTATATATGAACTTCCAAATGCAAACTAAAAGTCACATTATTTCAATTCAAAACTTTTCCCCTGAAAACAGTTAATAGATGACTGGCACGACTCTACCGTTAAAGGAAAAGTATGATGTACAGGGGCAAGATCCTACAGTATTAATTTGAGGTGGAGAGTATATATTTTAAATTAAATAAATTAAAAATTGCAGCTCAGCACTGTGATGATAAAACATCATCTAGGATTTAACTAGGATTTATTGTGATGTGTTTTTTTTTCATAACTCTCTCCACAAAAAAAGTTAATCATTGAAGATTCACTCATTTTAATTTTTCAATCTTTTTGCATTTCTTTATAAGGCATCAACAATGCTTCCGGTCCTCATTTAAAACTCAAGTTAAATTCAGTGACTAAATCAATGTTTATAAAATGACAAGTTTGGTAGTATGCCAACAGTAGTAGTAGATGAAAAGAATAGTGTTATTTTTGGCATTTAATTATAAATAATTTTTTTAATTACATAAACTAAACATTATACTGTATTTTAAAACATAACAAAAAGTAATTATTGGTAATCAAAATATTAAATGTTTTATTATAATAAAAGTTTTTTGTAATATTTTCTTGATTTAATTCTTGATAAAAACTGTTATTTCAAAACTATGCTTGACAAGAGATTCCTATATTTTTAGTAAATATTTTTTTTATTGGAATTTATGTTTTTAACATTTTTAAAGTATTACATATACAGATAACCCCTGTATAACACGGCACTTCTATAGCACAGATTCATTCTAACATGTTTCGAGAATTGGGTAAAATCCTCGTACAACATGAAATGTGATAAAAACTATTAAAAGCGAACTTTATCTAATTTGAAAATAGGGAAATCCCCATACAACAGTTCAATAAACCTGATAAAGCTTTTAAGTGTGAAAGATACCTCATTTGACATTTTTCATTTGAGCGCATACGTACTATCAGATTTTCCTGCATAATTTTCGTGAATTATTAGTACTTAAGTACAGTATGTAATCCCGCCTTCTGTCCACACACGTGGTCCTTCTCAAAACTTGTTTCAGTGTTGCCAGATCTCGACGCTTCTGATTTTGAAGTTGCCAGATGTTTTTCCCTTATTCCATACTTGCTTGCTTTCAGTCACCGGCTTTTA
The DNA here is from genome assembly GCF_030686945.1 of Centruroides vittatus. Lineage (NCBI taxonomy): Eukaryota > Metazoa > Arthropoda > Arachnida > Scorpiones > Buthidae > Centruroides > Centruroides vittatus. The sequence continues at coordinate 29,566 of NW_027120892.1, forward strand.
GGCATTGAACCGCACCTCTGACCGTTGGGACAATCCACACCTTTACAAGTATACTTTAATACTTTAATTGTGTCTCATTTTTGGCTACGTAGATTAAAAATTTTCAGTTAACAGTGCTTAGTGATGATGAAGAAAACATTGTTTAATTTATATTAATATGTATCACTTCTTAAGAAAATTTTAATAAAGATATTTATCTTATTTATGAAAATATAATAGCATGTTTTTTAATTTTTGGAACCTAACCTTCCTTTTCATACTAGATCTTTGTTTCGTATAACACGAATTCGCATAACACAGCAATTTTTTGGAACATAACTCCCATGTTATACAGAGGTTACCTGTGTATGTATGTATATATATATATATATATATATAGCATTTATTATTTTCATACCTGTGGCCAATCCAGAACTGCAGCACTCATTTGAGCAGTTTGATTTGCATCATCATCAATTGCCTAAAAGAGAATTTTTTTAAAACTATGAATGAAACAAAATAAGAAAATTATTAAAATAATTAAATCAAATTACTTGTTTTCCTAAAATAATAAGATCAATCTTTTCTTCTTGTGCTAGTTTTGCTAATATTTTTGAAACATGAATTGGCTGAAGAAATGCATATTGTGATTCTTCTATTTCTACATGAATTCCTCTATCGGCTCCCATTGCTAAAGCAGTTCTAATTGTTTCCTGAAAAATTATTTTGAAAATATGATTTTAAATTATTACTTTCCTGAAAAATGAAACTTTGTTAGGAAAGTAACAACAAAACTATAAAGAAGTTTTTTAAAAATCAATGAGATTGGTGTTATTTCATTTAAAATTCTTTTTTCATTAAAGATTAAAAGTAAATCTTTTTTTATTTCGCAATTATTCTTTCTTTACCGACTTTATTGACTCACCTCCAAAAGTTGGTAACAAAAGAGAATAATTCTCAGAGAAAAAGGTTTACTTTTAATCTTTTTAACAAAAGATAAATTCTAAGTGAACAACAAAACAATTTGTTAATATCATATCAATTTGGATAATTAAGAAAATAAGACAAATGAATCCTTTTCAGAATGAATAAAAGAAAACTGCTATAAAATATAAAACTTTTTTTCATTTATCTTTTACCCTCTTTAAATAATTATGAAGTACCATATTCCCTCAATTCTAAAACATACTGTATTTTTGTGATATATAATCTACAAGTTATCTAGGGCTGAGGAGTTTGTAAAAATGGACCTGTTCTTTTTTTTTCTGTACTTTATATTGGTAAAGCTTTTAATAACTTATCATCTTGTATTACAGGATCCTCCTGTAATGCAACATCTTATTTTATGATGATTCCCCAATATCATGATCTTTGTCACTGTGTGGTTGATGATGATGTTGATAATGAAAAACACTGTGGAAAAAAGATAAATACTTTCAGTGATTTTAATAGGAATACCTATGATTCACTTGAAAATGCTTAAAAAGTAGCTGATGATTCATTGGTAGTGATAAAATGCCATTCGGGTTTATATATTCAAAGTATATTAAATTATTTAGAGGCAGAAGTCAGAGCTGGAGTTAGACATAAACTTCTATGATTTGAAGTCACAGTCGGGATGGCTTGATCTATCAACTCCAGACCCTGAGATAAGTACAATGATGACAATATAAAAATATTTTTAGCTTGATTATTATTTGACTTTGATAAGCTAGTAATATTCAAACTAAAAAAATAAATTACACCGATTACTATATAAATCAATATATGTACATTTTTATTGAGCATTCTGAATTTTATTACATTTAGCAATAGTTGCATTAGAATAACTCAGAGAGGTAAATCAACTTTTTAAACCATTTCTGAAAAATATTTTCTTCTCCCCTCTTTAAATACTTCTCTATTATTTCAAACTGATTTATTATTTATCATCTATGAATGAGTTCAAATATTATAAAAAGCAGTCTTTTTTCACAATTATCATTTCTAAAAATTATTTTATTAGTATCATAGGTTCTTATGAAATCATTAGTAACATTATTTGATAAATAATAATAATAATAATAAAAAATATATAAATTTAAGAGATATTAACTTTGTATTATAGTTATATTTTCTGTATTAAAAAATTAAATAAAAGTTATCACTTACCTGACAAACAGAAGGGCCACATGATACTGCAATAATTTCACTAGCTAATTTCTTTTCTTTTAATCGAACAGCCTCTTCAACAGCAATTTCATCAAATGGATTAAGACTGTGTTTCACACCTTCTGTTACAACTCCAGTTTTATCTGGTTTTACACGAATCTAAATATTTATTAAAAAGGATTAATTATTTATTTATGTATTAATAAAACTGCATATAAGAATTTTCAAAATGTTCAATTCCTTTACACTGATTAGAATGGGGTCCTTTAGTGTCAATGTTATATCATGATTATTGCATTTCATTACAGAAAATATATACAAAAATATATCATGATCAATCTCTTACCTAAATAACTATAACTGAAAATAATGCCAAATATTTAATAATTTCCAAAAATCACAGCTATAATTTTTACTAATTAAATTAATAATAAGATAATTTAAATAAATTTAGAAATATTTAGAAAACAATAAATCAAAATGAGAGTCAAATTTTATTTAATATGCAAATTATGCTAGGTAAATATTCTGAATTGAAATATCTTCAGATAATTTCGGATTAATATATAAAAATAATTATTATTTATCATCGCACAATCAAAGATTCCTTAACAATGAAAGCTTCTCAAATATTTAACTGGCCATATCATAATACAGATCTTAGTGTGGTATATATAAATAAAATAAAAATATTAATCTAATTATTAACAACAAAGTATTTAATAAAACACTAAGAATTTTTAGATTATAAGAGCGAAAGTTGACGGTTAATTGTGTATTTGTGAAAGGAAAGATATTGATAGCTCATAATCATCTTGATCAAATTAAGGATATACTAAAACTATTTTGATTGTACATTAGTTAAAAAATTGAAATAAAATTCCAACTCAGTTCATTTAAATAGCACAAACTAGCAATATGTTCATATATTAGGCAAGAGTTTCATGTTCAAAACATGTTCTAACTATTTTCTTAGACAATAGTCCAAACAGTTCTAAAGTATGAATTAACGAGAACTAAGTATTGGCTCTATGGAGGATTTATCTCAAACTATTGACAATGCCAAAGTAATCAAATAGAAATGGTTGAACTCAGGTTTATTATAATGATGGTATGCACTTCAGATAGTCTGGCCATCCATCTTCACCCATTTCTTTTTGATTACTCCAACAATGTCAATAGTGTGTGATAAGTCCTCCATAGAGCCAATACTTAATTAATAATAAATAGCTCATTAATTCATATATCAAAATAAAAGGACAAAAAGCAAATCATCAGTTCTAAAGTAAATTAAACTGCTTTAAATCATCTAATTATTAAAATCAGTATTGACATTTATAAGTTCTAAGTGAAATTATATATTGATTACACAAAATAAACAGCTATATTACAAGTATTAATAATAGCATTGAGCATAAGATACATTAATAATAATAATCACCCAAAATCATCTGAAGAAAGACTTAACTCTTCCTTGTAATGATGACTATGGCTTTACTAATATAGTTAACCTCTGACCTACAAATAAATTCAGACACTGAGGAAATTCAAAAACGAGAAACATCATGATTACTTAAAGCTATAACTCCGGAAGACAGTAACCACACACCTTTAAACTTACACTCAGCACCTGGACATAGCTCAATACATAAATAACATAGACACTAGCCATTAAGCAGTCACAAACCCAAAAGGCATTTCATGGCAAGCATGTCTATGAGCTAGGTCATAGGCATGCCTGCCAAAACTGCATTAAACTACTGGCTGACTAGGAGCTCTCTGTTCAAAGAAACTGAGGGTGGTTTATGGTTGCCATTTAAGATTGAGTCATAAACTAGAAAGTACAGAAAACATCCTGAAGGAGACATCATTCACAAATGACTCTTGCAGAAAATGCCACATTCTGCTATAAACAATATAACATATAACCTCTGGTTACAAGCTCTTAGCACAGACTATTTACATAGTCTGTATTTACATAGGCATAATCAAGTAGCAAATATAATACAACAAGAGATTGCAAACAAACACAACATCCATGAACCTTACTACAAATACATCCCATAGACAGTTTTGGAAAACAACATGCACAAAATGGACTACGACAGAACCATAATCACATATAAAACAATTTACCACAACAGACCAGACATCATACTCATTGACAAACACAATAAAATCACGTACATTACAGACGTATCCATTCCAAACACTCACAATATACAAAAAGCATGCACTGAAAAAATTAGCACACAGAACTTGCCCAGGATATAAGGCATTCGTGGAGGATAAGATGCTTATTGTACCTGTCATTCTGTTGTCATACCACACACACTACACAAAAGCCTGGGAGCATTACAATTGAATAGAAACACATGCATCACACTACAGCAGGCTACATTGAATACATGTCATATTGTTAGGAAATTCCTGAATACAGACAGACACATTGATACACTTATTGGATATACTATAGATTACCACCTATGGAATTTTGGGACTTTGAGTATATATTTGAACTCAGAGGACTGAGACGAGTTCAATGATACCCTACTTTTGGGCCAGAGGCAAAAAGTAAGAAAGTCATCATACTTTTTTCGGCGATCGTGTGATGATTGGAAGTTACGTCGCTCTCTCCACTAAGCCTATTGTGTGTTTAACAGGCAGTCCGGCAAGACGGGTAAGTCGGCCATATATACCTTCAACAGACACAGATGTTGATCCATGAGCACACTGATCGTCTACAGTTCAAGTTAAGTCCTTTTTGCACACCCTCGCGCTCATCAACCTCGGGGGCTATGGCTCCTCAGTCTCGCTATCACTCGCAGTTGGCCAATACTGCGAGCCAACTGCGCTATCGCGATCTGCAGTCGCGATGCTTGAACAAAAGAAAAAAAAGGAAGTGGCATTCGACTGTTCATGCAATTTCTTGCCTTTCAGAGTGCTTTCTTTTTAATTTGTTTGCAGACTTTACCGCAAAATGGCAGCACTAGTAACTACGGTGCCGTCCGCATGATAGCATTAAAAAAGTATGATAACTTTAAAACTATGATAACTTTCTTATTTTTTGTCTCCGGCCCAAAAGTAGGGTATTGTTGAACTCGTCTCGGTCCCCCAAGTTCAAATTCGAGACTCAAAGTCCCAAAATCAGCTATAATCTAATAATCTTAATCTTTGCTATCATTACTTTTTCCTGAGCAACACCAGGCTTGCCTGCTAGTATAAATATAAAACATTGTTGCTAACTTAATATGATTTTTTGCAATATATATAATATTAACAAGACTCAAAAAATACTTCGAAAACCTTTAATATGCAGTTAAAATTATCACAAACAATCTAACATTTTTGGTCAACTTTATTGACCTAATTAACAAGACTTTTAAATTATGTTTATTAACTGATATAAAGAGTTCTTAATATGAAAGCAATTCTCTCCAATGACAAGAAAAAATTTTTTAATTAACAGAAGACTTTTACTAAAAGCTTGTTTAAAAATACCACAAATTATTACAATGCCAAATAATGAAACAAGCAAATTTCTCATAAAAAACAATATGAAAAATCAATAAAATCTGTGACAAAATAAAATATAATTATGTATTGAAGAAATATATGAACGTGTAACTAGAATGAAAATGTTGAAATTACATTAATAGATAAATTGTTTTTAAGAATGACTAACAGAAAGATAATCATCTGAACCAGATAAAACCACTTTATGATAAAACCATTGCCTTCTGTGTGATGATTTCTGTAATTATGTTATAATAATTTATGATTACCAAAAAATATATTAATAATTTAAATAAATTACCAATATGTAATTTATATAAATTATCTGATGACCTAATATCCCCGAAAGATGGCACCAGGTTTAAAGTTCATCGTGCAATTTACTCCCTTTTAATATTTCTTCATTAATAACAAATTGAGTACGGAATTTTTTAAATTTACAATACGATCGCATTTTGTGTATAAAAAAATGATAAAATCTTAATCTTCGTTCAAAACCAGAGTGTTTATAATTAATTAATTTTGATCAGAAGACATACATACTTTTACAGCATAATCTATTACACGTTTGCACCCGACCAAAATACGGAGACTCATTTTTGATTATTTTCCTAAATTCTTATCTATATTTACGGAAGAAACGACTACATATTCAATACGCCATCTTGCCGATGAAATATGACTTCGATAGCGCCACCTTCCTATTTTAATTTATAATCCGGAAAATCGAGAAAAACACGTATTTTTAATTAAATTAATTGAGGAAAAATTTAATATATCGTTTCGGTTCTTATTTCTTGATATATTTCGTTTTAACTTCCGTATATATTTTTGGCCATAAATGTCATTAATAATTTTAAATGATTTATATATATAGCCCTTTAAGGTTAATGTTACCTTAGGTAGCCAAGATGGCGGCTCGTCTCTAATTCCAGCATTTTGGAATTAGATAATAATTATGGTAATTTATTAGAATAGGTTAGGTTAGGTTAGAACGTGCGTCCCACTGTTTCCTTGCTGGAATTAGAGACGAGCCACCATCTTGGCTACCTAAGGTAACATTAACCCATTTGAAAAACATGGCGAAAAGAAATCAAACAAGCAACAAAATCTTTTTGGCTTCGAATTTTAAAGCACTAAACAATTTTTTTTTTTTAATATTTTCATCTACTTTTACAATATACAAGTTTAATACAAGATACATATTCGGCCGGTTGGCCAAGGAGCTTAAGGCGCTCGCTTACTACTCTCTGGAGAATTCGGGCGGTCGAAAAGCTCCAAGATATTTTTGGAGGGTTTATCCGGATCAGTGGCGTGTCGAGAATAGACTAGAGAATGGCTAGTCCCCTAAATTCCTTAAAGTGCCGTATAAATATTATTTTTAATGCATTTGTATTTGAAGCCTTTCACTTGAAAACATGTATTTTTTCGTCATTCCGGCCAACCCTCCTTTACGCTGAATTCAACGCTTTCAGGAGCCAACCCGACAACCTGAAAACTCCTCAGGGCTCCTTTAGTTGACTCATTCACAGGACTAGCTTGCAGACACGTGTTCCTCTCATACTGTTGTGTTTTGTGCGTTTCCATTAATAAGATAATTTTAGTTTCCTGCGGTTATTGAAAACAACATTCATTAGTGATTTTGTATTTTTATCATCACAAAACACAATACTTTTCACTTAAATTAAAGAGCGAATCTACTTAAAAGACGATATATTTAATTAGAAAGCTTTGAATTCAACACGGAAGGGAACTCGTTAAGAGAAGCGGGTTCCTCACAGTGAAATAACGCGGTTTAAAATTATGAATGATGCAGATGATCTAGGTGAATCGTCATAGCAGAGTGAAGACACTTAACGATTTCTGTGCTGTATTCTGGATAGCTGTTTGAAACGTCGTTTGAAGTCTTAAGTTTCCAAGAAAATAAATTCCAGCAACGAGTTGCTCAACTTTCCCGTAACATCCAAAACTGCGTTTGGCGCCATTTGCTATGATATTTTATTTAAAATTTTTTAAAGTATTTCTAATTATTATAAAATGGCAAAAGACTTAATTTTGAGGGTAGAGATGGGTTTCATAAAGAATAGTAAATGCTAAAACAAGTAAATTCGTCATTAAGTCCAACCCTACTCGAGATATGACACGCGATCCTTCTCTATCTTCCCACCCCGTCGCCCTTTAACCACCAAAATTTAATGGAATCAATACAAATCTCTCTGAAAAATTTCAGAAATTTTCGACAAAAAGCACATAAGTTATTAAGCTTCAAAGAGAGTGAACAGAATCGTGTTCCCCGTACACTAATATCCATATATACAGAAAAACTCGATTTTTTTTTTCTTTTTTCTTTTTTGCATTTCTCGACGTTTGAAGGTATCCGAAATGTAAAAATCTTGGAGAAGTCAGTTTTTGACTGATTCCATCTCTGTTATATATAAGAGAGCCGGGAAAGTAAAATTAATCTGCGAATAAAATAAGTTTTATTCCGGGAGTTTAAAGAATAATTGTTATAATGTATGAAAGATGGGTTTTCTCACATCTGGTCCCTTTCGAAAATTGTCACCGCCCACCATTGATCTGGATATATCGAGCCCCGTCTCTCACCATATGGCCATCCCGTTATAAGCCTGGCCAAATCCAGGATGGGCTTTAAAAAAGCTCTCTAAATGTTTACAGGGCGGAGAGTAAAAAACAGTGCATAAATTCAAAAAAGCGTAAATATGTTATAATTCTACAAGAATGAATCTTTAAATAATAATTTTATTTTAAAAAAATTATGTATCGTATATTCTATTTTTCTTGATTTTATTTAATTTACTACAAACATCCCTATTGCGTTTGTCCAACTTCTGTTTAATCTTTAACTCATAGTTTGATTATTTTACAATTTAGCATCCTTTTATATCTAATTATTTTTGAGGAGTATTCTGGATAATAAAAACAATCAACAAGCATTTTCCTATGAGAAAGCAATGAATGCTACAAGGCCGTTAAAATATGAGATCGATCACTGCTAATATTTATCCCAAAAGATTACACACAATGATTATGATCGATCCCTATTAATCATACCTTTTAAGCCAATTTTATTTCATGATTTGAATTTAAAACGAAAATACAGTAATTTCTTTTTATAAACATCGATATGTTTTAAATAACATCGAAAAATTGAGGGATGTAAAAATATAATCTAAAACATCTACAGTAAACATTGAAATATGAATGATTGAAATATACTGATCAATTTTATTGATAAACACTTTAAAATAAAATTGCCATTAAGACACCAAAAATCACTTTAACAAGACAGAACCGCTACATAATTTTATAAATATGATTAGGAACTTGTGTTAGTAAAGAAGAGATATTTGATAATTGGCTTTAATCCATTTTTAAAACGATTCGTTATTAAAAGTTTAAATTATTATGTGCGTATCTTTACAATAATAAAACAATGACTTCTTTACTTGGCGGGGAGTCACTGCCGTGACTTCTGATAAAATGTCTAATATTTAACTTTTTAATTAATTAATGAATGATATCAGAGAGACGTAGGCTTACTATAGTTTAACTCAAAGCACCGCTATTCTAGCAAATAATAACCTTAATTATTTTTCTAAATTTAATAATTCGCATAAAACATTTAAATCAATTTGTAATATTCTACTAGTGTTTGACATCATTTTAATTAAGAATTATACACAGAAAACCTAGAATCGAATCAATCCTTCAAATTATGCATTAAAATTCTTCTTAAAGTATTTAAGCATAATTTTCTATTATAAATATGAATGAAATGCTCTTTACCATTACTTAATATCATACGCAACATAAAATTGCTGAACAACAAAAGCTGTTCAATCAATAAAATTCCTAATCTTCGGCTTAATTTCGAATATTTACTAATAAATCGAATTTTAGTTTCGCATTATCTTCAATTCCTCCCCAATGTACTTTAATAATGACTGTTTTATATGCATTACCATATTCACTGGTACATGTTTATATTTTTAACAAATCAAAAATAGGAGATAACATACAAATAATAGCACTACAATAAATTCTAAAACACTATCCGAGATGATAAACTTTTCCCACGTGTAAAACACCGAAAAAGTTATTTATGTTCTCTCTTTGAAATACACGGACTATAGCCTCTAATGCATATTAATTAACACTCCTGTAATTAAGTTGTCTTAATAATTTATGCAATAAGAGCAACCGTTATCTCATTAGCATAATCGATCGCGGAGGTGTTTCCATTTGTAACGTAACGATCTTTCCTCGATGCCAGAACAAACATATTAATAATTACAAACTTCATGAATTAATCAATCGGTACTAAGCTATTACTAAATTAACATGCATTTTCTATTCTTTTATATAGATATATTAACAACAATTTAACATAAATTATAATATATAATTAAAATTTTAAATGATTTATCAAAATCTTTTCTGAATTTATTTAATCAAAAACAAGAAATTTCTCAAAATATTCCCGAGTCAACCTAGGAATTTTATATTTAATCGTAATTTACATAGAAAAATACAGCAAAACCGTGTGGTGTTTAGTTCAAAGTAATCAATAAAACACAATCTAACAATTGTATTGCATAACACAACAAATTTTGATGCAATTTATTTGCATTAAAACATCTTACACTTCAAAGAATTGCAGTGTGGAAAGTATGTACATCGTTTCCTTTGCGGAAAACAAATACACTTCACATACACATGACATCAATATACATTATATATATATTTTTTTCAGATACATACAACAAAAAAAAAAAGGGAGGGAATAGATATTGTAAATGGGTCCAACAATAATTGGCACCAAGGGAAACTGAAATTTACATCAAAGTACATCCCATTCCCTTTTTTTTATTTTATTTTTTTTTATAAATTACAACAAGAGTTTACCGACAGATGACGAATTTTAAATACCATTCCTATCAGTGGAAATTCTTTGGTGATTTTACTGTCCTACATATCAGATTTCTAGAGAACCGTAACCGTACTGGAAATTGTGATCTGTTATCAGGAAATATTGATTGTTGTTCAGTATTCTGTATAGTTGGATTCATTTTTGTAGGATGGTTGTCGTTCTTGGTTCTTGAGTACTAAACCAATGTCCTTTGTTCCAATATACAAATTCCTGCGAACGATTAAAAGTTTTTTCTTTTCTTTTTTTTTTTTTTTAATTTCCCCACAATTTCCGAACCGACTTAAGATAAAACCGATGTCTTTAAACGTTTTCTTCTGCCTTGTTTGGAATCTTCGGTGTCGGAACTTTCGGAACCAGAACCGCCATCAAATGCCGAGATTGAATCTCCTTTACTATTTAACTGAGTTGATGTTTCCAACACTCCCGAAGCTGCAAAACTTCCCGTTGTCTTTGTTTTCTCTAAAGTACGAACTGAAGTTAGATAAAAAAAAAAATAAATAAATAAATTAGATTAAAGTGCAATTTTTTCAGTTATAAAAAGTAAATTAATAAATATGTTAATATAAAAATAATTTAGACATTTTGCTATGAATTGTATATTTAGAGTCGTTTTTTTCCGAAAAAAATCGTTTTCCATTTTCATCATGTCTGTCAACTGATGATAATTTGATGTTAAAGGGGGGGGGTTAAAGCAAGCTTTTGAGTGCAATTAAAAAGGGATGAATAGGAACAGTTTTGACAAATAAATAATAGAGAAAATTGAAATAACATAGGGTGAAGCAAGAATAAGTAATATTTTTGAGATCCAAACTATCAATGATAAATTTTCCTGATCAGATTTGAACATGGATCTCTCACAGCAGGCTGATGCCTTACTATCATGGCAACCTGCCAAATTTTTTAATCATCAATGAAATTGCATTTATAGTATAAAGTGATTGTAATAATAGCAATCACATTTAATCATTCTATTTTCAAGAATTATTATCAGAATATTAACTAAAACTAATACAATAATGACTTTTAATTCTATTTCAAACCAAATCTGGAAAAAATACCAAAAAATATTTTCTATTTATAAAATCTGTCATGTGGTAATTTTTATTCATTTTATTAGGAAACTTTTTATTCATTTTTATGGAATACATCCCTTGACAACCTGACCATTACATTATCACAGGATGTATTCCAAAAAAAGTGATAAGATTGCTGTTTTTGGACTTTGGATTGGACTTTGTCTTCAACTGTAGTTAATACTATAAACATATTCATAATGAAAAACAAATAGTTAAACTAACAGAATTTCAAATTTATGTAAAGCAAGAGAAATTATTTCGAATTAGCAAATATACAATAGAATCTAATTATTGTAATCACTTTGAAACTATCCTATACTGATGATGATAACCAGCTAATAACTTCAAGAAAAGTAAATAATACTACAATTAGTGGAAATCTGAGTTTTATTAGCCTATTTAGACTTTGGCATTAAAAGATCATGTTAAAACAATTAAAATTATATATCTTGAATATTTACTAATTATAATTATTGTTATGAATTAATAGTAATGCATAATTGTTGAACACCTTTCAGGAGAAAATTTTTAAATTGAAATAACATGACTTCTGGTTTGAATCAGATGTTCTTATATAGTTGATTGGAGCTTCTTGCCTCTAAGATTTCCACATCTGGTCTCATCTTTTATCTATTTATCTATCTAATTCTGTTCTCAAGATTAAGGAAAGACAAATGAATGGACAGACGACAGTGGAAATTAATAGGTCTACAATTTTTTCAAATTTTATATATATTCCATTAGAAATATTACTACTTCATAAAATTGAAATCTTTTCAAAACTGAATTTGTATTTATTTCAGTTTCATTATATTATAATGAAATGTAAATAAATCGTAATGAAAATAATAATAAGTGAAATGTGATTATCAATGTTAAGAAAGATTCAGCTAGAATGTGTATACTTTGTTGATTCAGATCCAAAACATTTTTTTGCAGTTGACAGAATTCAGCAACAGCTAAATCATTACAATCCTAATATTATACTATATGAAGATATGTTCTAAAGAACAGAGGAAGCAAAAGAAATATGATTTCTTCTAGACTTCAAACAAAGCAATCAAGATTAAAGTTTCTAAAAGATGCAACCAATATATATCAATCTTCATATAACTTACATATGAAATATTTTAACTGGAAAACTTTCAAATATATGCATCACATTTTTTATTATATATACAAGGTGATCGAAAAATTGCACACATCAAACTATTAGTTTGTGTAAATTGTGTCAAGTTTATTTTTTTTGTCTCCTGCCACAAGGTGACACTGTAGTGACTGCTGACTATTAACAGAAACTGACTTTTGTGGAAACTCTCTACCTTGATATTCACCCAGCAGAATGATGCAAGTTCAGAAAAACGCATGGCAGATTCTCTTTGACATGTCATGAAAACCGTTTTACAATTTCTACATTTGTATGCAACCTATTGGCTGATTTTAGTGAATTTTAAATTTGAAGTTTCGTGTAAGCTCTTCTGCACCTGACACATTTGAATACCAAAATGTTAGACATCCCATCTATTTGAAATTTGTGACCTGAAGCAGGTCTTCAGACCAAAAATGTTTGTTTTTTCTGAACTTGCAGCATTCTGCTAGGTAAATACTAAGGTAGGGAGTTTCCACAGTATAGCATAACCCAGTTTCTGGAGTATTTTTATTCTGACTTTTGAGTAAAAGTCATAAAATTGGCTGTAGTATAGCTTTGTTCATTGAAGAAGTGAAATGTTTTTCTTCAGGAATAATGGATTTCATTGCTGAGCATTACTTCAACTGCCACTCTTAAGCATGTATTGCAGACATGTTTCATTGGAAATACCAGGATTTTACAGTTCTTGTAATAATTCTTTTGGCAACCATCATATTTCTAAAGAATTGTGGTCCCCATTATCACCAGTTTTGTCAACCCCAGATTTTTTCCTCTGGGAGAAGGGAGCTAATTATAAAAATAATCCATACACAATAGGTATACTAAGGAGGAACATTATAACAGTAATTGGAGTTTGGGTATTTTAAGTAAGTCTATTGTTTCTCCAGTTAAATAGAGGTAATTTATATATTATAACAGCAATTGTCAGCATTAGTTTTCAGGTGCTTCATAAAGTATCATCAAACATGATGATAAAAAGAGCTTGTGCTGGTGAATGAAGAGGACATTTCAAACATATGTTAAAATAACATGATTTGATTTTGCTTTTCTTAAAGATCAGATTATAAACTTTGTTTTTACAACCGTCTGTATATTTGTACATTAACCTCACAAAATAAAACTGATTCCTAACATGCATGCATGAGTTTTCAATCACCCTGTAACTTAAACATTTAAAACAACAAAAAAAATTACACACATTAAATTAGAAAAACTTTATAAATATGATCAGGAGTGCTAAAGTATTGATTAATACAACACACAAATAATTATAATGCAATAATGCCCTGTTTAATAACATTCATATTTGCCATCTGTTTCTGAACAGACTTTTTTTTATAGACCTCATTATTTAGAATTTGATTGTATTTAGTGCATGTTTTTTATCGAGTTTCTCTACATTTTTCATTAGTGATAATTTTATTACTTAATGGAAAATATAAAAGTTGAAATAAAAGATACTGAAAGAAAAATTAATAGTCTACATTTGAATAAAAATACAAAGTTCAAAATTTCTTAGAAGAATAGTAATTAATTATTCCAATAATTAATAATTTCTTCACAATAATATTTGTGACAAATGGTGATATATATATATATATATATCATATGTGTGTTTATCATATATATATCATATTGATAAATTTTTGAAGTGATACATTATTAGAAGTAAAGAAATACCTAATTGTTTTCTATCTACTTTTAATTTATGTCATTTATTGTAGTTTATTTTGATGAATGATTAAAAACTGTTGACAATTATAATTATCAAACTTTCATATGCTAACTTTTACATGATAATGGTATCAAGTTAATGATAACTGATACTATTATAATTATGTTTATATAGCATAAATTGTGATTATTCTTTTAATTGAAACTGACTAATTGTTTTAATGCAATTAAATGATTGTGATGAAAGCTGAGATAACTGCGGTTAAGTTAATCATTTATCTATAACATTATCTAACAGATCTCTCTTAGAATTAATGATATCACCTTATTCTATAATGTATCATTAAACATTTTCATCTGAAGAAAAGTAAAATATGTTTGGTTTAAAATTCTGGTTTAATTATTATTTTCATTTCCTACTCACTTTGAATATATCTAAATGTGTCATTTATTCATCATTAAAATTTTAGTAACAGAGATTTTTGACAACAGTAAGTGTTTAATTATATAAACAGTTTTTTAAACAGTATAATTAAATAATTATATTGTGTAAATGTGTAATTAGATAGTATAAAGATAAATATATTTAGCAGTTTCAGAAATATGAGCTAAAAAATCTTTAGAATACTACTAAATCTAAAAAACAATTTCTAATTATTGTTGCATATAAAAGAAATAATTTTAACAAAATTAATAAAAATAATTTAATTTTAATAATCTTCTGGAGATCCTAATCTATTATAAATGAATCTTTAATGCTAAATAATATTAGCTGAAAAACCCACAACATTGAACTTCATGTTTACAAATTCTGAGTGATCATAATTAAAGCACTCTTATTTATCAACAATCTAAAAAGCTATTTAGTAGACCAAATGCAATCAAATTTGTGCCAAAATTCATCATCAAACCATGGCTCTTCTGTAACTACAAGCTATGTGATTTTTTGCTATAGTTATCATAAAAATGTGATTTTGAGGATATGTGGCAAAGACAGTATGAGAAACATCACAAAGTGATCAATTATGGTTGCTGTTGGACACACAGTTCATTGTCTTCACATTTTACATCTTCAGAATGGAGATCACATTGAGCAATATGCCCCTGCATCACTAAGGTCTGTCTCTGTATACTATGAGTGTCTTGTACAGTACATATAAAATATTTGTTGCTTGCAGTATCAAAAGTGTTGCAGTGAGTTTTGGTACCAATATTATTTTAATGAAAGTATCTTTTGCATGTTCAGAAATCTCACCCTATCAGATTTAGTTGCATTTGAACTACTAAATATCTCTCTAGACAGCACTGAATACATGTACTTTAATTATGATCACCCAGTATATACCTAATAAAGAAAAATCAACAATAATTTATGCTTATTTGGTATATTCATAATTTAGGCTTCTAATTGAAATTGATCTTAGCTGATATAATAATAATACAATAATAACAGTATAAACTGAAATTGCATGGTACCAAATATTTTTTCCAGTTTGGCAGGTTTCTGTTTTGAACAGGCTTTACTGTATATACTAAATAACTGAAGTTTTATTATTATAAAGTCATGTTACACTGGACTGCAAATTTTAATCCTGAACACATTGGTAAGGATTAAAAAAAACAATAATCAGATACATTTCATTAATAGTATCCAAAATTATTCAACAGTAGTGATGAAATTTCTTTGTGTGTAATTTTGATTACATCAAGTATTGCATTGAAATTGTGTATTGAAGTATCATATGGATAAAGAATTATTTTATTGTAGTTCTTAATGAGAATAAAGAAACCAACAAACTTTGTTTTTAATTAATTCCATTCATTCATAAAAACATCATAATTCAATGGAGCTTTTATCACTTGCCTTATATACCATGGTACAGGAAATAAAATTTCTTTTACTTAGGATGTCTTTTTGAATGAATAGAATTAATGAAAAACAGTCTGTGGTTTCTTTCTTCTCATCAAGTACTACTGGTTTATTTTCATGTTTGCTAAATCAAAATTAAACTCAGTCAAAGCCCAATGTAGGTTTTTTGATTCCTGACAGTGTCAAGGAATTTAGATTACACTGAAAGAAAAGAATCGACCCAAAGTGGGACTCAAACCCACAACTGCCACTTACCATGTGGATACGTTGCCAGTTATGGTACCTGAACCTCTGGTTCGATCTCCTCTTCCAGTATACTCAACATTATGATATAATCATTGTTAGCTCAGATTTGGAGATTAAATGATAAAATAATCAATAAACTGGATAGATCTAAAACCAGTCCTTTAATATGACTGGAGTTTAATAGAATTCCTTTAATAATTCAAATAATAAAACAAATGATTATTTATTGGTATTATGTTACCAAATAATGATTGAAGGAAAATGATATATAAACAATTGTTTGAAATAAAAATTACTTTGAATTTAACTCTAATTGGACCAGTTAAATAGAAGAAATGGTAACTAAAGCAGAGTTTTCCTTGGAGTGGTTTAAATTATGTTGCTAAGAACTCTTTTAACATAGGATATCTATTACAAATATTTATGGATATATGAGGGGCAGTCAAAAAGTTCCTGGAATTAGGTTCATGCATTGTAGTGGCATGAGATATGGCAATGTAGACCTAATCACCTTCAAAGTAGGCCCCTCCCACACAGACACACTTGTTCCATCAATCCTGTCACTGTTGTAAGCAGGCATGGAATGTTTCGTTTGGAATCTTCCAGAGTTAGGCCATCATGTTCGATATGATGTCCTCCCTGCTTATGAAACACATCCCTTTGAGGTCCATTTTGAGAGTAGGGAACAGCCAAAACTCACTGGGAACAAGGTCTGGAAAGTAAGGTGACTGGTGATGACAGGAATGCTTTTGTCGGTGAGGAATTGCTGCACAAGTGATGTGTGACTTGGTGTGTTGTCAGGATAGAGCAACCACTGTCCACGCCACTTGTTGGACCTCTTCCCTGTAAACTTGCTGTAGGAATGATAGCATCTCTGCAGCAGTTTTCCCCAATTGCACATGAACTTTATGTTTGCACACTGCTCAAACTGGGACATTGTGCCGAATGATAAGCAGTCACGCCCAACAAAGATGCTATAGTAACAACTGTGTAAGTCTAAACTTGCACTAGCATTATCACACTGCAAATAGATTATGCATTGCTGAGCTTTCTGCCACAGCAATGCATAATCTTATCTTATATCATATTTTCTAACAGTAGGTAAATTCCAGTAACTTTTTGACTGCCCCTTGTATATTGAAGATGAAATTGTAATTATTTAGAAATGAAAAGGACACAAATACAGAACATGCATATATACATAGTGTATGTATCCATATCTGTTATCATGGCTTAAATTACAAATGAAGGTTATGTATACACTAAATAAATTTAAATTGATAGTTAATGATAATTATATAAAGATTTTAAAATTTAGTTAATCCAAATTTTGTAACAGAAATTATGAATTTATGGTAAAACATATTTTTGTTAAATGTAATGTGTTAGAACCACCTTCAGAAAAATTTTTGTTTTGTATAACAAGAAATGAAGCTTATTTTATGAGAGTTTGTCATCATATATTATTCAGAAAATTTATTAATTTATTGTAAATGCAATTAGATGACTGGCTCACCGTTAAGATATTTGTTTTAATTGATTTAAATAAACCCGTGTATAATATATACTTAACCTATGTAACCTATAATTAGAGATAAAATTTCAATGTAATAGCCAATATATGTGCAGGCAGTATTTTCTTTTTATTAAATACAAAAATAAAATATACTATTAAGTCATGAAACACAAAAGTGACTATTTCAGATTATAAGAAATTTTCACTTGTTCTAGTATGCAGAGAACTGACTATGATTATTAAAATAAACAAAATACTATTATTTCACTCTACTAAAATGAAGCAGAATTACATTAAATTGTCTTTCACTTGATTTATTTTTTATTACAAATTATCTTTTATTTACTCATTTTCTTAATAAAATTTTTTCAGAAAATAAAACATCAAGCTGCATTAAACTGAACACATCCTACTTAAAACAGTTGTTATACATTTTTTTTATTTCTATGAAACACTTCCCTTTTGTATTGAAAGCAACAAATACTACCTTTGTAATATTTTACTAATATGTCAGATTTGAGAATCATTTCCAATAATGAATTAACATTTAATTTTGCATCACTAAAATGATCATAAAACTATCACACATGAAATGGTGCTGTATTATTTTTTAAATATTCTGTCTTTTACAATATTTCTATCTATCTATTTTTATAATTTTCAAAGTTTAAATCAATTATAACCTTCCAATTTAGAACTCTGCTTTTAGCATCTTATTAGTTTCTGGTGATTTTGTCATAATATTCCACATTATGAAATCATTACCAGGTCATAAGTATGACACGTTGTCATAATATAGAAACATCAAATTTTTGATAGATTGATTATTCATTAATAATTCAATAAATTTTATAATTTACTTTCTACTCTTTTGGAATGATTTAAAATGCCTTCTCTTAAGTCTTAAATTCAATATTTTGACAAACTTTTATATTTTGATGGTTTAATTAAGTTGTTATTTTCATTTTTTACATCAGTGATTCCCAAGTGGATGCCACTTGGGAATCATTGAGTGGGTGCTACCACCCTTTGGGAGCAGTAGAAGATTAAAGAAGAGCACTGGGATGCAAAGGAATGATAGGGAGTACTAAAAGGCAAAGGAGTATTAGGAGACATTAGAAGACAAAGGAAATAAAAATTCAAATTGAAACAAACAAGTTTACTATTAAACTTAAAACAGATATATCTCAAAAACCAATTTTACAGTGTATGACTTTATGGACAGGAGGTATAGAAATAGCTCTTTGAATTAGTTATCTCTCTGAAAACTTGGTGAGAAAATATGCAAGTCACAATAATATCAATCAAGAAACTACAACAGGACTAAAGATGAACAATGTTTGCCTGATATGACAAGTACTATGAAGTCTTATTTAGTATATATTAACAAAAGTTTTCATAAAGCTAGTCCTTAATCAATCAGTGTGCATTTGTTGGTTTGAACAAACTTTATATGCTATTATTATTTCTACTATATAATTTTGCAGTGCTCTCCAAGTGACAGTAGCTGCAATACCAAGTTTGCTACATGGTATTATTTATTATTGGTATTATTACTTCATCCACATTCAGATATTTTTTATTTTCTTCTTTAAACATTATCTAATAGTTAGTGCTAAAATTATATAATCAACCAATTCTTTATTGTTTGAACCTTAGTTTGTTACAAGGGGGTTAAAATATTATATAAAGCTGAAGTTAGTGCAACACAATAAATTAATATAATAGATTAATACAAGTCACATTTTCCATTATTCAGCAAGATGTCAGTGCAGTGATAAAATTTGTCCCATATTTTAGCTTGCTTACAGTGCCATCTCAAAATGCTTACAAAATTTCATTAGCGAGGTTGAGGACTGCTAGTTTTTTGCTAAGACAACTAGTGAAGTATGGCAGTGCCATGTTTGAAGGTTTTAATTGAATTAGAAGATCAAAATTTTCTTTTAAATATGGATGAAAGAACTTATGACAGTTTACAAACAGCTAAAAATATGTTTGACAAGCATAATTGTTTTTTCATCTTCGTATGTCAGATACATAGACTGAATTACTTAGTTATTTTATTTGTATCTTGATTTTAGATATCAAGTAATAATATAATAATTAGCATTATATAACCCACATGTTGAAACTTTCAGCAAAACCATTATATATATATATTTTATTTTTTTATTACCTATATTTTATAATGCAATTGACGACATATTTGTACTCACAGAACATTGTTTTGTGTACCTTTATAATTTATCACTATTGCTTGTTAAAAGATCTTGTGAGTGAAAGTAATTAATTATTTACCAAGCATAATTTTGTTTTAAAACTAGTAAATGTTTCATATTTTCATTAGGAATAACAACCAATATCAAAACTTATTTTGAAGAACTCCAGACATCATTCAGTGCAGCTGACCTAGGCTTGAAAATATTGTCACTGTATTTAGGCACAACATCATGAACATAGCCAGATATTTTGGACCTATCTTCACAACATTTCTTGTTGAAATTGACTGTGGCTACTAAAGATGAGTCACTCATCGTAGTCATTTTTGAAAAAGCTAGAATTGGGATTTATAACAGATTCCAAACAAATACAAAAAACATTTATAATAGATCTTGTGAAAACACAATCCATTTTTACCAGCGGGATGCTAGCTGTTGTGTTCTTTCTAACATGTCAGCAGAAACTTAAATATTTCACGTATCCACTAGCAGATAGCGAGTGTTATGCTGAATAACGGAAAATGTGGAAGATATTAAAAAATGAAATACATACAGTGATACACAAAATTGAAGTTAGTACCATTTAACAAATTAATATAATAGCCTAATACAAAATAATATAAAGTAAAATACACAATAATAATCATTTTTTAGAAAATGCAATATACAATCAATTCTGGTTATTAGCCTGGTCAGTTAATAGGACATACTGATTATTAGGACAAAACATTCAAAAATGGAATCAAATCCTGTAACACAAGCATAATTTACTTTGCCTACTGACCCTGAAATGCCACTTAGTAGCCCTGCTGGCACAGTATTTTTCTTGGAAAACTAAACAAAAGACACATGAATTTGGATATTTTAGGCTTTTCCATATGCAACCTCTGCGTGGTTTCCTTTATCAGCCATCAATCATGATTAAGAAACACAAGAAACCTAAGAGTGAAAACCTTGTTTTCCCCTTTCTCACTCAATTGTGTCAAATTGGCTCAATCACTCATATGGACCACATATTTCAACAAGGTGTGTACTACTGCCACACAAAATGATAAGACAGAAATTCTCAAAAATTCTTCATTCCCTACCTCACATCCCCACTCCACTTTTGTTTTTGTGGCCATTAACTGTCTGGAAGGCAGACAAAACACTTGTCCTTTGGTTCTCCACTGTTTGATTCAAGATGTCACAAACGCCTTACATATATTATAATTTTTGGCCTGTAAAAATTGTCCAGAAGATAAAAATAATATTCCCAAGTATACATAATTTGAAATGATCTGTACAGGCTGATTATTAAAAAAACCATCTCTTTCCGGATGATTGTCTGCCACCCTTCTTGAATACCATTACTTTTGTTTTAGAAACATTTATAGTTAATCCATAGTCACAGCAAAATTTCTCCAGAATTGCAAATTTTACTTTGTAACATTTGTGTGGTATCAGTAAGAATTACAGTGTCATCAGCATACATTAATACATGTAACTCAACTTGATCAGAGAGAAAAAATCCCAGGTAAGTCAAATTTAGCAAGTTGAACTATCAGACCATTAACATACAAATTAAAAAGTAATGGGCTCAGAATTTCACCCTGCAAAACTCCAATGTCAATACCAAATGAATCAGTCGTTTTGGCTAATATCTTTCTTTTGTAGTAGCTTTGGTATGTATATCAATTATAAGGCCAAGAAACTATTTATTCATGCCCATTCTTTCCAATAGAGACTATAAAACTTTGTGATTAATGGCATCAAAAGAGGATCTAAAGTCTACAAAAACAACATAAAGTTTTCCTCTCTTTTTCTACAATTTTAATTGTACCAATGCATTTAATACAAATATTTAATCCTAACATGATCAACCATCATATTTAATAATCCAATCTTCTAATCTTTTATGTAATAAGGATGTAAATAGTTTACCAATTACAGGAACCAAAGATATAGTCGATAATTTTTGGGGTCATACACTTCACCTTTTTTATATATTGGAATAATCAAATTGTCAATCACTGGTAAAACATGACAAATAATCAGGATGTCCCATTGTAGCATTAAAATCTGCACATAAAATCTAGTTAGTTCAATGTAGCAAGTAATCTTCCATAATCAACAAAGCATTTTTGAAATTATTGTCATAATTACTGTTGGGTGGGAAATAGGACACTATTAGCTGTATATTAGTTAACTCCTCAGTATCTAGTTGTAAAATCAGTATAAACCATGTCTGAAATATCAATTTAACCTTAAAGATTACATCTAATCTGAGTCCAACAAGTAAGCCTCCACTGGGTCTTCCAGGTCCTTCACAACTGTGAGATATTTGGTGATAAATTTTATAGTCATCAGAAAAAATTGATTCAATTGCGAAGATGTAGGCCATGTTTCCACCAAACAGAATATATCCATATTATATATCAAGTTCCAGAAGTTAGGGAAACAGAATTTATTACATAAACCTGCAATATTATAAAAAAGAAGTTTCATATTATCATCTTTGTTCAAATATCAGACTTCATATTGGTCATCTTTGACTTTATGTTATCATGTTGTTTGTCATTATAAACTATATTCCTAAAAAACATTGTTCTCCATCTGTTTGGAAGATTCACCATTGTAATTAAATGCAAATATCTTGTCATCTATGAATAATCTGTTATATCATAATTTAACAATCTTGGCTCCTTTTAAATGCATTTCTGTACCGTATAGCCTTAATTTGTTTCTGATAAGTCAGGTATTCCGTGAATAATCATCATTAATAAATATATTAGTATTTTAAAAAGTTTAAATATTTTTATATATAATTTTAATTTGTCTCCAAAATTAAACAACTCGCAAATAATCAGTCTTTTTGTATTCTGTTTAAATTTTCCAACTCTAAAAGCATGTTTAATATTGACATCTGTAAACTTTAAATTATTGTTAAAAAGTTTTTGAACCTTAACTAAACCATTGTCCATTTTATCATTATCCTCTAAACCTGAGATTACAATGTTATTCTTTATCTTCTAGTCTCATTAACTTTTCATGGAGATTTTTTCATATTATATCTATTTCTGTATTCAATTTGGCATTTTTAACATAGCCTTTTTATCTATTAACTTCAAGAACAGAGTCTAATTTCAACATCTACCAATGCTGTATCTATATTCTCGATCCACGCTCGCATTCTATCTAAACGCTCTAAAAGTACTTGTAGTTTACTATTTGAAGAAGCTTGCAATTTTAACAGAAGTCAAATTCCTTCTTCAACATTAATCTCCTTTTTGGCACTTATATAAGACAAGATCAACTGTTCCATTGACTCACCTGAGACATTTTCCTCGCTTCCAATTCGTTTTCTTACATGTCGTGGTGATCTGTCTTGAGATAGTGGCGAAAAAGTTTTCCTTTTCTGAGCCTGAAATGCTGACATTTTTCAAGAAAAAAGCAAAAATAAGTCAAATCACTAGAGAGCAAAAATTTTTACACCAACAGCCATGAGTCAGACAGCACTCCCTAACTATTGGATAAATTATGAAATTATTAGCTCATAAAACTGTCACTAACTTTAAGCTTTGTGATCTTAAAGGAAGGGCACATGATGATGACATTAAGCTTTTTTTAATTTAAATAGAGCTAAAATACTGGCACCTTATTTCTTCATTTTGACAATTATATTGAAATGTGTAACATCCATGCTTCCATTATAATTATTTTATTCAAAAGTTTTATTGTAAAAGTGTTGCCAATTGCTTATTCACACAGTATGGCACTGTTGGAAAGAATCTAGCAACATAATATTTAGAATAATAAAAGTTTGTCATCTTATCCTAACTCAATAGTTGAATATGATGATTTAAGGATGCTACTTATTAATACAGAGATGGATGCAAAATAATTATTCTCACTTCACCAGACCCATCCTCCACATTAATTATTTTTATATCTCCTATCTAATGGATTAAAGAAATGGCTAGAGAAAGAGTGAAAGGTTTTGTGAAACTTTCATTTTAAGTAAAGTATTTTAAGACAATTTTGGGAATTTATTTTTTTGGCTTATAAAAAGTACTTAAAATTTTATTTCAATTTATTATTTTTTACTGATTTCATATGAATGCTAATGAAATACACAGACTAAACGAAGCAGTAGTCTGAAAAAATTTGGGAAACACCGGTTTACATGTTCACTCTGTGATACTAGACCTATTACCTAGTAGGGTAGATGTACCAGTTTTGGCCAGTGTAGTACCAGTTCTGACCAGAAAACAAATTTAACTTAAAAATATAATCACAAATGAAACAAACTTTTATTGTTAACTGTTCACACAGTTAACAATAAAAGTTTGTTTCATTGGACAGATTTGAATATGTGGTGATTATATTTTTAAGTTAAATTTGTTTTCTGGCCAGAACTGGTACACTGGCCAAAACTGGTACATCTACCCTAACTGCAAATCACACAGTTATCCATTACTCAATTATCATTTTATCAAAGAATATGTTACAAATTTTTATATTCCTTTTAATTATTGAATTAAATTATTTTTGTTTTTATACTATTGGTTTTTTTAATTGATTTTATATTTTCCTGTCAGATTTGATATTTTTAGAGAGGTTTATTAAAGCTCTAGGATTTTGTCTTTTATTCATAAAAATAAATAAACCATTATAATTTACGCACATATAATAACAATAATGTTAAACTTTTTAGGAAAACAAAACATGATAAATATATCTAAATATAAAACAAAGAATAGTTTAAATACTTTTGTTCATTGCTTTTTGCCCTTAGTTACATTAAATTATTGTGATAACCTAACCAGTTATTTAAATTTTAGGGCTTATCACACCAGTGAATATGATATTACAAAAAATTTAGTTTATTTTATATCTAAATTTACAATACAATAAAAGTTTCTACAATAATTGAATCTAAAAAATATACAATACACCCAAAATGCACTTCAAGCTCTTTTGGAATCCCTTTCCAGTTGGTGTTTTTTATAAAGATTTATATGAATTTATAAAGATGATAATAAAAAATATGTACATAAACGTTTAAATAACCATGTAAAAAGGTTTAAATAACCGTGAAGACATCACAATTAAAGAAACTGACTGTACAATAGATTCTATATTTTTCTATTTTCTCTATAATCAATCCAGCCATGGACAGCACTAAACACATTAAAAATTGCCAGGACAAATTCACATTTAAGAAAAGAACATATTTCTTACAAGACTATACATTTACATGAGTCCTTATTCTTCCAGTCCCAGCAATTTTTAATGTAATTATTATTTTTTAAGAATATGTATGCTACTGCTAGAGGACTCTATAACTTTTTTACATTGGATGGCAGACAGTAGCCTCCAATAAAAGGTCAGTTTCACTGTAGACTTGTTATTGCCTTTAAAAAGTGTGTGAAGGGACTGGAAGGATAAGGACTCATGTAAATGTATAGTCTTGTAAGAAATATATTTCTTTTCTTAAAGCACTAAACATAATTGACAATAATTAAAGACAAAATTAGTATTAAGTGATAAAAGGTAATGGTGATAAGTTTAAATATAAAATAAAGTACATTTTTTTGTAATACATTAACTGATGTGAAAAGCCCTAAAATTTAAATAACTGGTTAGGTTATCACAATAATTTAGTTTAAATAGTGTTATATTTTATTTTATTTCTTTTAAATTTAAGTATACATAAGTGAAAATATATTTAAATAATTTAAACTGAAAGTAATATAAATTTTCATGGATGATCATTTAAAAAAAATGAAAGCATTGCTCAAAAATATATTTGTTTTTTGCAAATTATATTAAGGAAGCTTTTTAATAATAAAAAATACATTTCCTATAATCTGTATAATAAATTGAAAAACAAATTAACTATTGATTAAATTTTAGAACTGAAAAAAAAAAAAAAAAAAAAATCCTGTAAAAACAACTCAGATAGTTATCATACATATCTATTTTATATTGTGTTATCTTGTATTTATTTTTTATTTTTTAGTGGAAATAGAATACAGTAGAGCAGTGGTATTCAATCTATGATACAGTAGGGCAATTTCCTGCAACCCCATTTGGGGTCACGGAAAATTACCTTGGGGTTGCACTGTTAAAATGTTTGAATACCATTGCAGTAGAGCATTGATTATCCAAAATAATTCAGGACTGGGGTTGTTCAGATAATCGATTTTTCAGATAACCGATTATGTACGAAAAAATATATTAACCTATCCCATGTTGAAATTCGGTCAAATCCTGGCATGTCCTTAAGTACCCTCTCATGGTCATGCCAGTGCTGCCAGCTAAAACACGCACACCAACAAAAATAATATTGGAGTAGCCCAAGACATAGCCAAATATTGCAGTGCCACAGCACTAGCAAAAATTTAAATTTGCTGACTGGATGCTTTTAGTTAACCAATGTTTTGGTTGATCAATATTCAGATAATCGATGTCTACTTTATTAATTTTAAAAATTTCTTCCTTTAAAATCTTTGTCAAAATAAATAAATTATTTATGCTTTTGTATTCATATTATTCCAAACAGTCATCATCATTATCATTATCACTTTTTAACGTAGTATAAAATGTAAAGTACATATTCTACATATTTATAATAAAAGTGTATTTTTAACTTTCTGTACTACTGTGCCATGAAACTTATCCTATATTGTATTTGTATTAAATAAATAAAATGAGCAATAAGGTATGTGTGTGTGTGTGTGTGTGTGTGTGTGTGTGTGTGTGTGTTGTGTGTATATGTACTTGAGATTCACACAATAATAAAGTTAAGTATGTATCTATAAAAGTAAATCTGATATTTAAAAACATTAAAGTTAAAAAAATTAAAAGTAACCTTACTTTAATTCCATAATATCAAATAATTTTTAAATTTCTGTTTAAGAATTTACTTATTAAGTCAAATATATACTTTACGAAATTTCAAAATAAAAATACTCACTTTGTTCTTCTAAGTATTTATTTTGTTTCTTTAGATCATCAATATCTTGTTGATGAGCAGAGTTTTTCCTTCTCATAAACTGAATGTACTCTGCTGCTTTTTTCAATATTTGGGCTCGAGAAGCCTAGCAAAATAATAGGCACAACTAAAAACAGTTATTTAAAACTAAACTAGTTCTAATTTAAATTTAATCATCAACACAAATATTTAATATAAAAGTCAATGTTCTTCTAATTTCAATATAATTAACAAATTTAGAAAATAATGAAAGTTATATACACATCACAAATGTAAATACTTATTACATTTATTAAATATATAATTAATTATAAATCTTTCAAAATTTTCATTACCAAATACACAATTTATGACATTTTATATGCAATTAAATGCCTTATACTTTATTTGAATCACTGGCTACTGTTCAAAAATACTTTGGAAAATCATGTTAAATGAAATTCAGTGAACTTCCAACAAAATTAAGAAGTTTATGCAACTATTTCAAGTAAACAAAAATTTTGATCCAATTTCAATTTAAGTTTGAAAGGAAAGAAAGAGTATAACAAAATAAATAAAAAATGAAATACTTACTTCTTGATTATATTCTTATTACTAATGAGTAATTTCAATAAACTTTATCAAATAGTAATTTGTATATCCAGTATTTTAAAAATTAAAACATTTTTATGATTACCTTATATAAATTATAAGATAAAATGTAAAATAAAAGAATTTTTTGTATGTAATAACAATCAGTTTTATAGATTATTATTACTATATAGATATGTTCTTGAAGTTCAATTATCTTCAACTAGAAACTAAGAAGATGGATAGATCATGGCTCTCTATACTTCCATATTAGTGAAAATTATAATCTCTTCCATTGGATGGACCAAAAGATCAAAAAATTATAGTAAATAATTAAAAGCTCTTGAGTGCAACTGAAAGTACAGAGGCATGTAGTATAGAGTTGCCACCTCTCTTGCAATTTGTTATGTACAGAGAAGTCTCTCCCAGATTTCAAAATGTAACCTGGAAGGCTCAAATCTCCCAGAATCTACTGACCAAAAGACAAAATACAACAACTCATTCATGTAAACAAAAATATAACACTCCTCATAAACCTCTGGGTGCCCAGCAACAAAATTTACAGGTTAACAAATGTTTTCAGCCCCTTCTGAGCTCTAACTTGGGAGTCTGAAAATGTTTGTTTACCATGAATTTTGTTACTGGGCACCTGGAGATTTTTGAGGTGTGTTATACAGTAAGTTCAGTGTGTTTGAAGTATGTAAACAAAAAATTAAAAATTGGAATTTATATTTTCGTTAAATTTAAATGAAGAATTAATCTACATTTTAAGAATGATTGTAATCCATTTTGTCATAATCTCCAGTAGACAGTACTCTAATAAATATAATTATTATCCTGATAAAAATAATTTTCCAAAATTTTTTGAAAAATAATAAAATAATTAACATCAAATTTTAATAGAAGTATGATAATACACTTTGATAACATAATGGTATATCCAGAATTTTTGCAAGAGAATTTTCTATTTGAGCGTTGTGCCCTCATTCTTTGTATAAATGATAAAAGTAAAGTAACTCAGGAGGAAATCCTCCTGACAACCAAATTAACTCTCTGAACTTGCAATGTTATATTAGAAACAAAATACAAGTGCAAAAGTAAATATAAGTAAATAAAATAAAAGTACAGTAGAGCATCGTTTATCCGAATCAATTGGGGACTGGGGTTGTTCGGATAACTTACTTTTCGGATAACCGATTATGTACGGAAAAATATATTAACCTATCCCATGTTGAAATTTTTTTCTGTTGCTTCATATTGAATTTTCGTCGATTTTAAGCCCAACGAAAATTTTTATAATAATAATCGAGACTATTGTATCGTTAAAAATTATTTCTTAAACCAAAAAATTATACTTTAGAAGTTAATCTAGTATCAAAAACGTTCGATTCAGCACGATACAGTCCGAATGGAAAGCTTTCGGTTAACCGGCTTTTGGATAAACGACGCTCTACTGTATATGCAATTTGTATATAATACTAAATGTTAGAAAAAAGATATTTTGTTAATAGGTTGTATTTAGTTTGGTTCTAAAGCGGTCATATCTTTTCAAATTCATTAATGAATGTTAATACAATATGGACAAAATTCCAAAATGATAAAATAAATATAATCCATAAAGATTATCCAGACTATTTTCAATTTCAATACTAGTATATATTATTAATTGAGTCAATATTCTATTTAAGAAAGCAGATAGATTGCTTTTTGTTATATCTAGCAGATTAAATAACCTTAATTACAAAAAAGTGATGTATTGAACGGCTTATCAAACAGCTAGGTAAAGGAAACAAGCAATTATTTATTGTGACATTGTCACAATGCCAGGCTGCAATTTTTAATCATATTTTTAATTTAATTCATTTAAAATACAGTCAAGATCATTTCAAAATTGACATAGCATGTTTTTTGAACTTTTCAGTTTATCATCTTACCAACATGTAAAAATTAAATAAATGTTAATTTTAGTTTTAAGACTTAATTTTACATTAAATCCATCAAAAAATTTTGAAGAAAATATTATACATGTTTTACAAATTGTAAATTTGTGTTGTATGGCAAAACCATTTCAAAGTTGACATGAAATAAAACATTCAGAACAAGTCAAATCAGAACTTTGTTGGACCATCTTTGGCCTGAATTACGTGAAGAAGTTGACTGTGCATACTGTTAATTAATTTACGAATGATATCCTGCCCAATTTCTGACCAAACCTTAAATAATTCTTCTTTGTAGAATGATAAAGATTTTCTATGGCTAAGAGGAATACAGCAGTCTAATTTATCCCACAGATGTTTTATTAAATTTAAGTCTGGTGACTGCGGCGGTCATTCAAGAACTTTGATATCATTTTCATTGAAATATTTTCTGAAAAGCAATGCTGTTTGTGCTGAGGCATAGCCTCTAAAGAAAGGTTGTCTCTGCAATGGAAATAGTTGTTCCTGGTGATTGGGCATGGCAAGCAGTGAAGATAGGACTAGTATTCATCTGTAACATATTTTTATTTTTATTAAAAAGCAATGCTGTTTATTTGGGATCATTGTCTTGTTGAAAGACAAATTTATTTTCAATCCCCATTTTCCTTGCTGATGCCATTAAATTGTCTTTAAGTATCTGTTTGTACTCTACTGCTTTCATGTGATCATGAATTTGAACAATATTGCCCATTTCGAACCCTGAAAAACACCACCAAACCATTATGTAAGGCGAGTGTTTTATTGTTCCCACAGTTTTATTTTTATCAAATGCTTGATTTTTCTTTCTCCAAACAAATTTCCATCTTTTAGCATCCTGCAACTCTTGTTTTAACTCATCACTCCAAATAACACACTTCCAAAACTCTAGGGGCTTGTCCACAAATTTTTTTAGCAAAAGCTATCTTTTTTTCTGATTCACTGCTGAAATCATTGGTTTTCTATGAGCCACTCTTCCATGGAAACTTTTATTTATTCTTCTCTTAACAGTTGAAACACTGGCTTCAAGCACAAGCTCTTCTTTTATTTCTTTAGCTGTTATAAAAAGAGTTTTTGGTGGTCTCAAGAGAAAACTGAGGCATTTTCTCTTGATGTTGTGGCCTTAGGGCAGTGTCCCTGTGGTAAATTTCTCACTGTATTGTTATTTAAATATCTGACCACTATTTTTCCGACTCCTTGTGATATTTGATGCTTCTTTGCAATAATAGAAGGAGAATCACCATTTTTTCTGCTCATGTACAATCTGCACTCTTTCTTCAAGACTCAATCCTCTCTTCTTTAACATATTTCCTTACTGATACTAAAAAACTATTTAATTGACAACTCTGGAATTAAATTTTTTGTTATAACCAATTTGAAATTAATTTCTTACTGTATTTACAATGTTTTCTTTGTTGTCAACTTTCAATTGATACAACAATATTTTACTTGTCGCTCTTCAATTCTTTATTGGTAAAACAAATTATCAGCTATCTGTTATCAGTTATCTATTGCATTATGCCAATTAACAAGGTTATTACAATATGCAGAGTAGTTAACAGATCAGAAATGCCTTTTTTTTCCTTAAAATGTTAAAAAAAGACAATTTTTTCAGTTGTCAACTTTGAAATGATCTTGAATGTATATGTTCTCCACCTCAAATTAGTAGTGGCTTGCCCCTGCACATCATATTTTTCCTGTTAGCAACAGAGTCGTGCTAGTCACCTATCTAACTCCTTTCAGGGGAAAATGTTTTAATTGAAAAAACGTGACTTCTGGTTTGCTTCAGAGTTTGTATATAGTTAATTGGGGCCTCCTGCTCCTAAGCTTTCCATATCTGGTCTATCACTCTGTTTTTGAGATTAAAAAAAGATAGACAGATGGACAGATGAATAACAGTGGGAATTTATAGATCTATGATTTATTCAAATTGCAGCCTACTTTAATAAATTTTCACCTCAAATAACATTTTTTGAAAAAAAAACACCCTATTTTATGTTTGGATGAAATGCAGTACAATCAGGAGAATTATGAAAGTTCAACAAATTATTGGGATCATTGTTTCCATCTTGTAGTAGTGAGAGAACACCATATTCTAATTTTGGCAATTTGTCAATTATTACTGGATCCGAGAATAGCATAGTAAGTAACACAGTACAAATATTTGTATGTGTTTAGCATGTTTTTTAAGTATGTTGGGATTTTATATGTTATGCAATTTGACATATTTTTTCATTTATTCCTTAAAAAATGTTAAAAAGAGTTTCTACTGTGCTTTTTATTTACCCTTATAAATTAATGACAATTTATTTAATTGCTATTACTGATTAATTGCAACATCACAAAATTAATATTTTAAAACAGAATCCAGAGCTGAGTTTGTCTTTCAACTGAAAAATTTCAGACAATTTTCTATTTATAGTCAATAAATAGACCAATAAAAAAAAATCAAGTTTTGAAATTAGAAAGATATGTATTAAGTAAATAAATTTAGAATTATGGTATTGTTATTACTACTTGTTAGTTACAGAAACACTGAAAAAGTTAAACATTAATAATAATTATTCTATAACTGTAAGCTTCTTGCCTCATATATCTCCACCAATTGGTTATTTAAGGTAATTATTTAAACTAATTATTCTATTATTAAATTTATAATTTCAAAAATATGTAATATAAGAGACCATCAAGTCTCCAATCTTTTTTGTTTAAATAGCTATATAAAATTTAAACATACTCAAGGCCAGGGCCGGATTTACCAATCCAGGGGCCCTGGGCACAAATTCGGTGGGGGTCCCCCCTTTAAGAGTAGGCAAATTTGATGATTTAGAAAATTTACACAAAATACTGTACTTTCAATTAGATTTGAACTAGGTTGAAACTTAAGTTGTAAATTTCATTTAAAAATAAGGTTATTGTAAACATACATATATTTTATTGTGTAAAACTAATTATTTTAATTTAACTGAAAAATACCTATGTGAAATTTTTTCCCGAAATTTTCCGATGTTTCATAGGTTTTTTTCCGGGTTTGGTTTTCTCTGCCTGTTGCCCTCATGATTAGGCCACACTAGGCTGTCGCGGTAATAGAAAAAAAAATTATGTTTAAACATAATTTTTTTTTCAGTTTTGTGGGGGCCCTGGGCACAGGCCCCAAATGCCCTTATATAAATCCGGCCCTGCTCAAGACTACATTTTAAAACAAAAACATCTACTTATAATAAATTTCTTTAATCAATGCAGATATAAATATGCATAAGTCATAAATCAGAAAATTTTACAACAGAATATAAAATTGGATAATTGGCATTTTCAGTTTTAAAAGTTCCAATTATAAAACATACCAAAATTGACATTTTAATACAAAAACTTAAATACATAAAATAATATTGGATAAATTAGTAAATATTAGAAATGTTTCTTAATCAATTTTATTGTTTATAATGCTTATTCAAGAAAAATTCAAGGGTGTACTATAGATTACCACCTATGGAATTTCAGGACTTTGTTTATATATTTGAACTCAGGAGTCTGAGACGAGTTCAACGGTACCCTATTTTTGGACCGGAGACGAAAAATAAAAAAGTTATCATACTTTTTAAGTTACCATACTTTTTTAATGCTCTCATGAAGACAGCACCATAGTTGCTAGTACTGCCATCTTGCGGTAAAGTCTGCAAACCATGACGTCGAACTACGGTCATCTCCAGGAGGGTTAAACATGCAATACGAGAGCGGAGAGAGCAACGCAACTTCCAATCATCGCGCAATTCCCTTTCGGTTAATGTTACTTATGGCAGCAAAAATGGCAGCCATTCCCACTGTTCGTGTCCTCGACTGACCTCACGGAGGAGATCCGCCGGCAGGCCACCATGTTCTAAACATCACTAGTTATTGATTCACGATAGTTCTTGAAAAAAGTAAAAGGGGGGGAGAACATCTACTAAAGGCAATTTTAACGGCAAGCGATGCGACTCCCGATTGCGATAGCGAGGCCGACTTAGTGGAGAGAGCGACGCGACTCCCTATCATCGCGCAATCGCTGGAAAAAAGTATAACAACTTTATTATTTTTCATCTCCGGTCCAAAAGTAGGGTATCGTTGAACTCGTCTCGGTCTCCTGAGTTCAGATATATACTCAAAGACCCGAAATTCCATAGGTGGTAATCTATAGTATCCCCAAATTCAATTGAATTAGAGTTAGCAGAAAAGTTATATTGATATTTTTCACAAATAATGCAATTCAGTATGTGATTTTATAAATGAAGTTTTTACTAAATTAGACATTGGATCAAAGAATGTTTAAGAGTAAAACTAAACCACTGTCGTATTTATTTGCAGGTATTTAACCCCCTTCTCAGTCTAATTTTTTTCAGGTTGACCATCCAAAAAGTGTCAATTTTTTTTATCATTGATATTTGATGTATAATTAATTTTTATGAAAAATATACAAAAAATTAGCTCCTATATTTTTTTTCTAAAAATAGAATAGTTTTATTTATTTGAAAACTATCAAACAACAATATACATAAATGCTTTCAGATTACAAAATAAAACTAAATTTTTCTGCCAAAAACAGCAAAGTAATTTCTGTAACATTATGCCATCTATTGGTGAAATTATGAAATAAACATAAAACAACAGTGAATACATCAGAGACATTAAAAGAAGTTTCTAGAACATTTTTTACAATGAACTTATGACATATGCCAAAGCCAAAAAAGCAATCACTGTGTACAGATGTATGGGATCTAACAGTGACTGAAAAGAGAGTTAATATTTGTTCCCTGTTGATAAAAACTATTATTTGTTTCAAAACACTGAAAATATACCATTAGTCACTATCACTCCAACTGCACTTAATATAAAACACAAAAAATACTTTGAAAACCTTTAATATGCAGTTAAAATTATCACAAACAATCTAACATTTGTTTTATAATTTTAACTGCATATTAAAGGTTTTCAAAGTATTTTTTGTGTTTTATATACCATTAGATTAGTATTTAATAAATTTTGATAAAATCTGTATTTTGGTTTCCTTTTCTCTTGTAAATACTAGAGAACCCCCCCAAAAATTTGGTTTGATCAAAATATGGCTTGCCAATTTATTTAATATCAATTTTGAATCATGTGTGAGATCTGGAAATCCCCTTTACATAAAATTATAATAAATTATATCCGAATTAATAATTACCCCTTTCTTATATCCGGATATAATCCGAATATAGTACGAATTATAATAAAATTGTTCCCTATATCGAATCGAACATTTTCCTATTATAAACATCCTGCCTAAAAACTGTCCTGGATATAAACATCCTGCCTAAAAACGGTCCTGGATGAGAAAATATGCGTCCCCGGCCGTATAACTGTCAACTATCCACTGTTCTTACGCTGAGCACAGATCATCTTGCAACTTAAGTTTATAGTTAGCGCCCGAATTCGCCGTATTGTTTCCAATCCCGGGAACATCTATGGCCTAAGCACATGCATGTGACCAACTTTTCCAGCAAAAAGCTATATAAGATGCTTCCTCCCCCCCTCTGGGGAGTCTATCATCGATTTAGATCGAGTCGTGATCTTACCCTTTGTGCCTACGGAATATATTTGACTATTGTGCCTCAAGTGCCACTGACCCTTCCCTAGAAAGGAATATTTGATCATCGTGACAAACAGCATATTTGAATTACTGATTGTCCAAGAGGTATGGAACCCATTTATGTGAACTCTCTCTCTCCCTTCGCGTGATAGGGATATACAGCTTTTTATATGTCACCCCTTTTATGTCAGATTTTTGTACATATATTTTGTTTTCCATTAAATCGTTGTTATCCTGTTAAATGGTGTCTTGTTTGCTCGAATATTCGCTTATCGCCTTACCACGACTCCACCTTCCCTCCTACACCCGACCGGATAAAAAGTAGTCCCGTCCCTACGGGATCCCTACCGCCAAATAAGCCATCTCTGACTCGTGGGCAAGTCCCTCCGACTTGTTGCCGAAATTAAACAGAGGTCAGACCTCGTCGTTCCTCCTCGGTACCCACACATGTTACACTGAATAAAATCTCTAAATAAAAATATTTGAAATTATTTTCAAAGTTTAAGAAATAAATTTACTTAAAATTCATATTTTTTTACTTTAAATTCAAATATCTCACTAAATACATTATTATTAGAATTCTCTGAACAAAGCTACTTCACAAAGTGTCATATCTGCATAATGATAGTCTGTTTGATCAATTTCTTTCTATTATATATAATATTTAATACTTAATTACTACTTATCTTAATACTTATTTAATACTTAATTACTATCAATACTTAATTACTTAATATTTTTAAGATAAATACAAAATAAATTTTTAGATTAAAATCATTCATAGCAAAATAATGAGTTTTTGGTTGAAACAATACTAACATATCTTATGTAAGAGAACAACTGAATACAGTTCTAATGCTACTATAAACAATGAAATGAAAGCAATTGAAAATGGCCTTGGTGTATTTTATTATTATTAATTACTGATTATAGATTTATTATTACAAACAATACTATTTTATCATTTAAAATGCTATTTATTTTTTTCACTTAGAGTCATTTTTAGAAAAAATTTTTGAACATATGCTTGCATATAATTAAATTTCATATGAATAATTCATATTCAAATTAAGTTATCCTTTGATGTTCATATCAATTTTTTCTAATATTTTGACTAGTTATGATAAGATTTAAAATAAACAGCTAGATACTTATTTCATATAAGTTATTTTTTTATATTTTTGGCAAATATTTTAGAGTAATTTCTTTCTTTTTACACAGTGTTTTTATTATTATTTTCCTACATCATATTTCATACAATATTTTCAATATTCTTTTATTAGTTCACTACTAAAAGACAAAAATTTTAGCAGTTACTAGGCCTATATGTTTGTTTTAAGTTTTTGGGATGTATAATTAAAAATAAAATCTAATTTGATCCAAAATAAAAAAAGCAGTTAATAACTTTTATATCAGGTTAAAAAAACAGAAAAAAAACCAAATAGTTTTTAATGACAAGAGCATGGAATAAATCATAAAAGAAAAAAATACAAATAAAAGGTACTTCAGCCTAGCTCATCATTAAAGTTTTTTTCCTTTTTTTTTTTAGTAATTTATGTAATGTGCAGGAATGATCTTTATTCTACTTACATTTTATATCGAAGTTTATTTAAAATTGAAAATCAATTATGTTATAAAGAAATTCATAAAAATTAAATTTGAACCATTTGATATACATGAATGTTTATTATTAACTTTTCTCAACTCTGATATTATTTTGTATACAAAAATATAAATGACTAAACTTTATAAAAGCTGTTATATCATAAAAATCTTTAACATCTTTATTAAATCTAATCTCATGTAACTACTGATGTCTTCATGTAATCTGTTCCTATTACCTTCATTCTCACACAATATTACCAAAACTTTTGTTTTGGTAATATTGTATGATAAACACCACTAGATTTTGATGGATTATATATTTTGGTCCTAATCAAATTTGGCATCAATATCAAACAGTAATCAGATTATTGAAGAATTAGTACATTACAATATCAAACAATCTACACTGTATTCAGGGCCGGCCATCGGGTGGGTGCGGCGGATGCTACGCACCGGGGCCCCGCGATTGAGGGGGCCCCAACATTATCAAGAATGCAGTATTTTTAGTAATTTTTCTGAAGTAATTAATGTATTAGCAAGAACAAAATCACGCTTTAAATAAACATGCATTAATATATGTTCGTGTTTGTAAATTTTTTTATTTTAGAAAAACATTTGGGCCCAAATAGTTTCTTGCACCCGGGCCCCTTTATCGAGAAGGCCGGCCTTGACTGTATTTCTGCAACTAAAGTAAAAAACATACTACTAATTATGTGAAATAACATATTTCTTAAAATTTTGTACCTATAACAGCAACAAAATTTGGATTGTTCCTTCAAAGAAAGATCTGAGCCAATTTTTGCCAAATTTTCAAGTTAATTCTTGAATTGCAGCACAGCAATAACACAACATTACAAAATTGTGTATAGCAAACATTCCAGTTTGCAAAAAACCACCTCACTTGGCAGACTGATGTTCAAATGTCTCAGGCATTGTTCTTTGGTTACAGAAAGATTGTACTTTGCACTATTGTTGAACAGTGGAATCAATCCAGTTCAGCAGTTCTTTTTGATCTATAGTATACGAGTATCACAAATATCCTACATCATACATATTTTGCTATATAATTACTGGCAATTTGTCTACAGCTGTAATCTAATTCAATTTTGTTCTAATGTCATCTAAAAATGGATTGGAACTAATTATTCTATTATTAAATTTATAAAAGATTAACTAGATTAGCAGTGATATGGATATGCAAGTGAATCAAATTTAATAGAAGTTAAAATAATTATCAAACACCTAAATATCTATATCACTGCTAACCTAAACTTAACTGCACTTTTGTGGCACTCTTTTATGAAGGTCTATTGGATGAAATGCTGAAATATGGATCATAAATTATTTTTGATGTACAGTCACGATGTTAAAGCTCATCAAAATTCATCTTACCATAACTGTATCACCACTCCTTTGTAAAATTTTTTAGTACTATCATAATTTCAAAACTTCTTATAAAGAAATTTTGGTTTATGTTATCTTAGGTTCCAAGATGGCAGCTCGTCTCTGATTCCAGCAATGAAACAGTGGGATGCACATTTTCCTAAACCTAACCTATTCTAATAATTTGGTTGCTAATAATTATAGTAATTTATTAGAATAGGTTAGGTTTAGGAAAACGTGCATCCCCACTGTTTCATTGCTGGAATCAGAGACGAGCTGCCATCTTGTAACCTAAAATAACATTAACCGAAATTTGTATTTTAAATTTCAATAATAAATTCTTAAAATAAATATTTCCAGATAGAATAATTTAGATTCATTGCATATTTTAAATATATTTAGAATTTAAATATTTTAAAATGAATAATGACTAGATTTGTGCATTTCATATTATTCTGTTCTTTAATTCAAAATAAATTTTATCATCATGTAGAATTAGTCATCCATTTAAAATTAGTTTCTGCATGCCACTTCGTTTTAGCACACAAAAGTTTTTTTTTTTTTTTTTTTGAATTATTACCGTTTCCCAATGATATCTACTTCCAAAATAAATATTTCTCAGATTTTGTTTTATTTTTATATAACAAATTATTATAAGAAAGCTTATTCCTGAATGTGTGTACAAACTAACTATAAATATATTGTCCTTGTACTTAAAAAAAATTGTTTCTTTGTTTAGTTACACAGAACAAAAAAAATAAAACATTTATAGTTAGTGCTTTCCTGCTCCACATAAAATCTTTTAATGTAATGTAGTAATTATGTTTTGTAATAACTTGAATACAGCAGGATTTGCTTAATGTAATAATTTAGGGACTTGCTTATACTGATGATGACGACCAACTAATAACATTAAGTAAATTAGAGAAAATTCTGGTTTTACAGACTGATATTAAAAGAATGTGGTAAAATAATTAAAAAATATATAACTTGGATATTTCTGAATTAATAGTAATTCATTCATCTGCAGGCATTTTTCTTGCTACATTAATGATTTTAACAATAGTTAGAATATAAACAGCAAGTACACAGTATACAAGTAAAAAAGAAAAACAACAACCAAAAAAAAAAGCTAGAAATTCATATTACTGTACTGTGAACAAATAATGATTAAAACAAGTAATATTTAATTCTTAAAGCACTGATTAAGACTAATAATGACTGTGTATTAGCAGTTATCATTATCAGTCTTTTCATCTATCAGCCACATGGTGAAGCTGATAGCACAAAAATAACGGCTTAAAAATACCTATTTTTACATTAAAGTAATGATAACTCCACTCTGATTTCACTAAGTTTTGTTATAGTGTTATAAGTGTACTTTAACTCATATTTTGGGACATGTTAATTCTGATAACTTTAGCTCAGTAACACATTTCAAAAGTTCTTCATTTTTGTTTTACCCATAATATACCAAAGTCAATGACAATGTATTGACATAAATAGATAATACTACTTTATCATAATTTAAAATTGCTTTAATTTTTAATAATATTTTATAGTTTATAATATTCTAAAACATTACAGCAATTTAATATTTTAGAATAATCCAAACTAATTCTTCAACACAAATTTATTATTCCTATTTTTAACATTCAAGAAAATGATTTTGCAAGAATAAAAGAGAATTAAAACTACTACTTTATGATTTTTACTTAAACAATTAATTTTTTTCATGTAGAAATTTGGCAAATGTTTATTTTATATCATTTTCCTTCATTATACTTAATTTTAAAATATTTCTTATATGGTCAACCCTCAGTTTACGAACTTAATTCATTCCTAAAAGTTGTCCGGAAACCGATTTGTTCTCAAACCAAAACAAATTTTCCCATAAGAAACAGTGTAAAATAAATTAATCTGTTCCCAACCCCCAAAACAAAACCTTTTTTTTATCATTGTAGCTGTATTTCATCTATAAAAATACCTACAAATGCAACATGATATTATATAACAACATACCAACTGAATAACAAATAAAGTTTATAAATAAGAAAGACAATTTCATTCATCCTTATCCATGCTGAGAAGTCTTGATGGCACAAGTGCAGGATGGAGAGGAGGTGGAAGGGATTCTTGGAATGGGAGTTCTCCTCAATAACAAGGTAACTGCACTTCAGGAGTTTTTTTCTTACCTTTTGGATTTTCTGCTTCTCACTAGCAGATTCTGCCTGGAACTCATTAGACCTCTTTCTCACTAAAAATTTATCTAATTAAATTTGCTTTTGACTACATTTCACAATGTTACAAAAGTGAGACATAGCATTGTTATTGAAAAGGCTAATAACACAGCTTGCTACTGCCTTATCAGGGCAATACCGTTCAACAAAACTTTGCACTCCACCCCATTTTGCACACATGTCATTAATAAGAGCACTAGGTACAGTACATCCTCCCTTCCCTCTTCTTCCTCCAAGGGAATCTCCTCAAGCATATCCTTCTGCTGCTCCTTTTGAAGGAGTTCAAGTTTGTAGGTAGACAACTCAGTACTGGTATCCATTCACCAGCTCTTCAACATCAGCATTGTCGACTTCCAAACCCATGCTTTTTCCCAGAGATATGATGTCATTGACAACCCTAGTAGGCTCTGTCTCAAATCCTTCGAAGTCTCTCTGCAACACAATCAGGCCAAAGGTTCCTCCAGGCTGAGGTCAAAGTCCTGTGAGTCACTTTCCTGCCAGGCCTTGTCAATAAGTCCTAAACAATGAAAGATAATGAAGTGGTTCTTCTAAAAGTCATGGAGAGTTAACTCTGAGCCAGAGGTAATCTCAAATTTAAACACACAATGGTTCTCCAAATGATACATGAGCAATGGTTTACCTTAAAATTTCTACCAGCATTGCCACAAAGAAAAAGAGTTAGCCTGTCCTTCATTGGCTTGTGTCCAGGCAAAACCTTTTCCTCCTGGGTTATGTACATTCTGTTTGGCATTTTTTTCTAAAACAGTCTGGATTCATCACAATTAAACACTTGCTGGGGGATAAAACCCTCAGCAGTCACACATGTACCAAATTCTTTCACAAACTTTTCTGCATCTTTTTACAAACTTTTTTGTTCACACTTGAAGCCTCTCCATGCTGAACCATGCTGTATAAGCCACTTTGCATCTTAAACTTTTCAAACCAGCTTCAACTAGTCTTAAACAAATCAGTCTCATAACTTGAACCTGAGGTTTTCTTAAGCAAATTTTGGTGCTTTTCTTTCTCACAAACAACAGTCTCCAAAATACTGTTGCCGACCAACTGCCTTTTGTTGATCCAAATCAAGAGCAACTCACTTCTTCACTTCAATTTCACTTCTTCTAAGGTCTGCAATCCTTGATGGTAATCATAGACACTCTTTTGGCAACATTAATTAACATCCTTTATTGCTTCCTTATTCTTGAGAATGATACAGATCAATGACTTTCCTAAGTCAAACTGCAAAGCCAGATCTGAGATGCAAATGACATTTTCATACTTCCATATGATCTCTTTCTTCACCTCTATTGCTATTTTCACTCTTTTCCATTTTTCCTGTACACTTACACTATTTTTCTTATGGAATAAAAAAGCAGAAGAATTTAGACTTGATAAACACTAATGTTGTGTGTTTTTTCTTCAAAGACACTTGGCAAGTTTTCTATCAGATATCTTTATTCATTCTCGTCAACGAGAATGAATAAAGATATCTGATAGAAAACTTGCCAAGTGTCTTTGAAGAAAAAACACACAACATTAGTGTTTATCAAGTCTAAATTATAGAACAAGACACGGTTTCATAAAACAAAACAGAAGAAATAATGCACAATGCAAGAAAAATCTCCAAAGTCAAAAAATAGTTTGCTGTAGTGATGCCATACTGCTGGCTCCACAGATTAGAGACATACAGATGGACAACTTTGAGAAAATCCCATAACTAAAGATATGCAGCACACTATTAGCTGAAACATGTTACATCGATGATTAAGTTTTTCTCCAGGCTTACAGATACCCATGTTTTTCTAAAAGATGTTCATTAAATGTTCTTGCATTTAATTAGTACTGTTAAATATAATTCCAAACATCGATTATGTACTAATGATAAATGATAAAAGAAATATATTTAATAATAAATTTTTGTTATTTAATTTGAGTTAAGCATCTTTAATTATGAATTATTGGATGTCATTTATATTACGCAAATCTCAATTAATGCAATTTTTATTAATTAATTTAACTTAAATTGAATTGTGATGCATACTGAAAACTGGTAGTAGTATCTTATCCACACATGCATTGAAATCTAATTTGAATAACAACATCATCGTTGGATCGTGTTGTCTAATGATGCAAGGCAAATCTCAGCACCACTACTGATTCAGAGGCAAATATTTTTTATAACTTTAAAATTTAATGGAAGCACAAATATTGATGTGCTGGAGTAAGTATAAATGTATGCACTGTTTTTAATTTAAACACAATAAAGACGTCACATATTGAAAACAATTTGGCATACAATGTAAAATCAACCATTAATGACAAAGCAAAACACAAGTTGGACTACTGATTAAAACATTCCAGCATGCTGCTATCACCAGTAATCAGCGTGCCTAATTGGTGAATTTCTATTAAATTTAAAAAGAACTTTAGGGCCTGTAATATCCAAGAGTTGACTAGTGTCAGATTACTTGAACTAGCAAACAACTGGATTACCAAGCTGTACTGTATGTATATAGATATTAAACTGTGCTAAACAAGGACACTTTTTAAAAAAAGGAAAGAAAAAAAAACGAAAAAAAAAAATTTCAACACCACAGAAAAATTCATTGAAAAGAGAATCCCTAACGAAACTTTGTAAAATGAAAGTTCAACTGTATTTATCAACTTTCATATATACATATCTCCCACTTAGAATATTGCTTGAAGAACAGAAATCAAACCTGAAAAGAATTTGAATGAAGAAAAATGCACTTTTTAAAGTCAAAGTTACTATTAACTTTCAAGGGTGAACTTTGTTATAAAGAATAGACATCTTATGAGAAATTTCAAAATGATAGAAAATTAATGTTATTCATATCTATTGATAGTTAACTTCTTACTAAATGATGCTTTCATAATTATAACTTCACTTTTTCAACAACGGAATGTAATCTATTGCGTACCTCAAAACCTGTTACCAATGTGCAATTAACATCAAAAATGAATGTTTTCAAACCTTCAACGGTTCTTCTTCAGGCAGTGACAAATTTCCGTAAGAATGTCATTACATACGAATATTATTTGAAATTCGAATACATGTTACCCTTATATAATCATATTTAATGACATTCTAATGGAAATTTGTCGCTGCCTGAAGAAGAACCGTTGAAGGTTTGAAAATGTTTGTGAAATTTAATTTTTTGTTTTTGATGTTAATTGCACACTGGTAACAGGCTTTGAGATACATAACAGCTTTCAAAATTTACTTGATATTTTGAACTATAATATTTTACAAAAAATTACTTATAAGTATTAATGTTTGAAATTATATATTTATTTGAATGTTAATTTTTCAACTATAAGTATATAAGTGGATTATTAAATAATCAACTTTAAATGCTTGGATAACTGACATTCTTAATGTGAATTAGATTTCAAAATAAAATATGATACACATAACACACACACATATATATAATAAGAATAATACAGTAACTAGGATACTATATACATATGTGTGCATTTAAAATATTAACATTACATTTATTAGATTATAAATTCAATAAAACTTATACTAACATGTAAATTCACTTAAAATAGTGTATTGATTCTTATAAAACAAAATAATTTTCTAAAAAATTTTTAAACCATAAAATAAAAATTTCTGGCATTTTTTAATAAGGAAGTTGTTTAACTTTTTTACTATCAAACAAACTATAAGGGTTATTTGATAGTAACCACCAGATTACATTGGGCTACTTTTTCCATCATTATATTTAATTAATTACTAAATAATTTGTCACTGGAGAGAGGTGTTAGGCACCATCTCTTATTAAATTTTATAATTATAATTAAATTAAGGATTGCTCAAATGAAAAG
This sequence comes from Centruroides vittatus, assembly GCF_030686945.1. NCBI lineage: Eukaryota > Metazoa > Arthropoda > Arachnida > Scorpiones > Buthidae > Centruroides > Centruroides vittatus. The sequence continues at coordinate 74,103 of NW_027120892.1, forward strand.
TGGACACATGTCAAAGTTCATCATACAAAACAGCAATTAGTAGGCCACCTTACAGGCAAGTAAGCTCAACATATGCAAAACACAGGCTGCATTAAGTATTGGAAGAAATAGATTTTTATCTCCAGTAATTGGCAGATTAATGTTAAGTTAGTTACAATGGAAGCATCAGAATTGAACAACAAGCATTATTTCAGTTTTTAGTGACTGAAGGGAATAGGAGTGCTGACATCTATAGATGAATGTTGAATGATGAATGATAAATGATGAATAAAGACGTTTATGGTGAACACCGTTTAGGATGAACAGCAGTGAATAATTGGTGCAAGAGTTACAGAGAAAGCCTCACTTTCAAAATCAACTCACAATAAATATCGTTGATGATATAAATTACTAGCAACAAATTCATACTGATATTATGAGATATTTATGGTGAACATAAATTAAATTAAAAACATGAATTTTATGTTCATTTGTAATAATAATTAGCTTTAACTATTTTTTTCACAAAATGGACTTCCCCACTTTCAAAATCAACAGCTCATATATACATACAGCAAAATTTTATCTTATTAACTTAAATTTAGAATAATAGAATTCATATTTCAAATTATTTTTTCAATAAATTTTAAGTTTCAATTACAATTTTATTAAATATATATTTATTCACACTAGAATCAAAATTAAATTATTATATTTTCTATGAAAAATAATGAATAAACATTTCATTTCATTTAATTGTTAATAGGTGTTTTAAATAAATTCTATTTGTCCATGTTTTGTGTTTTTCATACTATCTTCTATTATTGTAAATAAATGTAAATTATATGCAAAAAGATTTGTAACACATTATACAGGTATCCCTTGAATAGCAATTAATTAATCCCTCAATGCTGCCATGTATATCACAATTGCATTAATCAAATATAGTGGTACCTTGCAGTGGCGTACTGTCATTGGAAGCGGTGCTTCCACCGCTTCCCTGGTATTTTCTAAAAAATAAATACATATTGTGCGATTATTTTCATATAATTAAAATTAATATTTTATTATAACCGCATTATGTATCTTATTACAAATTTCTATACTACATGTGAAAAAAAAACGATAAGATTGCTATTGTATATTTGAATATCAGTGGCGGAATGGAAGCGCTGTATTGTCAGCTTCCAAACAGCCAGATTATACTCATTCGCGCATGTGCTTTACAGAGCACCAACCTCACCCGGTTTAGCTGGTGAAAGCTACACACATAACGCTTCCAATTTTATCTAGGACTGGTCCTAGGCTGTTAACCGCCTGCCAGTTAGATATTTGGCTGCCCTCGCCCGATTATGTGAATCATGAGTAGATTTATAACTTAACCCAACCGATAAGAATTTACTGGTATGATGTTTTTATGATAGTTCTGTATAGTTGACAGGAGTTTAAAAAAATCCATTAAAATATTTGATATTTTTATTCCGCTTTCCCATCTTATATTACTTACAGATTTCAATGTTAAACCGGTGATATTACGATTTCATATGTCCCATCTATAAGGGTATGTAGAAAAAAACGTGTACAATTCTTGTACAATGTTAAAAAATTAACTACAGTAGAGACTCGTTAATCGGAACCCCGGTAATCGGAACGATTTTCAGTCGAACTGTGTTGTGCTGAATCGAACGTTTTTGATACTAAATTTACTTCTAAAGTATAATTTTCATGTTTTTATATTCTTCAATATATTTATTTTGTTTGTACAAAATGCAGAAATAATTTTTAACGATACGATAGCCTCGATTATTATTATAAAAATTTTCGTTAGGCTTAAAATCGACAAAAATTCAACATGAAGCGACACGCAAGGGAGAAAGATTCAACACGAAGCGACACGCAACGGAGAAAAATTTGAACATTGGACAGGTTAATATATTTATTCGTACATAATCGGTAATCGGAACAAATCACTAATCTGAACAACCCCAGTCCCCAATTGATTCCGATTTTCGGTTCTCTACTGTATTACTTTGGCAGTAACATTTACAACTAAATTTAATGAAAGATGCATAAGGTACAAAAAAAGCTCTAGAATTTATTTTCCTTAAATTTACGATTTATGTATCTGTTGTCATAAAATTTTATGTATCCATTGTCATAAAAATTTGTCTTTCCACTCTTTCCAAAGACTACAAATATTCAAGTTCAAAGTAACTGGTTTGAACTTATTTCTCCTTAAGAAGTAGTTAAATAATTAAGAGATTAGGGAATTGGGGACATAAATATAACCGTGCTGAAAGAGCCGGAATTTTACTTAAACAAAAGCTTAACTGAACCAATCTCTAGCCAAGTACAGTGCGGACTATTTCTTCTTAATATTAGATAATAAAGACAAAAATTTTTCCAGTTCAATGAGTGTGACCAAAAAGTTTAAAATTTGGAAATTTCCGTGGACCCTGGTCCTAAAACGAATTGGTTAGAAAACAAATGACGGACAATCTATTATGTTTAACATATTTAGATTTTTATAGCCATGACAAGAAATGTTTAAAATGTACAACAACCTTGTCGCGTCCTTTGAGGTATACAAGTGATGCGACTAAAGAAGCATTTGACATTGACTGGTATCGGCACCCCTGGGATTTGGCAGCCCGCGTGCATGCACCTACCGGGACCGTCTCTGATTCCATCCATTAGTCACTCATAGAGAGCTATTTGACTAAGTGGATTGTTTTAAGATTTAAAAAGTAAAGAAGATTTTATGTTATTTTTATGTTCGTTTCTTTACAAAGCTATATTTAATTATAATTTTCTTTAAAAGTATATTCATACAATTGAAAAATATTTTGTACTAGGTATGTATATCCACTGCACATTTTATTTCACTAAGTAAGTTTTTATAATTTATTTTTAATTTTAGCCCTTATATTGTGGCTAGCAATTCAGAATGTAATTGTGATATTAAAAATACATTTAGAGAAGTCTACGGTTTTTACTGGCTTATCGAACAAACAATACAAATGGAACCAAGATCATCATCACTGACGCGCAATTAACCGATTGTCCCTGGAAGTCGGCTTCTCACAGAAACACAGCTTCCCTATCATCAAATGTCATGGCATGCCACTGGTATCTTGGTATTCAACTGAACAATCACCATCCACTAGAACAAATCTTTGGTTAATAACAAATATTTTAATTTTAATTTTGTCATCTGTAAGAAAAGTTTTCTATAACAAAAATATGTAACTAATTTAGAAATAAAATAATACCTTAGAGCTGCCTACTTTTGTCAGACAAAATTATATTTGATCCAGATGATTGGATTCCACATACATTAAGTAGGGAATAAAACAATCATATCGGTGACACACAAAAATTTGTTACACGTGCACAAGTTGTTATTCATTTATTTTTAACAATTTCTTCCTGAAATTTATCTTTGTCAACAGTTTTTGGGTGTCTCATACACTTTGTATCCTTTAGCTCAAAATTTCCCAAACAAAACTTTCAAAACCACATTGATACATTCCAAGTTTAGGAGTATTTTTCCCATACACTATGAATATTTTTTACTATTAGTATAGCATTATATCCTTTATGAAACTTAAAAAGCATTCATAACATACCTAATATGCATTTTATCTGCAGACAGTTTAATTTGATTTTACACAAACAAAATGCAAAGTAAAGTTTTAAAATAAGCTTCTAAACAAAGAATACAATATCACATTAGCAGTAATGTGTTAAATTTCATGACTACCGTAATTAAACTACATATCTATATCAGAAATCAACCTTGGCACAAAAATATATCTGTATTAAATAAAGATAGCTGTTAAAGCCGTGTTAATTAAAAACTTCTGCTGCATATATAAAGGGATTGCTGCAATTAATTTTATGCATTAATCAAATCCCGTGTTAAGCAAGGAATACCTGAAATTAATTAAAATAATTTGAGAAACTTCAAAGGAAATTGCAGATTGATTATGCAAAATTAGTTAATTCTACAATAAAACAGTATTAAGAAAATGAAAAAAACTTATTAAATATCTTATTCATAATTTTAATTAAATGAAATATAAAGGGAAAAAAATACTATTTTTTTAAATTTGAATCAATTGGCAGCATGTACTGTACCACAAACTTAGGATTACGGTGTCCGAACATAAAGATGATCTTAAACAAGGGAAATTATCTACAATCCTAGCAGAACAGATCTTCACAAATAAGAAAGTGGCTCCTCAATGGAAGGACATGAAAATTCTGGTAAAACATACAAAACATTTGCCACTTAGAATAGCTAATGAGTCACATTGTTCTATGAATGTCTGTGCACACTACTAAATTATCTATATGTTTTTATTTACTGTTATTTTATTCTTATTTTACTATATTTTTACCATTTTTGGTGTTGTTTCTTTATCTGCCTGCTATTTGTAGTTTTGTTTCATAGTTTATTAAATAAAATAATATTATTTGTGCATAATCTCATATCTGAATTAATAATTATTATAATTATTAATTTAGATATGAGATGGCATCTAATATCTACCTCTAGTACCAGATTACTTAGTTTCTAATTACTAATTATAGCGTAATAATAGCCCAATTAATTATGACAATCATTTGGCTTAGTAATATTATTTTACGTTTATTATAATTTTCATATACATCTTAAATGTTGTTAATTTAAAAATATCTGTTAATTATTTAAAAAAATCAGTAAGACCCCACTTGAGCTGCCTCGCTTAATGCTGATTTGATATAACGCAGTCTGCTTTGAGCCTTAAAAAAAAACTCAAAATTTATGCTGATTTTAATTATTGCGGCATTTCATTGATTCATACATAATACGATTATTTACAAACATGAACCAATCAGCAAAAGGTGGCAAAAAGGTGTACTTTCTTTAAATCTATATTTGGTGCAATTTTGGAAAAAATACATCATCATGGATGCCATAGGAAATATCAACTTCGTTTGACAAGAATTAACTGATAAAAGCATGAACAGAGTGTGGAAGAAGTTACAGCAGAAAGTATCCAAGAATTCTCGATGAGAAGAGCCTACTGCCTATTGTTAGGTGACCAAATTGTCAACCTAATTGATATAGTAGGACTAGGAGATGTAGACAAGCAGGATATTAAGGAGTGACTGCAGGTTTCCAGTGAGAGCCTTACTAAAGACGACATTCAAGAACTGGCAGAAGAAGGAATTCATGTAGAACTGGAAAATAGAATTTCTGAAAATGAAGAACTCCAAAAAATTTCTCTACAGATTTCCTTATTAAAAGTTTGGTAACAATAACCAAAATTGTTTATCAAATTGTAGCGAATGATCCAAATTTTGAAAGGAGTACAAAAGCAAAATGAGGAGTTTTGGATGCAATCTTCTGCTACTGACATTTGCTTAAAGAAAGAAAAAAGCAACAAATGAAATTTCATGACTTTATTGCAAAAAAAAAAAAAAAAAAAAAAACAAATTTCAGAAAAGTCAGGACCTTAGTCACAAAAAATGAACTTTACATTTCTGTGTGCCTATGTTTGTGTTATTTAACATATATTATTATGCAAATTAATATAAAAATAACTTAAAATTAAAGTAAAATGTTTATTTTTTGTGCATGTTCACCTATCCCTACTTACTCTATGTTAAAATGACCTCGTTTAATGCTGTTTGCTTAGTGCTTTGTCGTCTAGGAACGCATTCCCCCGAATTAAGCGAGGTTTTACTGTATGTTCAAATTTGCAATCTTGATTGGTTAAAAAGTTTGAATAGAATAACTATTTCTGCATAATGTCTCAGAACACTGAATGTTGTTGATCAGAAGTAGGATTGAAAATCCCAAAGAGCACTTGATCCATAAATATATTAACTCCTTTAATGCTTTTGAATTTTTTATATGAAGATGTTTTTCCAGTTTTCAATACAAGTTAAAAATAAAAAAATCACAAGAATTGAGAAAACTCATTTTAATTTTAAATTTCATATCAAATTTGTTTTATATAGTAAATCAATACACTATTCAATAAACAATCATTTTAAAATAAAACAAAATTAGATATAATTCATGCAAATTCAATCAAGTTCAATATAATGAAAATAAAGATTTAAAATAAAAAAGTACGTACAGTTTTTTTAGCATTTACCTTCTCTCCTTGCAGTGCTGGTAACGCATCTCTCAAACTGCTGAAACTGTCTTTGATATGATCTCGTCTCTTTCTTTCCAGAGCATTATGATGTGCTCTTTTGTCAGCCTATAAAAATATAATTAACATAAATTAAACAAAGAAGTAGTGCAGAATTTAACTATACACAATTCAACAACATTTACTATTTCTCATCTTTCTTTTATAAAGTTTTATGCATTTAGAATAAACTTTTATTAACATAAATTATTTAAACAAACAAATCTGGAAAATAATATACAGTAATATCCTGAGTTACATAAGTAACACAGACTGTAAACCTTTACATAAACTCGAATTTGTAAATTGCTTAAGTGTAATTACATAATTACTCAATACTGTATTTATTATTATATGTGTACCATACATATATTATTTATTATTTTTTTGTATAAAAGAATTGTTTATGAGAAAGAGTGCCCAGTACTCTTGTGTATATGCTTACAATTAGACCAAAAAGTAAAGGATTAGCAGAGCAATAAAGTAATAAATCAGTACAGTGCAAAAGAAAGAAAAGAAAAGAGAGAGAATGAATGAATGTTTGTTATAGAATAATTCTTTGTAAAATTACATGTTACACTACTCAATTTTTTTCCAATTTTTAAGATTTACATTTTACATAACTGTGAATTTATGTAAGTTGCGTATTATGTAACTCAAGGTATTACTGTATTCAAAAACAGTTAATTTTTTTTTTTTTAATATTCTTTTAAGATCTTTTTATAAATAATCTGTTTAAATGTTCACTTTGCAATAATATTGCATTATAAAAATGAATTATTTTCTAGGGACAAATTTTTCTCAATGCTCCTTTATTGAAAATTTGGGATTTTTCAAGTACAGTATACATAAACCAAGATTTAAAAAGAAAATACTCTTAGAAAATTATTTTATAAAATTAACTTCAAATTATGGCATGTAAAATTAAACAAAGTTAGCAATACATTTAAAAAAACAAACAAACTTCTGTGGTAAAATTATGACAACAAAATTTTCAAACAAAACCAAATACAAAATGAGAAATTATTTACATATATCAAAGTTCTTGTACTATATAGTACCATAAACTGACATAACATGGTAAATGTTCTACACTTTGAACAAATGTTTATATAATCTCATTTATTATTTAAAAGATATTTATGTTGCTGTTCTTAACAGCAACAAATATATTTTAAATAATAAATATATAGTCTAATTGCAATAATAATCTAATAGCAAGTATATTTTATGTTACTGTTACAAACAGCAACATAAATACACTTGCTTTTAGATTTCAGTTGCTATTCGTAACACACTTTTTCACTTACATATAATAATTATTAAGTCAAAATCATAACTTTTAAAATTTATATTCTATAAATAATAAATCAATTGAAAGCTTACTATTATTTCTCAACAAACAGTATAATCATTTAGTGATTAAAAGAAATCTTTGTTTAATTAATTTTTCAAATTTTTGAAGTGATAACTTTCATAAAAAATTACTAATTAATAAATCATACTTTAATAATGAAAAATAATATTTGATTCCAAATAATTATTTTAATGTTTATTGATTTAAGAAATTTAAAATTTATATCCTTATAGAGAACATTAATTAAAATACTGAATGGTCACAAAATCCTGCAGACATTTTCAAATAATATAACAGAAAAGTTAATTGACCTAAAATTAATACAGTTTGCAGCAATAAAAAAAGAACTTTTTATTTTACATTTTAATACAACTCTACATGAGTACCATTAATAGCTTGCAATGGATCCAAATTACAATCTCATGCCATACATTATTGAGCATTCCTTAGTGGTAGTTTGAATAGCATCAGCAATTCTGTTTTTGAAAACAAACTGGGGGTTGGTGTTGTATAGAAATGACTTAATATAACCTTACAAGAAAAAAATTCAGAGGTGTAATGTCTGGTGATTGAGGATGCCTTGGGCAGAGGTGAAAAGGTTCATCTCTTCCTATCCATTTTGAAGTTTTCCCATTTGTCTGGGAAAGCTTCATTCAACTCAACATGGTGGTTTCGCCCTCACTGGGATTTGGACTTTCATGCTGAAAAGTTGCAATTCTTGAAGTTGTGTAAAGGCAAACAAGTGCAACAAATAATTACACATCTTAAAAACCTTAAATCCCAGTAAATAACTTTAATAGACAAATGTTTTTGATCTATAACTAAGATTATCTTCAGGTTTTTCTAAAGTTCAATTTTGGAATGTAATAAAGAACAATGACATATTACAAAAAGGAGAGCAAAAATTCAAAATTTAAATATACATATATATAAAATTATTGCAAAATGCTTAAAGTTTAAAATAATCAATTTAAAGTACAAGAGAATTTTTCTCCTAAATTGTTTTTTTATTACATTCTAAAATTGGAACATTAAAAGAGACCTGAAGATGATCTTAGTAGTAGATCAAAAACATTTGTCTCTTAAAATTATTTATTGAAATTTAAGGTTTTTAAGGAGTGTAATTATCATTTATACATATCCAGTTTGGAGTAGAAGTTAAAATGTATTTAAGTCCAACAAATCCAAATAAAAACTTGCATTGACTGTTTTTTCATAAAAAAAGAAGGGGGGGTCAATGATTTGGTGATGAAACAATCCTCACCATATATGCACCTTACATGAACATGTTCATGTACAACGTGAGAATTTTCAGATCCCTATATTTGAATGTTGTGTTGGCTGACTTTGCTGCTTCTACTACATTTACATTGGTCAAGTTAAACTTGTGTCAATAGGTGAATAAAATTAGTTCAGTTAAACTAGTTCAATGTGCCATAAATTTGCTTAAATTAAATGTATTCAAGTAGGGAGTTTAACCTTGTTGTTTGTTGGATAATTAACATTTCTGATGAGATGTTCTTATGGAGTAAAATCGAAAATCTGTCATTGTGCTCTCTTTCATTTTAAATCAAAAATATAATTTATTTATTTACAGACTCAGATGTTTATTTCATCTAAATTTTCATTTAAATATATACTTCAGGACTTAAGCAATGATTTATTTTTTAAATATCAAACAAACAGCTGGATTCCTTTATTGGGCTATTTTAAGGTAAATTATTAAGTAATTTGGCTAAAGGTAGGCAGTTAGGATGCTATTTCTGGTTAAATTTAATAATTAGAAATTAATTAATTTAATTTAGAATATTCTAATTATTTTTGGATTCCTCATGTGTTTGAATTAAAACAATTTGACTGTATTTGTAATTTATTAAAAATTATAAAATTATTTTTTATACATCTATGTACAGTATACCACTGGCCATTAAAATTGCTACACCATGAAGGCAGCAAGCAACAAATGAGAAATGGTACAACATGCTGGGTGCTCTGTACCTCAAGATTACCTGTCAATTTAATCACGTCTTCCTCCCATTATACCAGTGGTTCCAAACCGGTGTTCCGCGGAACACTGGTGTTCCGTAAGCATCTCCCAAGTGTTCTGCAGATTTAGTCGCAAATCGGAAAGTGTACAATCGTATTCGAGCCGCCGAATATCAAAAAATTAAAATCATAAAATTTTCATAAACTTAAATATATATGTACGACTCGTACTTATGGAGTGTACTACTGTTTCGAATAAGATAAAGGCAATGATAAAAACTGAATGAAATATGTAAAAAACATCAGGCACAAGTTTCCCATTAAAGTTATTTAGGTATATTTTTTTCTGTCTTAGAATTGGTGTTAATAATATGAGTAGAGATTTTAAATTATAACTGCTCAATTCTAATAAAATAACTGATGACAAGCTTATGTATTTCATATTAACTTAAGTAAGTGTTCCGCGAAAGAAAATTGCTCACAAAAGTATTCCGCATCCTAGAAAAGGTTGGGAACCACTGCATTATACTGTACATTTACAATAAACATGATTCTGCTATTTGCTTTCCTTCCTGGTGTAGCAATTTTAATGGCATATTATATATATATATATATATATATATATATATATATACACTTATATTGTTATTTATATTAATGCATAAATTTATATTTATTGGATCCAAATATGAAACAAATATTTCATGATAAATTTTTAGTAGTAACAAGTTATATATTTTTAAAAATTACAAAAAATTTTGTGATCTTTAGAAATTTTATATTGATTATAAAAATATTTTTAAAAATTTTTGATTTGATTTTATCAACATTTTCAAATAAATTTTTTTTTTTATAATGAAAAGCAACAGATCAATAAAAAGATATCCAATATTGATTTAGAGGCCAAGAATCAATAAATTATTGTCATAAAGATACAGGATAAAATTCTGAATTGTTTAGAAACTAAAATATTAATATTTAAATAAAAAATATATTTTATTTTAAAATATATGATATATTTGAATAAATTTAATTTATATTTTATCATTTTGAAATATTAAATTTCAAATGTAGTGTATTCCAAAAATGGCATAGATATCTAAAAACTCTCTCATTTATATATTACAATTATATATAAAAAGCTTCATTTTTCATTGTAAGTGGTTAAGTTAATTTTAACTAGTGATAAGCTAAGTAATCAGAATTGGTATCAAGAATTGGAAGAATTAAGCATTTTTCAGTAATTAAAATCAGTATCAAGAAAAATTTGCCATTATTTCCGAGTCTTAAAATAATTCTTTAACAGTTAATAACAAAATTAATTTTTCATTTCCATTAATAATTGAAATTGTTTAAAATTATGATCAATAATAATCAAGTATATATATTATTCTACAGTTTCATTTTTTCATTTTGTTTTCTAAAAGTTTATTTTTTGTTTTCACCAACCAAATAATTTCTTGCAGCATGTCAATACATTTTAAACATGAAATTGGCTGACAGGAAAGTTGACTGGTTTTGCTATGCAAATTCTCCTCGTTGTCTGAAAAGTAAAAATAATTTTGTCTCCAGATATATGACCATAATATATGCTATCATTCGGTGGCGTAGTGAACATAACTGGCGCCCGGAGCATAACTGGCGCTGGACACTTTATTGGTGCTCTCCTCTCCCTCCAGAAACACATGTAGTTTGTCTTGGAGACCATTTGGGCGTCACTCGCAGAGGGGCGCCCGGTGCATGATACACCCCCTTGCACTCCCTCACTACGCCACTGCTATCATTATAGCCTACTATATACTTTATCTTTATATCTAACTATAGTTCTAGTCTACTATATGTTTAAGAGTTAACTTATACAGCAACTTATGTCTAAACCAGTGGTTTCCAAAGTGGGCACAGCTGCCCCCATAGACAGTGAGCAAATCTACTAGGGCAAAAACAGGCAAGGGGGCAGCAGCAGGTGATGGAAGCAGGGTGCTGAATGAACAGTGACCATAGGCCAGCATTATGGTAACTGTCAATGTTTCCTTTTCCTCTGTTAAAACAAATAAGAAGAAACACTGCACTTAATGGTTACCAGATGTGGAGAACAATGTACAGTAAGGACAAAATGTGAGGTTCATAGAAAAGTTTTTTTTAAAAATATTTCCAAGCCTATCTTGCACAAGGGAAAATAGGTTGGGGGCATTAGGTAGAAGTTTATGGAATCAAGGGTAATGGTTCAAAAAAGTTTAGGAATCTTTGGCCTAAACCAAAATCATTTTAAGCTGAAAATCTTGAGTTTGACTTATACATCAGCATATAAACAAACACTTTTTGACACTGAATAACTTTAAAATTAATATTAGAATCAATAAACAATTATATAACATTCAATCTGTAATGTAAATTTAATAAATTTACATAAGAAATGAATGAGCAATATAATTGAAACTGCTTCAAAATTTCAAAAATAATGCTTCTGCTATAGATGCCATAATATTTTTAAAACTCTTTTATAGTAAGCTCAACATGTTACAAATAGACAGTTTTAATTAATCAGTTACAATTATTAATGAGCAATAACATAAATGTTCATCATTAAAGTGAAATTCAGATTCACACATTTAAAATAATATCTAAATAATGTTTCTAGTCCTTTGTTATAAATATTGTAGAAAACATTTATGGAAACTTTATTTTTATTTAAGAACTTCATTATTCAGAAATTAGCCTAAGTTTCAAAGAGGAGGGGTGCACACAACACAGAGGAAGAGTTGTACAGATTTGTGTTACAATAAACATCAGAATAACGATTGTCTTTCCACTAGTATTTTGTGTGCAATTTCCCTTGGTATACCAAGTCCTTAAATAGAAGTAAAGTTCTCATAAACATTTCTACAATATCTAAAATAATGTCTAAGTTGCTGGCAAAAATTACTATTGTATTTTTTTGCCTTATAAAGATGCACTTTTTTGTAGCTAAAATTTGTATGAAAATTAGGATGTGTTCTGTAAGCTAAATACATCTTACATTGTAAATAATAAATTTTCCCACAAAAAAAAAAAAAAAAAGAAAGAAAGAAAGAAATTGACATAGAAATATTTGTATTGAATACAACAGTACTTCTTACAAGGCAAAAAATACAGTAATTAAATATTGTTAAATTTACTATTTAAATATCTTTTTATTAAAGAAAATAAAAAGTAAATAGTTTAATTATTTAGCATATTTTATTGTTTAGCCTCTAGAATTGCTACTGAAGATAACTGTGATTCAGTAAGTTGTGCTGTTGCAGGTTTGCAGGTTAAGGGCTATACATATTCTTTTTTTTTGGGAGTTGTATAGAGGGTTGGCAGCACATTAGTGAGAGGGAAGGGGTACTTAAGGAAGTGCAGATCGGCAACATCATCTTTTTTTTCTGCCCGGTAAGGATTTGCTCTGGTGAAGATATGAAAAGTTTATTTTTGTGTTAAGGTGCCCTGAGAAACCGTGTGGTGTGATTAGAAGTATATGCAGGTTTTGTATTATCAGACAGAGAGTAAAAATCCATTTGCATCAACACAGTACTCAATGGACATTTAGAACTTTGTGTTAGAATTAGTGAACTACTAATAGTGGACATTGTCTAAGGAGTATTTTTTGGAAAGATTCATGTGCATATTAACAGCAAGGACTTGTATCATATCCAGTACCAATAAGTTTGTTTGGAACATAAGTGTTTCTATATGTGTTCTAGTCACCCTATAATTTTTGTGTGTGTAAATAGACATATATATATATAGTACATAAACTTAATTTTAAATAACTTTTCTTTGTCTCTCTCATCTCTGGTAATCACACATCCATGCAATAGTCCCACTATGGATTATTGTGCATTCCACAAAGTGCTTATTGGGCTGCAATTTGAAAAAATTGTAGACCTATAAACTCCCATCGTCCATCCGTCTTTCCTTAATCTTAAGAATGGAATTAGATAAATAAAAAACGAGACCAAATATAGAAACCTTAGGGGCTGGAAGCTCCAATTAACTTCTAATGCAAGCTGGAAGTCACATCTTAGTGCCAACAAGATGACGTTATTTCAATTCAAAAATGTTCCCAAAAGGTGTTAGATAGATGACTGGCATGACTCTATTGTTAAACAAAAAGTATGATATACAGGGGCAAAACACTACTAATTTGAAGTGGAGAGCATATATTTTAGGTAAAATGAAGTAAAAATATGATTAAAAATTGCAGCTCAGCATTGGGACAATGTCACAATAAATATTTGCTCATTTTTTAAAGCATTAACAACAATTATCTATGAAAATATTTAATTTTATCATATAAATAATTTTTTAAAATCAATTTTATTAAATTAAAAAATATATAAGTAATAATAACTTTTCATCATATTTTAATTGCTACAATGAAATACTCCAAATAAATACATTATTCATTATCTCATTGTTACATTGTGTGTGTTATCTCGTAAAGCTGCTTTAATACAGCCAGATAAGTAAGCCAATGACAGCTGATTTCATTTAAAATGAACTATGTCATTGGTTTACTTATCCAGTTGTATTAAAGCCACTTTGCCATGCAATAAATCTATAGATCATAAATTTTAATTTACAAATTTATTGACACACTTATTGTTTCTAAAATTATTTTAGTAAAGCATCATCAATAAATCTGTTAACTATAATATTCAATAATTTTAGAAAGAAAAATGCTGTATTTATTGTAAGATAAAATCTAAAATATTACAGCATTTTGGTGTATCAAAGAATTTTGTTTTTATATTGGATTCATATTTTTTCCCTAGCTCAATCTTTTTATTTTCTTAAACAGATTTATAATTTATACACTAGACTTTATATTCTATATGCATTAAAAATGCATCTAAAATACCAAGTTTGTTCCAGATACTTACTAACAAAAATTAATTTTTTAATTCATTGTTAGGAATATAACAATGAATTTAGATACAGAACAAGAACACATTGCAATAAAATACAGTACCTTTGTAACCCACAAATAAATTTCTGATTCCAGATGATAATTCTATCACTAAATAATTATAGATTCATTTTATAACATATAAAATATTATACAAAACATTTAACATTATAATTACTACCAAACAATTTCATAAAATTATGAGATTTGTCAGTAGTAATGTTTAAAAAAATTGTTAACTCTTTCTGTAATTATTTTTAACAGTTCTATTTATTGGCAGAAATACAAACTTCATAATTCATTAAAAAACATAAACAAATTTCTAATTTAATCTGCAATATTTAATTTTCTTATTTAAAAACTCAAAAATTCAGTATTTAAAATAACTTAGACAAAAATTTTATACTCCTCTACATTAATTTAAAATTTCTTTGTTTAAAACGAACACCCCAATGGCCATTATCTACTCATTTTTAATTATCGCGATTTAAACTCTTACCAATGAAAAGCAAAATTTTCTTAAGCTCGTTACATAAAATCTACGAGAATATTGTTTAGTATTCATTATAATGCTTTTACGAAAATTTTCAAAAACACTAGGATCACAATTCACCTATTTCTCGAAACTGATGACTTTAATTATTTCCGGTGTGACGTTTTTTAAAAAAATTCAAATTTCTGTAATGTAATTGGTCAATTAAAAAACAATGTACCGTATTGTACATATATATATTAAAAAGTTATCTTTTTTTAAATTATATATTGTAATTTTTATCTTTTTTATTAAATTATTGTTCATTTTAAATTATTATTAAAATGTTTAAATTTATATAATATCACATTATGTGATATTTCTTGATCGTGAATTTTCCTAGAACCTCTTGTAATCACAGAAAAACAAGTGACTGTGCTGTATAATATACTGTATTCAGCACGTAGGTCTTTTGTTAATACTGATTATGAATGCGTTCATAGTAGCGAAGACAAAGAAAAAATCCACTTACACGCACACGCCCGTTTTTGTCTGTTCTAACTCGCGAAAATAATTGCTATATGCTTCCCCGATAATGTAATGCTTACAATAATCATCTCATAATTATGAGCGCGATTTATTTATTAGCTTTATTATGAAGGCAACGGTAGAATTTTCTGCAATATGCTGGATCGATCCAACGAGAGTAAAAAAGGAAAAAGAAAAAAATTGAAAAACTCAAAATATTGATTTATGATCAAAAATAAACTTACATCCTTACAAGTTACTGAATATTTATTCAAGTTTTAGAGGATCGATGCTGCTCTCCTGCAAACATAAAAGCCAGATTTGGATCTATATTCTTGTAAGGTAAATAGGTCAATAAATGAAATTTAAATATAGGCGATTAAAATGCTTGAAGTAAGATTGAGAAGATAATAACTATCCTGTTAAAAATGATAAATTTTTCGTTGTCAAAAGGAACAGAAAAAAAATTGAAACATCATCATAAATCTGAGTTAAACAGTTAATTGATTTACTATAGAAGCAGAATAGTTTGAAGTTATTCAAGATCAAGATTAATTAATAAGACTTAAGTATGCGATTAACGGAACCAATAAAAGAATACAATGCAAAGAAAACTCCAATTTTTTTTCGGAAAATTCACAAATTATGGAAGCTTTCAGAAAATTCCTCAAACAAGAACACGACACGATATCTTTCTGTTTCGGAAATCATTTCAATAAATCTTCATATGGTTCGTTATGAGGCGCAAGCGGAAGAAAAACGATAAAATGAATTCTTTCGATGATATTTTTATAAGTATTTATTTTTTAAAACATACTTTCCCTGATCAAATCGATTGATAAACATTTATTTTATTCATTTATTTTTTCGGTCAAAAATCTAATTAGTTACAAAATAATTATTCATTAGAAAACAGGAAAAGATAGTAACATTTTAGACCGAAGATATTTTTAGAAAAACCAAAAAAGAAAATATAACTGCTTCAGATAAGAATATTTTTTATTTAAAAAAAATTGATGTTTAACATAAATAAATATGTAAATTATAAAATTCTTTAGTTTTAAGTTAAAAAAAATTAATTACTGTCATTTTAAAACTAATTATAATAGAGAAATCACCAAGTACAAAAAATTTTTAATTGTATTTTACATGATGAAAATTTAATTATTTTTAAAACGAAGCTAGAACAGATGTAAGATATCTATTAAAATAAGCCTCGGGATAATTTGAATATCTTAAAAATTAATACATCATAATTTAAAAATAATTTCCTTTTATATTTGATAATTATATTTCTTATATCCAAGAGTAAATTGTTTAAATCAATTTTTTTTTATTTTTAAATCATCGCGTTATTATAATTATTCAGCAAAACCAATTCTCGACACTAAATTGAGAAAGTTGAAAGAAAGAAAGAAAAAAAACAGTTTACAACATATTGATTTAAAAAGAAAATATTGTAATATTTCTTTTTTATATATAAAAATCAACATTTCTTTCGTGATTTTAATAAGAGTTCAAGAATAAAAAGAAAAAAAATCAATTTTATCACAATTTTCTTCTTGAAATTTTTAAAAAATTTAATCTCTTCAATCAAAATTTTCTATTTTTAATGTAGCTTTTTTCAATATACACAACTTCTTTTTTAATAATATAATAACGATCATCTCATTACATTGTTTAAATTTAAAAAAATAACAAAAAGTATTTTTAAAATGCTTAAAGTTAAAAATAAATTACAAATTAAAGTGTAGATAAATTATTAATTACTATTCAGGAACTAATGTAAGAAATTAAATGTAACAATATATAGCTAGTTCTAAAGAAAAAAATTAAATTACAGGCTGTTTAGAGTCACGACAAGAGATTTTTATCGCTTGTGTTACAACTTCTAATCAATAATATCACTTATCATAGCGATCACCACATTATTATTGTTATTATATATACAACAAAAACAATAAGTAACATCAATAGCACTTACTAAAACCTTTTATACAAATTATTATTATTATTATTATTATTATAATACTACAAAGTATCACGATCCATCAACAACAAAATACTAAACAATTACAATTCTCCAGATGTATCAATTCGAAATCGCGTTCTTGAAATATTGATCAGAAGATACGACTCAAACTCGCATACATTCTCCACACATAAAGATAATGGCGAAATCTGTTAAAACAATAGGATCGATTGTCGTCATTTAATATTTACTATAAAGTTTTATGACTAATATTGTAAGACTTGCACGTGAACCTTACATCATTAATATTTACTCGGCCTTCCGGGCAATTAAACAAATTCCTATACGCATAATTTCAGTTTTGTCTTAACGACACTTCTTGAAAATGATGAACAATTGATATCGGCAACACGTGACGGCAATTAATGATGAAAGATGTTGGATATATTTAATTTTAAAACTAAATAATCTATCCTCTTGCAATGACAAATGCTTGTTTGTCCTGGTTGAACTCACTCGTTAACTCATTCTCTTTTGTTAGTGTATAGGTATGTCGAGAGGGTAAACAACTCTCGTTAGAGACTACATAACAAGGAAACGAAGGATAAAATGTTATTAATCACAAGAATAGAAGATTCGTAAATTAAATCTTATACATTGATGAGTCATCAGGATAAAAGGTTACAATATAACATAAAACTGACAGGCCTACGGCATCTTTTATACATGATGATTTCTTAAGTAGTAAATATAGATCTAATTATGAGAAATGTGTAAAAAAAAAATACTAGAGTTAATTGTAACCTTGACGGATAATTGCGTAGGATCCCAAAAAGGTCTTTATTACATGCCTGATTCACGCTGGCTTAAAAAATAATAATAATGAAAATAGTAAAACTTTAAATCAATATTAATACTTATAGTATAGCCTACAATAAATGCTTCCAAAGTTCTAAATTTTGTTTTAAAATAGCAAAATGAGAAAATTATTTATTAAAATTTCACTGAACTATTTAAAATTCAGTCGTTTACTTTAAGCATAAATTAGAAAGACTCCTTACGAATATTTAATAAAAAAAATTAATACGCTGTACATTTTCTTATTATATATATAATAATAAACGAACTAGACCGATGTAATTAACCGTATTTAATGAGAAATTTTTAGTATCAACTGCACTGTTTAATAACATTAACATGTCTCATCCGAAAGAAGAATTCATTGATTTTAAAATGGTGATTCTCGCCTTTAGTTGTTCACTACCTCGTAAAAATGCTAAACGAACCGAAACCAATAGCTAAAAAAACTCCCAAAAACTCATTTCCGACGTCATGTAAAGATTAATTAAAGCTTGCATTATCTACGCATCTTCATAAATTTCGAGAATACTTTATACTATACTTATTGTACGTAAATCAGAAACCGCAACAAACTTTTGAATATTTTAATGGTAACATTTAACATTAACGTCATTATTAAAAGCGTTCAACGGAGTGAAAATGAGTTAGACTCTAATTTGTTACTGCAATTCTCTAACGGTACGATAATGCTACTGAAACGAGATAGACAAACAACGTGCTTTTATGAGCGTAGGAAAGGACTAATTAGGAGATTTTTAACATCCGTAACACGTATATATGCGTGGAGATATATTTTAAACAGAATAAAATAAAAGACAAGCTTGAAATAATTTCAATTCCTACAAAATAAGATGTTCATTCTTTGTATATCAACATTGTTCTAAAAATTATGATAATATCAATTTAAAAAATCTTTAAAATATGTTTTCTTTTTTATGGTAATTCAATTTTTGATGCTAAAAAAATAAGACCACATTTATTATCAGGCTAAAATTACTTTTAAAGCCATTACAAGAATGAATCCAACTTGAAGTGGCGTTAGTAAATTTTTTAGTTTTTTTATTATAATTTATATAATTATCCGAAGTTATCTTATCCAGATCTATTTGTCTCGACTGTATATGAAGAATGATAAAAAGGTGAGCCTTGTGGGATCGCTTTACTACCATAATGGATGGGAGATGTCCAGAGTAAGCGTATTAATCATCTGGATGAATAGTGCCTATGGCCATGTTTATCATCTCTTGCTACAATAAATCATAACTTAAAATGATTTGGAGGAGATTTTTTTTCAATTGTTTTTTAAATTATATAAGTACTCTTTCCTAAGAAATATTAAAGATCGATTGATTAAAAGAAAAAAAAATTTATTAACTTATGCCAGAAAAAATATTTAAGTAACCTTTATTTTAAAAAATATGATGGATAATACAAGCCATGCTGTGTCCAACTAATAAATAATGCCTTAGAAATGGATCGGTGATCAAAGTTCGGATTCCCCAGGAGAATTTCACTAAAGTCAAATTTAATTCTGAATTTTTTTCCAATCAAAAGCTGCAAATTTCGATTCTTTCAATTTCCACAGATAACTGAATTGGTGCATTAAAATTATTACAATAAGGCATAATTATCTAATCAGACTACTCTGATCTTTGTGATTTTTTTGAGAAATGATTTTGACAAATTAATTTATGTTGTAAAACAGAAAATACTACTTAGAGTTAGATACCATGTAAATTATTTTATTATTACTATTATTAAATTTTCTGAAAATATAATTTTATACAATAAACTACTTGTATGACCACAAAAAATAAATGAGCGAAATTAATCGTTAATGATTTCATCTGCAATTAATATATTCTCTTCACAAAAACTAAAAAAGAAAATTTTCAAAATCATTATTTTTTAATTAATCCAATTCTTGAGACAGTGATGTCATTGAACTTTGGCAGGAGCCTCTTTACTCTGTTATAATAATCTTCTTCCTTTCAAATAAAAAATTAAAATTAATTCTCAAGTGGAGTGTTTTTTTCATTATATAATTAGATAAATTTCAAAGTTTCTAAACAACGTATTACTTAAAGTTTTATTAAACTGAAAGATATTTATAGTTCTAAAGTCGTTAAACTGTTCACGAAAACCTCTGAACTAAAAAAAAAAGAGGGAGAAAAAATGCTGCATAAAACAATAAAACACCTTTCACGGTTTTTCTCTTACATTAATTATCAAATATTATATGGCATTTGAACTCTTAAAATATCAGAAAATTAAAAAAAAAAAAAAAAAAACACATTTAAACGACTCATTTACCTAATGATATTGTATAATCTACGAAAATGCAATCCTAGTTACATGTAGTAGATGATTCTGAATTAACTGGAAAAAAAAAATGCGAGTAATAATATAAATTCCCAACGGATTAATAAAAATATCTGATTATCAGAATATATTAAAAATATATTTATTGTCCCATTGAGAAAATGTGCCTACTTTTTCAGTAATTTCATCAAGACAATTTACATATTCACTCGCTCGTTTTCGGATAAGGATCAAAGTCATCAACAATTATGTTAGCCGATTAAAAAGACTGAAATGTTCAGAAAATTCGTGACAGATCTATCTACTTGGCACTGAAAACTAAAATTATAAGGTTTGAAAATCCCAAGCTTTGTTGAAAATAACAACTAATTATTTTGTTAACCTTTGTAAGTAAATATAATGAATCATATCCTTATCACAACATCAAAACTTTAGAGTCACAACATTTTTTTTTTAACTGAAGAGGAGTGTAACTGAGTTTTTAAAGATAAATCCAGTTGTTTTTTTCCTTTTTTAACAATTCCTCACGCTCAGAATATATATTTTAGCATTATTATAATTATTCAGATATTTTCACATTTCGGAAATATAAAAACAACACGAAATACAAAAATATATCTGAAGAGTCGAGAGAAAAGGATATATTAAAATCGTTCTTTATGTTATAAATAAAACTTATTTTTGAATAAATTAATTGAGCTATCAAGGCAGATAAATTACTTTTCTCTAAATGTTCTATTAAATGAAATTTTAAAATTAATTATTATTAAAATAATAATTGATCTAGTTATATACATTTTTTAGGGAGGGGAAAAATCAGAAATTCTCAGTCAAAAATACGGTTAATTTTTTTAAATTTTGTCCGTAAAATAACTGCTTTCTGTCAAGAAAAATTTTAATTAGTTAATAACATAAGATGATGTTTAATAAAAATAACAGGAAGAGAGAAACACGTGATTATTATTTTTTATATTATTATTAAATTAATTGAAAATTAAAAAAAAAAATTTTACATGGTTGAAACAACGTTACATTCAACACGGCTTTACGTACAAGCAAAGCATTGTTTTCGCAATTTCCTTTTATAGATATCCAATAGCAGGCATTCGCTACACGTGTTATTGTTTACATCTACAGTAAGCTTATCAGGGACTAAAGGCAGATACAAACAATAAAAATACAATATAAATCACAAAAATAATATTATTATTATTAAATATAAATTGTTTGCGATAGAGTAGTTTACAAAATGTAAGAAATAAATTGATGTCATCGTACAGGCGACTAAAGTTTATACGAGTATTTTTACTGACATGTAGATATATGACGTTCTCTATTATCGAGATGGAGTGTAGTTGTCTGTAGACCCAAGGGTCCCCTAAAGCAAGAGTCCTTTGAACAGACAATAGAGCATCGATTATCCGAAGTAAATGGAATAAGATACTAGACCTAAGTTAATTTGTCAAAATGTATGTGGAATATATATAAGAATGTATAGGAAAAAATATAAAATTCCGTAAATAAAACTGCGAATCACACAAAGCATACTTATACACATAAAATAAGTGATTTATATAAAACTTTAATGAATGCTATTCGAGGAAATATGCTTTATTTAGACTTTATACAGTATAAATTCTAGGATATAAGTTACAAAGTATAAAAATAAACAATGTAACAAGAATAAGCAACTTTCCTCCTTTCGTTGTATCTTCTGACTCAGCCAATTTATCAATCATTACGATTCTTTTAAAAACTCTTGCTTAATCCCAATCCATTAACATGTTATATCATCAATCTCGTCGTAATTGTAACGTTTACTGCTTTCTACTATAAACTATATTATTTTTATTTTGTTTAATACCTAAATTAAACAAAACTCAATTTAGGAATTTTCTGATTTAATATACTTTCTTGTTAAATCCTTGGTATGGAGAAATTAATCTTTCTTTTAATTGATAAAATGTCTTCATTTAGTTTTTTTTTATACAATTAATTACAGAAACGCTGTCTTCTTACAGTAAATTTTCATTATTTGATACTTCGCAGCTATTTTTGACATCTCCCATTTGTACATTAATCGATTTCGAACGTAAAGCTTTTTCCCTCCGCTCTTTACCACTCCATCTTCACTAACATTTTATTTTTTTCACTCTGTTACTTCTCTTTGTCCTTTTTGTCGCTTCCACATTCATGCAAAGTAGTTTCTAGCATCTTTTTTCATTTTGTCAATCATCGTTCGATCGACAAAATTTATTTTCATTTTTACCAGCTTTTTTTTTTCTTTATGGATTTTTTCACTTCATACTTTACATTTTCTTTTAAAATCAAATAAAATATACAAGAAATTTCTTCTCTTAACAAGAGGGAAAAGAGACAAAAAAAAAAAAAAAAAAAAAATGTGAAAGAAATTTATTTTTTATATTTATTTTCGCTTTCTAAAAAAAAATTCTTATTTTCAAACTATTTTTATTTTTGCAAACTTAACACTTTTCTTTACTTTAAAAACATTGGTTTTATTCCCATTGAACTTGCTCATTCCTCAATTATCCAAGCTCACACTGTATATTTTTTCCCTTATTCAAACTTTAAATCTCTATAGGCCTACTGTGTATGTACATAATGTGGCCCAAAGGTTAATTAATAGTGTTTTTGTTTCAGATACACTGGCGAATAAGGAATTAAACTAAGTTTGGAATTATTTTTTTGATGTTTTTCCTTACTAAACTGATGTAAACATGATGAAAAATACAACTGAATTAATTGTATTATTATTATTATTACTTCTTAAAATATTTTTATATTAGTTAATTAAATTAACTATTGTAAAGACTAAATTGCAATTAATTATCTGGCTTTTGGACCACCTCTTATATTTACCATTCTCCACCGAATTAATTATTCATTCAATGTAATTTTCGCATCATCTGAAACATACTTGAAAATAATATCCTCAAATAAACACGATTCTTCTCCATGCCGTAATGTAATAAGTAAATTAAAATGCAATTCTATTAAGAACTTATTTGATTAATTAACTCGTTATAACATTAATTTTAAGATTGTATTTATTAGCACAGTTAGCTTAATTATACATAATTATACAAAAAAGAAACTCAAGATGAAGTGTCCCTATTTTGTGTCACTGTGACAAAAATTCATGATTTTATGTCCTATAGCTTTAAAATATACTGTACTTGCAATTTAATTGATTCAAATCAAGCCGATCTAAATCAATTAAATTTCTTGAATTTACATTGACATAAAATTTGAAAACATGCCATTTTGTCCCTTCAAGCTTTGTAAAACATACCGTAAAATTTCTTAATACGTACGATATAAAAATGTTTTATAAATGTTTGTTTTGATTTTATATGAGTTTAAAGGAGTTAAAACTATTCTGAATAAACCTGAAGTTTTGAAACAAAGTGATATGAGAGAAGGACTTAATGTATATCCTTGACACAAAAACAATTTTAAAATGTGTACCTTCTTTTTCAACATTTTGGGAAGGAAAAAGTCCACACAGACACACGAACGAGCAAAACTAAAAATATACTTTTTTTTTCTTCCTTAAAAAAAGAGCACTTAAAAATACAGCTTTACATTTCCATCACAAATTAAATACTTAACTGTTCTCCTAGAAATTAATTTAATGTAATTAGATAAAATCAATATAATTATTAAATTGTAGATATGTTGAAGATTTGAAAAACATTATCATCGTTCTTGTACTTTTCTCTACCGTTTCTGGTGAGATAAATTTAATTAACAATATTTCTTTGCTTTTTTGTTGCCGTAAAATGTAAACGAGATAACAGTCTACTTTGCAATTAAACCTTTTCATAGTTCATATAATTTTCCTTTATTGGATTTTTATGTATAATCTATATGAATTTTTGAAATTATTTTTAAACCTATGAAATAAAATCTCTTTTTATTACCTAGTTCCACTTTAAACAATGATGTATACCGCTTCAATTTTGTAGCATAAGCCATTAAAGTTTTTCTCCTCGTAAAAAAAAAAAAAAAAAAAAAAAAACACGATTCTTAAATGTGTTCTACCGACAAACTGTAAGGTAATGACAAAATAAAAAAAATCTATTCATAGAATTCTATAGCATTTATAACAATGTAACAAAACATTTATAGAAATCTGTAATTTGCATCTGAATGCTTTGACGACTTATCACCTAAGAGAGTAGATACCACCCGAATCTCTAATTATCTAAAAACCTGAAGCTATCATTTAATAAACAGTCTGTAGGGCAAGAATCCAACTGAGTCATCACACGAGGTGATCTTCATGAATATTAATTGATATAAGTACGTAATCCATAGCGTTAATCAAGTACAAAGTGATCTTATATATATATACATTATACCCCTTTGGTTCATCTGTCAAAAAGTTAATTTTTGCAGCGTTAAAGCTTACATAATAGCGCTACCTTACATAAAAAAATAATTGGATGAGTTAAATCTGATGGATATTCAAGCCGTGTCTAATTGAATAGGTTTATCTACTGCTGCTGATCAATCAAACTTTTACGATTATGGAATTATTCATTTTTATAGACATTTAACGATTACCAACGGTCATTTAAAGTATCAGCAGTTTCAGTTTGGATTATACATAAGTATTAAGCAGAGTAATTGTTTTTATATTTAAATTTCTCCCCTCGGTCACCGTAAATAACGATTTTTAATGTATATAAAGTAAGTAAACATCTGTTCGACACAAAATTAGTTTTATATTTATACATTTATTTACATGTAAATGTATGCCACATCAAATCAGTCAAAAACATTACACATATTCAATGACCCAATAATTCTAAATCTATTCAATTTAATAGCCGCTATCTTCGACATATTTAAATATTCGGCTCCTTTTTTTTCGCAGTTTATAAATATAAAATTGATATTTATAAAAGAAATGAAATGCGATTCATTGTGTGAATATTGAAATTCAAAATTTCCATTTAAATCGAAAATTGCGTACTTTATTTCTCTGACTACGTGATTTCCATTCAAAATTATTCTTTTCATAAAAGGGGATCTAGCATTATTATTATCTGGTACACGTAAGCTGAGTAGTCACAAAAACATGTGCAACTTCCATTTCAACGTCACGAAATATTAAAATTAATTACAAAATTTAATATATTGTAAAATGTTTTAAAATTAATAATTAAAAAATAGGAAATATTAAACATTTATATATATATATATATATATATATTTATTTATTTATTTATTTATTTATATAAAATCTGAGCGATAATTAAATTTTTCTCTTTTTGTTTACATTTTAAAAGAATGTGAAATAAATAATGAATCTATTAAATGGAAGTTTTGGCAAAGAAAAATCTAAAAATATTCAAATATCATTTCTAAACATTAAAGTACTACTTTTAACATGAAAGACTGGAAATGCAAGTTTTAATTATGCGTACTACTGTATAAGATCAACTAATCAAGGAAATTTTGTCGACAAAATTTCCTTGATTATCTATGGTCTGGTGATTCGAAATTAATATTATGCATCTCATGATAAGGAGCCTAAAATAGATTACGTTGTAAAATTTAAGAAACTTTTAAGATTATATTAATTTAGAAATAGAATTTCCTTTTAATATGTAATTTGGACTATAGTTTTGTTTTCTAATTCGTTTGATTTATTAATGTAAAACAATTTAATATATGAACATTTCTAGAAAATGCTTAAAATTTTATTAATATTAATAAACCTATAATAATTTTATTACTAGATAATTTTTCTAAACCCTATTGGAATAACTGATTTTAAAGCAACTAGTTTAAATGCGTAATCAATTTTGTTTCTTCATTTATCTCCATTATAATCTTGAATATAAAACTAATGCGTATTAAATTTTCAACTGAGATGAAAATTTATTTATTTAAACTATATAATACATCTATTCATTCTAAAAATATTATGATTTTTAGAATGATTTACGATTAAGACATGTAAATTTTTAATTATTTATATTCTTTCTTAGCATCATATGAGAAATTTAATAATCAGGTTAATTATTTTCTATGAAATTTAGTAATGACGAAAAAGTGCACAATGTAATCGATTCCTTTATTCGTGTGATCTTTACGCTACGTTTATACCGAAAGCGACTAGCAAATGAAATGCAACCTGAAGTGAAATGCTTCGTTAGAGCATGTAGAATTGAATTTTTATGTTTATAGTGAGGAAACTTAAAAGAAACAGCAACGCAACTAGCAAACAAAACGGCAACCGTAGTTGCTCTAGCCGCATGCTGTAAATAAACTGCTTGCTTGGTTTACTCGTTTCTCACGATCCACGATGTTTAATACTTTCTTTTATGACACTTTCTATTCTGAGAGTACTAAAAGGGACTTATTTTCTATCAATCGCTGGTTCGGCTAGGCCCGCAATGGAAGTGCCATTGTGGTAAAAGAGGAGCCAACATATTCAAAAAAATCATAAACCTATATGAAAAATCTGGAGAACAATCCGAACTCGAACCCGGGTCCTCCAGATCGACTATAAGGGTAAACCCTAAAACGTATCGATAAATGTCTTTTATGTCTTCGACACGAAACGTAAATACAGTACAATAAGACAGAGTCCTCTTCAGTTGATGACATAAGTTGATGCGATTTAGTAGTAATAAAATGGTGACCTGAAACCAGCAATTTCAGATCAAGTTTCGTTTTCTTTGCTGGTTGCTTTCAGTATAAACGTGGTCTTAGTATTTTATTATATATCTATCGATATCCAGTTTGTTCCATTATAAAAAGCAAACGATTAGTTTCTTTTATCATAAAATTAATCACAATTATCTTGTACTTGTGATCCAAGAAACTTTGTATAAATGCTGCCAAAAATTTATGGCAACATTTATTTTATTGAAGCAAAAATATTTTATTCTACCCGTTTCTCAGTTAGATTGATTAATTTAAGAACTAGGCAGTTGGTTTATCTGATAAGTTATTAAGAGATAAAAAATTTTATAAATAATCGGCAACCAAAAATTTTTCCGGATATAGATTTTAATAGAGAATCTACATCAACCTTACATAGATAATCCCAACTTTGTTCATTAGGAGTGACTGACTCATAACGATTCAGTCAATAAATATGAAGAATAGAAACGATGTTTCGGTCTTAACTGCCTATGGAAATACCACAGATTCGGATCGTTTCGAACCCTTCATAGCAATGGGAAATCTTACGGGACAGCCGTATTAATTAAAATTATTTATCTACAACAAGACTAAAAGAAATTTATCCAAATATAATATGTTATATATATTACAACTTAAAAGTTAATTTCTAGGTAAAATAAAATGAAAGAATTGGAATACATTGCATCTTGAGTGGTACATTAACTCGCATTAACAAAATTAAAATCAGTCCCATAACTACGACTGACTAATTTTACTAATTATGACAGTTAATCAGAGTGAATGAGAAATGGAAAACGATGCTCCGGTCTGATAAATCACGAATCCAAATAATATTCGAACCGGATCTCTTATGGTCACTTGCAAATAATTTATTGCACGACCATGTGCTAGATATAAATAAAAAATTAAAGATTAATTAGAGGTACTTTTATACTAATTACAAGAAAAATGCATCATAATTTCTTGCATTAATTTCCAGAATGAGTAATTATCTAGGTAAATAAATGCAAATGACTATTTTGATATATTTCTTCTGTCAAAACACGTGACATAGATTACGAATTAACTTTTGTTTTTAATATTTGGAAGATAATATCCAACAATATACGAACAGACTGTATTACTTTAATAAACTTGAATTTTCTATAAAGTAAAAATAATTTATTTAAAGAACTAAATTTAAACAATAATAATTCCTTTAATGATAAAGAATTTCTGCTATTATGTCACTACAAGGGATCCCATATCTAACTCGATTCATAACCTCGTGTTTTTTTGAAGTCGTTCCAGTTGTAACTTCATTTCTATCCTTAATTTTGTTTATCAGTTCTATTGAGGATCAGACTTTCTGTAATGGATAAACTGGACAAAAACAGAAAAATGCAATTTGATGAATACGGTTTGAATTGGTCTAATGGAATAGGGCAATGGTTTTCAACCAGTGCTGTAGCACAGTAGGATGCCACAACAATACTTCAGGAGTATTGCGAAATATAATGCTGAGCAGCGCCATAACACTTCTTAGGAATATTAGTGAAAGTACGAAAAGTGCAATAACTCTACATTGATGAAGGACATCAATGTCGACCTGCATATATATTGGGAGAGTTGGGCCAATGACAATAACTAAGAAAAATTTCTCGATATCGGATTTTGAGTGGCTATAAAAAATAAGGTGTAACTTTTGTGTAACTCGTTTCTAACTCCTACTTTTTGTAGTACGGTACAAAGAAAAAAAAATACGTTGGGAAAGGGACAATTTACCGGTACAAAAATATATGAGATAGGTTCCTCGCTGCCCCTTATGAGTCGACATCCATAATAAAGAAGCCTGGTACCACAAGAATAACATTTACAAAGTTGTGGTGCCACTATTAGAAAAAGGTTGAAAAACATGGAATAAGGCAACGCAACAAGAATGATCTATCTGCCAAGGAAAAATGCCTCCCGAGAGGACTTTCTACGAGAAACTGGGCTCTCTTAGCAGTTATATACGTAAAGAAACATACATTTCGTTGGTCACAAGCCCATTGATCAGGCGCGAACCCTAGACCAACTAACAATGGCTTTATCCATTTGATTACAGGAGGGCTACTTGATGAATACGGTAGATTGAATGATGCTACTTTAAAAGGAAAAAATTAAAATAATATAATTTAATGTATAGTTTTTTCCAAAAACTGTTTTAATTTACAAATCAGATTTACTACATCTTTTAAAGCTACAGCTACTTTACTAGATAACTTTCCCATTGCGAAACTGATTCGAAAGAGAACTGGCCAACATATACAAAAAATGAGGAACGAAGCCCCGACTAAAACTACAATAAAAATCGTAACTATCAAATTCGAACTCGCATAGTCATGAAGGAGAAAGACTATCGAGCGACAGCCGGCAAATTCTTGATTCTAAATGAGAATCGAATTCGCCTTCATTGATTTTACATCAAATCATTATTCTGAATACATAAATTAATTCCAATATCTTATTAACAAATTCACTAACAAATAAAAATTATTTCAATTGTTATTTTCTATATGAATACTTTGAGATTACAATTAAAATTTATTAAATTAATGATGTTAAAATATTGTACGTTCACTGCATACAATGATTCTGTTGATCCAATAGCCGTGTGGTGGCGGATTTAATGGCGAGCACCTTGGGCCCCGACTTCTGAAGGGCCCCGCAAAACCCCAACTTTACATTTTTTTTCTAATGACACCAAGTTTGGTTTCATATGTGCAATTTTAATTACGTACAAGTTTACAATCGGCGGTAAAACCTAATAGTATGTTCAAATTCGCTTACTTTCATTATTTCATCACCATAGGCCCCGCTACCGCTCATCAAAGCAATAGAATCGCATTTGCTACTTTGTTCTCCTGCAAAAGTTCTCCTGTAGTGAAGATTTACGATATATGCAAATTCGCACGGATGTAAATTAGTTTGTAGATATGTACTTGTTTCATTTACGGTTTTAAAAATAGTGTTCTGTGCGTATAAATAAATATTCAGGCAAGTTGAAATTATATTAAGATAAAAATTAATTCCTGTTGTTACATCAGCGCCCGGATTTTCGTAGTTTATGAATAATTTTCGAATTTTAATCAATCATTAATTTATTGCACTAGAACGAAAAATCTCTTCTCTAGAATTCTAATCATTCAGACTTTTAAATTATTTATTTTTCTTTTCATTAGTAACTAGAAAAATGAAACATCATCTATCGAGACTGAAAAAAAAAACAAATTATAAAAAGACGCAAGCAAGTTGCCAATCAACAGAAAGGAGCATTGGACAAATTTATAACTGGCCCTGGCCATTCAGGCCATTATAATTCGGGTAACAATGAAGACGAAGAACAAGTCAACAGACAATCAGGTAAAAAACCAGTAGAAAAAAAATTAGAAGAAAGTCCATTAAAAATATTGAAACGCAAACGGAAAATATTCCATCGGAAATTACACTAAAAGATATTGCTCTCTGGCCTAACGTTTTATCTAAGAAATGGTTGAATTTCTGATTTCAAATAAACCAAGAAATATAGGCGATATAACTACACTTAAATCGCTATATAAACACGGTGATCGCATTTACTACAGAGACTTGTGTAAATAACATTTTTACAGAAAAATTTCGAATGGTGAAAGAGAAGAAAGGACGTGGCTAATTTTTTCCGAAACAACCAAATCAACTTATTGTTACCCATGCAAAACGTTTTCGGGCTCAAAGTCTAAGTTGACTAAGGGGTTCCAAAACTGGAAAAATATTAAAATAACTTTGTCCGAGTATAAAATGTCGAAAAAACACGTCGCTTCAATGTGCACATTATACAAGCGCTACTCTACGTTAAATCGCATCGATGTTAAAAATCTGCAAATTACTTTACAAAAAGAAAATTATTGGAGAGAGGTTCTGCAAAAAATTGTATTCACAATAAAATTCCTCGCAAGTTTGGGCATTGCTTTTAGAGGCCATAATGAGAGTGCAACGTCTAGGAGAAAAAGTAATTATTTGACTAGTTTAGAGTATTTGAGCGAATATGACGATTATTTTAAAGTTGCACTTACAAAAGTATGGAAATCAAGATAGCGGACATGTAAATTACTTATCGCAACAGACGTGTAATGAACTTTTGCAAATAATAGATAGAGCGATTTACTTAAAATTATTGATTGTGATGAGATAGTTAATACGTTTGCAAAACGAAAAGCAAGAAAAAAATTTATTTAAATATTTTTACATTTGTAATTTTAATTTCAAGTAAAATTCTATGCTTTTTTTGTTCAAATTTCTGTTTGTTACTTCTATTATATGTATACTATCATTGATTATAAATATTTAATGATAGTATACGTATAATAGGATATTTAAACTATTAATTCAAAAATTTGTGATTATTATTATGCTATTATTAATTATATAAATTATATTCAAATTTTATTGGAAATAAAACATTAATAGTACATAACCATATTTTTAAATAAATAAAAAATATTAAAATGTATTTTTTTCCCTGTCTCTCACTTTTTTAAGGAGCCCAATATTTTCTTCTGCGCCCGGGGCATCAATCGACCTTAATCCGCCTCTGGTGGTAGTGTGTTACCCAATCCGCCATTTGTGGTAGGGAAATTCCTGGGAATCTTGGCAAATTTCTGAAGTCGATTCCCCGGAAAAATAAACTCTAATCCCGGAAATTTTTTAAGCTTTTAGAACTTGACAAAATATTTTATCTGTGTGTTTTCAAGTAAACAGCTATTTCATACTTGAACAAAAATATTCACTAAACCCCTGAGCATGCAAAAAGGTCCTAAAGGATCTTTTGAAATGATCTGATGTTTTCACAAAATATTCTTAATACAATATATCTACTTAAAACTTTAATATTTCGTTCTTAAAATATTTTTCTTGAGCATTTATATATATATATAAATGGTACGTATATACTGGTATTTATATTATATTTTATATACTTATATATATAAGTATATAAAATATAATATAAATACCAGTATATACGTAGGCTATATTTCAAAATATTACATTGCCTTAATATTTTTTAATATATGAGTAAACTAAAACAAAAAAAAAAATACTCAAAATTTTAGGGTTTATAATTATTAAAACTAATAACTTCGTTACTTTTTACCGAATCCTAATATGTCAATTATACCATATTAATTGCTGTCCATTAAACCAACATCTACCGAAACGAAAGGAATTTTTTTCATGTCGAGAAAATTCCTAGCAAAATTAAAAAGCCGCTTGGCTGATAAATCATCTGCACTCTTGTTTTTCTAAAGAATTATTTTAAAAAAATGGCAATAAAATTTAGTTTTGAATATCGTATATCCGAATTATTAGACGTAAATAAGTTATATAATCAGACACATGGTGCAATCACGCCTTTAATATATATACGCAGCCTATATTAAACTCCTTTAAGTTTCGACGTGGAATGTATTTGTGTTCATTGAAGTTAAATTATTATAGGGATCTTTAGGAATTACTATAAAGAATAGTCCATAAATTACGTAATGCTATTTTAATATTATTGAACTACTGTACCATTCCATACTCCCGAAACACACTAACACGTAGCAAATACCACCCGCAGAACTACATATACTAGATCGACTCTTTAATTGAATCGGCGAGCGGAAAAACAGTACAATTCCAAAATACCTGTTTTGAGATAAACACAAAAATGTGTTTTGGTAAAAAGTGTACATTTTACAACAATCAAGTGAACAGAGAAGTTGTAAGGAATGACTCCCTCTACAAGACCTTGCCAAGCAAGTTTCATTAAGTGCATCCTGAGAAGCTGTACGGCCAAAAACAAAACTTGGAGTTATACCGTTTTTCCAGTCAATATTTGTTAAACGTAAAAAAAAAGTAACTCATTTTAATAAGAATGCCTTTATTACTGATTTTTTACATAATATGATGGCCTAGAACTGTAATGATTACATTATGTTTCCTGTTGATCTTCATTGCTTGTCTCCCAAGACGTAATATGATAGTAAAACTCCAAGATTTCACCACTCATATACTTCAAGACTTTTTTATATCATTGATCTTCTTCGCATTGATTGGTTGGTAACGGTTTCTTGTAGGCTGGTTCGTTTGGAAAAGTTGGAGTGACGTGAGGCTTGAGCAGTTTAAAAGTGTTTGTATGTAGTCCTCTGATAAAACGACTAGCAGAAATATAACCTGGTGCAGAACAGTCATAGATTAACTGATTGTAGGTTGAAACTGAGAAGGTTTCATTATTTCCTTGAACAGGTGATTTGCAGGTTTTTTTTAATAATAGTTTGGCCACCAGCTTTTGAAGTCAGTTACATCTGTATATTTGATTACTGATACTGTAAATGGCTTTAATTTGCAACTGCTTGCAACCATGTGCTGATAATCTTCTGGTAGATAAATTCGATCATGTCTTCTTATGACTCGTTTGACATTTCCAAAGGCTCTGTCGCATGGTAGGAAAGTGTGTCCACGAACAGGGAAATACTGAAAAATTGTGCAAAAATGCTTGCTTTGTACAAGATATAAGAGAAATCTCAAAATTGTATCATTACGATTCTGCCCTGGACAAACAAACAACACTAATAATCTTCAACGAGGTTGCAGGTTTACAGATATGTCTGCGCATGTCAACCTCTAGCGGCAAGAAGGAGAACATATGATATTGGGTGGAAGAACGTTATAACTCCAGGAGTTGTATCGTTCTTCCATCCAATAACATAACAGGTAGCCTCGTAAATGCGTACACAGTGTATTAGTTATACTTCTGTTCAACGTATCAGGAAGGCCCACGTTTAAATGTGATTTTTGCTATCTCAATTAAAAACTGACAATTTTGGAGTTGTACTGTTTTTCCACTCACCGATTCAATTGTACTAAGGAATAAAATAATGTATTATTGTACACAGTACAAAATACGGAACATTACATTATTTTATTAGTTATGTACTAAGCAGTGACATAACAATACGGGTCGCTACGCAACTCTTCGAAATAATAAATCATTCTGTTACTCGAGTGTTGAACTCCTAGCATTACGTAATACTTTTTAAACACCCCACCCCTTGTAAGGCATAGTAACGATTCTCTGCATACACAACCATATCTGCGTTACGTAAGTTACCAACAGCCCCTGTGTTTATAAAACAATAATTTAAATTAATCGCGTTGATTGGTTACGCGAGAGATGAATATTTAGGGGAAAAAATTATAGAATGTATAAATTAATGTAAATTTTAGATGGTAAAAATAGAATCACACTGTTAAGAAACCAAATGCGCCGCCAGTATTATCATTCGGAATAGTGAACTGTATTAATTTTTGAGTACTGTATTTCCTATACTAACATATTCATCACAAATTTTTGTATATAAAATAATAAGACAAATAAACACTATATTAACAATAAATAGCACAATGTCTTAAATCATGAAAATAACTAAAATAAAAGTAAGTGGGAACTTTATTGCTTTTCTTTGCCTTGTCGCAGCTACCAGTATCACTACCTGCATATTTGCAAAATAATTAGCGTAAGTAAAACAAAGCATTAATACACAAATAATACGTGTTACAAACAAGAACTCTGAATTCCGAACAAACACTGATGCGAGTCCCCATGTTTAGTGCAAAGCAGAGAAATGAGTCTTTTCTAGAACTAATATGACTGAGTTGCTATAAATGCTTAAAAATGGCGTGGATTTTGCATGCAACTACGAATTTCAATTTTTTGAATTGCTAACAGTGTAAACCTGAAACGTGGTGAATCATCATATGGGTAGGTCCTATGGTGCTTATCAACTAATATAAAAATTCACATCATTATTCAAACAACATATTAAAACTAGTATTTAATGTAACAATTGTTTTATATCAAATTTAATGATCATATAGACATAAAAGCAGTGGCACACACAGAGGGGACAAAGGACTCCTGATATCCTCCAAAGGAAAAGGAAAAAATACTAGATAATTAGGAAAGGATTTTTGAAAAAATTTTTTTATTTACATTGTGTGGTGTCTTTTTATTTCTATAGTACTTAGGAATTAGCAATCACATACAGTGAAAATTTTATTCAGTTTGCAGTAAAAGTGTTTTATACATTCAACTCCACTCCCAAGATTAAATCCTGAGTGCATCACTGGATAAAATTATCCAAAAAAAAAAAAAAAGATCCTTAATAGTTTACCATATTAACAGTTTGTAAATAAGATCTGCAAAGATCTGATCTACAAACTATTAACATGATAAACTGACTAATATTGTTAAAAAAATATAACAAATTTTAGATCTATTAGACAAATAAATATATTTTGTCTATTCTATAGTTTAAGATTATGCATAGCCATATTTATTTAATAATAACATATATTTTATATATGTTATTATTTTATATCATATAAGATGCTACTTATCACTTGTTGATGGTTGTCTTGTTAATGACTTATGAGTATTGCACATTTATACATGTAGCAAAAGCCATCTCTATCCTTGCTAGGCTTTGCAATCTTCCCTAGAGTGCATATGTTTACAAAAATTAAAACAAAGTATCTGGAGAAAGGCAATAATAGTTTCATACTTTTAACAAATAGTTTTATCTGAGCTTTTTTTTTAAACTCTTTTTCGGCCTGTGGGCACTAAGAAGGCCTCTTTTAGCAAGCCCATTATGGGTTCAGCCAGGCCCACAATGGGGCGGCTGGGTGGAGAGGGACGGGACCCAACATATCCAGATGGTCCACCCCAAAAAATTCCTATGGATTTTTTGACCCGTCTGGATTCGATCCTGGTCCCCAGAGTAGTAGGCTGCTGCCTTGACCACTCAGTCATCCGACCATCTTTATCTGAACTTTCAATGTTTATGACAAACTATACCTGATAATTCTGACAAACAGCCTAACCTGAACATTATATTGGTACCCAAATGTTATATTGATAATTCAAATCTTATATTGATGAGCCAACATTAAAAAATGCAATAATTTTAAATATGTTTTAAATTCCACACATTATTTGTTCATTAATCTAAAACAACAAAAAATCCTATAGGCAAAAATAGTGTATATGGCATACACAATATATCAAAACAATAGTATCTCAGACATTTAAATTTTATATATTGGCTACACTTTCCATCTTTTCTGATAGATTAAAGAAACATAGGAATCACATGTTCTCTCATTCTTTTGCAGTTAGAAAATTTAGCTTTCCTAATATATCAGCAGTAAGCTACAATAAACAAGTTAACAATTTAAATTTTATTAAATTTGCAAATACTTTTTTAAATCAATACTTTCTTATGAAACCACATTTATTAATGAATAAATTGACATGCATAACACACTTCTTCACATATACTGTTTCTCAAATCTTAAAATTCTTTGTGACATTATGCTGGGATAATAGCACTGCAGTAATCAGGATTACCCCATGTACTGTACAATACATTTATTAAACTTTTAAACACAAAAATAGATAAGAATGATTGTCTAAACTACACTTAGAAATCTTAAGCATTTATAAATATCTAAACATAATAGATTAAAAACTGTTAAGCAGTGAATATTTTTATTTTTATAAATACAGAATTTTTAACTAGTAATAGGGGATAGTAGGAAATTGGTGCCATACCCAAGGAAAAATGGCCCTTACTGAATACTAATAAAGCAGACACAAAAAGTTCTACATAAACAATTTTTATGATTTGTTCTTTCATTTAGGACCCATAAAAAATGTCCTAACATGTTTTTTTCATAATTCCACAAAGAAAAAATTTGCAGGATGACTGGATATTGTCAGGATGATTGATATCCTATCAATTGAAATAATTCCTCCACACATCTTGAGTAATGCCATCATAATATAGAGTACAGAACTACTAACAACTGCAGTAAACTTTAGAAAAGCAATACAAGTTTTTCAATATTTATCAAAATCCCAGTCAAAAAGTCAACTGTCATCAACCGTCATCAGGTTATAGAACTATTTTAAATAAGAATAAAAATTTGAAACAAATAAGTTATAAGTTTAAAAGGTCAGACTGTCCAATTGGTTAAAATTAAAAACTGACTTTAAATAATGATACCCATGTTTTCAAAATGTGTTGTTATCCTTAAAACTGATGGATGTTCTCTCCCTGTAAGTCTTGTAAATTTCTCTAGATGTTTGAGTTGGTTACAATTACACCACATGGGCCAATATTTGAAATCAGTTTTTAATTTTAACCAATCAGACATCATTGTGACCTTTAAAATTTGTTTGTTCCAAATTTATGTTCTTACTAGCAACATGTGTCCAGTGTTACTCAGATTTTTGAGAGGGTGTGAAATTGAGAGTGTGGGATAAAAATAATGGTCCTAGTAACTAAAATGTGAATTTTTTGACCTGAGTATTTATAATAATGAAACTATAAGTAACAAAAGCTTGCTTGGGTTTGTCAGACAAATATAAAACATCATTCTCTTCCTTTTGAGTAACATTGGTTATCCAAATTTCACAAAAGCATTACTGATGCTCCAACCTATTCATCTAGGTCAGAGCTTCTTAAACTACGGGTTGCAACCCCATTTGGGGTCACTTAGCGAAATCTTGGGGTCATGAGATTTTAATGCAAAATATTGAAAATAATTTGTGAGAGTTTGAAAATGGCATGCTTTGTGAGTTTCGTGAGTTGCACTTTGTGTCACTTCTGGTGCAACAAGACAATGATTCAGCAACACTGATTGTAGTGTGAAGTAGTGTAGTGTTGTTGCTTTTCAGTGTATTCAGTTGTCTCTGTTCCAGTGTAACACAAGAGTGAACTGTGGTAGTACACCATTATTGTTTTTGCAAATTTGTATATATCTTCAATATATATGTATATTTTCATTGTATTTCATATATAAATATTTTGCAATATACATATCTTTATTTTATATTAGGGTTTCTCAAACAGGATCACGGGATCCCGGTTGTTTTTTTAACCTGAGAAATTTTTCTTATCCCGGGAAATCCCGCAAATTTCTTAAAAATTCACTTTTTTCTTATTTTGTGTTAATGATAAGGAAATTTTGCAAATAGAAAGTATAATTAACTCATAAACTGTCAGAATACATTTGTATTTATTAATTTTAAACCTACTTATTACTTTTTTTTTAATTTTTACTCATTATGGCACTTCACAAACAGTCAATAATCAATACGTTGCTTATTTGTGGCAGGACTCTCAAAATTCTTTACCTGTAATATCTGTAATAATTGTGCTTATGTTGTCTTAATTTTTAACCACGCCCAGTAGCTTCAATAACTGCGTAACGCCAAGTTGTGCAAATTGGGCCAGGATACAAACAAAGTCTGCAAGTCTTTTGCTTGTCCCGGGACAAGCAAAAGACCGGGAAATGAGAAACCCTATTTTATATATATATTTTTGGGGAGGGGTCACAAAAAAAATCACAATCATAAATGGGGTCGTGAATAAAAAAAGTTTAAGAAGCCCTGATCTAGGTTATGAAGTGGTAGTTATCTTGTTTCAAGGAGTTTAAAAATTCCACTAGGTATATTCAGCAACACATTTGTTTTTAGATGACAATATTGCTTTCTCATATATCCATTTGTGGTTTATGTAGTAAGTGTTATCAAATTAGTATTCAGAACTTCAGTGAATTTTCTATCACCAAGATGCAAAAGTTGCTTAGCAAAATTCTCTGCAGATCTGTGTCCCAATACATACCTTCATCTAAAGCAGGGGAGTCAAACTCAAACTACTTAAGTGCCAATTTTTTGCCTAGAGTATGACAGCAGGCCAGATGTTTTTAGCTTTTGTAGCCAAAAATTTTCAAAAAAGTAGCCCAAAAGTAGCCAACTCAAAAAACTCTTTTTTAATAACCTGAGATTTGATAATAAATTTTAAAAAACACCATTTGCGCACATACAGACAACCTCTCTACTCTTTTAATGTAATGTAATGTAATGTAATGTAATGTAATAACTTTAATCACAGAACAAACATTTTTGGCCAATTTACAGGCCTGAAGCAGGTGTAGACTCCGCAAGCACGTGGTTTGCGGGTATGAAAGGAAGTGAAAATGAATAGTCGGTAGAAGCGTATAGATAAACAAACAAAGGTTTATTAATTACACACACAAAAAAGGGGGGATTGATCGCCTGATTTAAACAGGCAAACAACGTTCTTAACAAAATTAAGGATGACAATAACACTATGATTACAACAGTAATTAATCGCGAGACTAAAACTAATACGCGATTAAACCTTAAAAAACTAT
Source organism: Centruroides vittatus (assembly GCF_030686945.1). Lineage (NCBI taxonomy): Eukaryota > Metazoa > Arthropoda > Arachnida > Scorpiones > Buthidae > Centruroides > Centruroides vittatus. Next base: position 113,673 of record NW_027120892.1, read on the forward strand.
ACACACATTTACAAGATGGTAGATACCGTCGCCGTATTTCGTGGGACACGTGTTTACGAAATGAGATTCTTCTCGCTGGTTCTTGTTTTTTTTCTCTTCCTGATCGGCTGCTCTGCTTCGAATCCTTTCTCTCGTCTCTTCACCGCTCCAGATCCCTGATCCACAAAAGAGAAAAATGAAAATGCCCCGACACGTGGAAGTCACCCGTTTATATCTCCCACCATCCGGGAGCTTTTTCTTTTCCTCCCACGTGATCCTCCAAATAGCCAATCAAAAACCACGGCACAGCAATGACGACAACAGACGGTACGGTACACAACAAAATGGCTGTGCGTCACATCTAAAACCCGATACAACAACATATATGCGACGCGACATAAACGAAAAAACAAACATATAAATAGAACAATCAACAAAAAAAAAAAAAAAAAAAAAAAAAAGAAATATATACATATAGTTAATAGCGGCGAAAGCGCTACACAGGTCTGTAAACTGATCCAAAAATAAGGATTGCAAAACTCAAAGTACAAGAATAAACTGTAATTTAATCAAAATGTTCTACCTGTTACCAGTGTGCACTCTCTAGACAACCAAAAAACAAAAACTGTAATTTACTAATATTAATCTCTGTACACAAAGCTAGAACTAATTCAAAATCGTAGGCACAAAAACCTTTCACACTCTATTTCTAGCAGACAAATTAATGAGCACAAACGTTTTCGGCCGTTTTAAAAGGCCTTCTTCAGGTGCACTGAGGACGGTTGGAAAGTCGGATAGCCAATGTTTACGTGACGTCATTGTTTATGAGGGGTTTCCTCTTACAAGTGACGCCTTAGCGGAGAAGGTTTAAACGAAATTGACCTTGGAAAATATTTTAAGATTAGCCAAGATGCGTGAACTATTGTCGAAGATATGCGAATCGTGAAAGGCGGAAAAAAGGAAATAGAAAGAAAAAGGAAAAAGAAACCTGATAAATTTAGAAACTGCACGAGAGAACGAAACGGACAAGGAGAGGGTGGACCGGCCTATTTAATTAAGGGGGTTATCGAGGAGTGACCGCCAGGCAGGGGAAAGCGAATCTGCATCCCTGCTGTTAATGCAGTTTCCTTTGAGGGATTCTGTAAAGATCTCTATCGCTTCGATTGTTCTAAGTTTGCTAGAGTCAAGAATAGGAACGGTAATCCTAGCATCTTCCCATTCGGCCGTTATACTGGGTTCGCTTGCGTACTGGGCTAGGGTGGAATTAAATTTTTTGTTGCGCGCGTCGTACCTATGCTCAGCTATCCTTTTGGTAAGCGATCTGTTGGTTGAGCCTATGTAGGTTAATTTATTGCTTGGCTTAACTCTATTGTCCACCAGCGGAACAGAGTAGACCCCTGGAATCCTGGCTTCGCTGCATTTATCCTTGTTATTTGTTAGAAGCTTATAAATCGAAGGGCTGCGCTTGTACGTAAGACCAACTTTGGCTTTTTTGGATAAGATTTTATACGCTTGGCTCAGCCTAGGGTCGAAATCAACAACAACTTGCTTACTTCGCAGATTATGATGACTGGAACTGACGGCTTTGTTAACACCGCGATCATGTATTCTCTGGGCCAGCACATCTATAAATTTACCATTGTAACCGTGGGCTACGGCGATGCGTTTGATGTGCTGGATTTCACGAAACGCGTCATTAGTGTTAGAGCAATGGGTATAGGCCCTACGGATCAGGGCCCGGTAGGCGGAAATTTTATAGGTAAAGGGGTCGTTCGAGGCTGAGGGGATGAAGAAAGGTAGATGATTAGGCTTATGGAATACACTAGTGGTTATACAACCGCGGTCTAGGAAAATACTGATGTCAAGGAAATGGGCCAACCTATCATCCTGCTGATCAAGCTTTAACTTAAGCCCAAACGGATTGTTATTAACAGTCTGCAGCAGCTTACCAACGTCCGGTTCGGATCTCCAGATAATAAGAATATCATCAACATACCGCGTGTAGAGTACAATGTCTGCATTGAAGGTTTGTAGGACTTCGCTATCTAATTTTCTAACCACTAACTCACAGAGGTCTCCAGACAGGGGGCTACCCATTGGGACCCCTCTTCTTTGAAGGTAGATTCGCTGGTTGAAGGTGAAAAAGGAGTTGTAGCATACTAGGTGGGCCAGCTCCAAAATCTGCTTGTGGTGCTTAGGTCCGGGCGGAACGGCTTGGAAGAGGAAGTCTCTAAGGGCACAGAAGCACGGCTCCAATTTAATGGACGGATACATAGCTTCATAGTCTAACACTGTGATAAATTCTTGCCCGGTTAAAGCAATGCCTTGTAATTTAGAGACGAGTTCACCCGCGTTTGAAACGGTGTAGCTATATTCTTTCAAATAAGCTCTGAGGAGCTCATGCAGACCCCTTTCAAGGGGGAGTGTTGGGGATCTTGACTTGTCCACGATCGGCCGTATTTGTTTGCCTGGTTTATGGGCTTTAGCATAGCCAAAAAGCCTTGGTACCTCGGGAGACCGCATCGTTGCATTTCCTAGGCGTAGGTGTTTAGCTAGAGGAGAACAGGTAAATCTAACAACTCTATTCTGGAGCTTGTCTAAGAAACTTTCCGCGATATTTTGGCATTCCGTAGACCCGATATATTCCTCGAGGAGCTGAACGTACGTATGCTTCTTCATAAGAACGACGTTTCTGCTTTTATCCGCTCTAGTAAGGGTGATATCGTTAGCTTGTAACCATTTCTTACTCTTATCTATGCTTGTCCAGAAAACCTTGTCTCTGTCGTCAACCTCTTTAATTCTTCTGCTGAGCGCTGTATTCCATCTAAAGAACTCTTTATGTTGAGCTGTAACAAGCCGCCTTTTTCCGCCTTTCACGATTCGCATATCTGCGACAATAGTTCACGCATCTTGGCTAATCTTAAAATATTTTCCAAGGTCAATTTCGTTTAAACCTTCTCCGCTAAGGCGTCACTTGTAAGAGGAAACCCCTCATAAACGATGACGTCACGTAAACATTGGCTATCCGACTTTCCAACCGTCCTCAGTGCACCTGAAGAAGGCCTTTTAAAACGGCCAAAAACGTTTGTGCTCATTAATTTGTCTGCTAGAAATAGTGTGTGAAAGGTTTTTTGTGCCTACGATTACTAATATTTCGAAAACACTCATTTTATATGCAAAATAGTGGAATTATGTAATAAATGATCTTGCAAAGATGGACTTTAATTTGAAATTTAAAAGATGAAATAGAGAAAACATAATGTAAACAAAAAATTAAACATAAAAATAAATCAAATAATAATAATTATTGAGTTCAACAATTTTGTTTATTAAGTATTATTTGTTTAAGTACAAAATATTACATTTTCTTTGGTATCAAGATAATAAAATATAAACAAATAGCATTATTGAATTCATGTCGCAGGCCGCAAGTAATTGTCTTGTGGGCCATGACTGGCCCGCAGGCCATATCTTTGACATACTTGATCTAAAGAAACAACATTTTAATGTACAGGTACTTCCATGTTAAAAAGTTGTCCCATTAGATGATGATGCCTTTAAGCAGGCATTAAGCTAGTCGGCAGCTGTTGGCAGATAAACCAATCTATTATCAACAATCCAAAACCAACAATGATTAACATTTGTTTTTGCCAACAGATGGCACTACATGTAAAGGTTAAAGAATCTATATACTACCCCCAATATTTTGGAGTAATATATAGCTTAGCATTGATTCCAGGTTAAATAAAACTCATACAAATTTTGGTCCAGATCAGTTTAAGAATAAAGATTCGTATAAAGGACAAACCAACAAGAATTGATTTTTATATATATAAATTTATAATAGTTTTGTAACCTGATGACTGTTGCTTAAGGTAATTACAATGAAACTTGTGTAAACTGGAAGTGCACAAGTTGCTCTAACCAAATATTTTTTCAGGTTTAGCAGGTTAGAATCTAGAGAAAGCAAGGTTTCCATTTTGAATGGGTTATTTTTTTAATGTAAAAAATCAGTCCATTCCAAAGAATTTTTTCTGTTTGGGCAAGTTTCCTTTATATTCAGGTTCTCATTTTAAACAGGTTTTACTGTAGAAACAAATTAATATTGTGAGATTGCAGCCAAATTGCAGCTTACCTCTAGCCAAATTGCTTTGTATCTGATTACTAATTATCTTAAATATACCCCAAAAAAAATCTAACAGATCATTTGTTACCACAAGTGTTTCTGGTTGTTTTTATGTAAATAGAATAATGCTTCGTAGGCAGCTCCCTGCAGAAATGTCTATGATTACTGGTGTAAATCACACATCATTGGTGTCTTCAGGAGACTTCAGGCAAATAGGCTTTGACAGCTACTCTGTATTATGTTCCATTGACCCTTATGCACAAAAGACCCTATTTAAGACAATGTCAAGAACATTGGACTTTAAAGGAATGGAACAATGTTCTGTTTTACTAACAAGAATAATTCTGTAAACTAACTGTAGAATGAATCACATCAGATTAGAATCTGGAGAGAGAGAGGAATTTAATACAGTCCTTGATAGTAGAAAATACCCAGTGTTTTCTGAAGATATGCATAAGGCATAATGAAACCTATCACAGATATAAGATAGTTACTTGTATTGATTCCATATCCTTCTTTGCTGACATAGAAACTGGAATAAAGACCTCCTAACTTTGGAATTGAGATGATTGAATTTTGTCATAGAGTATCCTGAATAACACATCTTCAACTGCCATATTGGGCTATAATGTGTTATTGCAATTTATCAGGTTTAGTAAGATGTTTATGTTTATGAGTATCCTGAATTTTTAACTGTTGCAAAAATCAACTCTAATTCATCATCTACCAGATATTGTGAGATATATAGATAAGCATGAAATATCATAGCACTAATAGCCAAATTTATATAGTGAAGTGGTTAAAAAGATTCTGAAGGAATTATAATGGGAGGAAAGTTGAACTTATGATATATACTAAAGTAAAATCCAGTAGATGTTATATGCAAGTGCAAATCTAGAAATGATATGTAATCTTTTCACTCATGTTCTATAATAAAATCTATCAATACATATACATACACTAACTATTAAATAAGTGCAACAAATTCCTCATGGGGTCCATTCCAACATACTAACAAATTATAATCTGTAATCTCCCTGCTTAGCAAGCAATAATTCACACCTCTCTGCTTTGTTCTGGGATCAATATTCTGGCATTAATTTTATTAAGTTTTTTTTAGCTTTCTATTAGTTTTTGTTATCTTCATTAGGTTTTGTTCTACATTTTAGCTGATTATGACCAATAGTCTCATTAACACTGTGGAAAGAGAATAGTTTGGAGGTAATGGCATCATAATCTGAGGCAGCATTATGCTCAATGATCACACTGAGCTCTATGTTTTTGCAAGGGAATATAAAGACTTTTGGAAATCCATGAACTTTTCTAAGATACTATGGGTGTAGATTTCATTTTCATGAATGATAATGCCTGTGCATATAGACGACAAAGTCCATTGCACTTGTCAATGACTTTCTCGATAGTAAAAATCTCTAGAGCTAAATCTTATAGAATTTGTGTGGGATGCTCTAGAGCATTGATAAAAAATCTGCAGCCTATGAGGTCCCAATAGTGGCCATCAGGGCTTTGGCAACAATTTTATTTTCCTGTTTTCTGTCTTGTATCATTATTTGTGATGAAGAACATTCAAACTAAATTTGACCAATAAAAAATGGAGAATAACTATATATTACTAGTTTGCATATAATTAGCATATATTATTTAGTACCTAGTATACTGGTAGTTAGGGAATATGGAGTATATTGGTCAGCAAACTTAGTCTGCAACTACATAAGAAAAAACATACATAGCCTGCTAGAAACTTACAAAGTCCACTTGAGGTCTGCATCCAGAAAAGGTTGCTAATCACTGCTTTAGAGAGATTAATTGCATCCAATTGGTCTTCACCAAAAAGGATTCCAGATGCTTTGAGATTCTCTTGTTCAAGAATGAACTTTGTTCTGACTTAGCTGATAAATGATGTTATAATCAGCATGAGCAATCACTGTGTGGTGTTTGTGTATGCAGGAGGTAATGACATGTCATATTAATTATTGTATGGGAAAAAAAATTTACAACTATGCTTAGTACTTGTTGTTTTTGCTTTGACATAATTTAGATTAAATTCTTGCTTTTCAATTGTTTTGTTGCATAAAGAATATAATATTCTGCTTGTATGTCACAAGTTTCACACTATTCTGATCAGTAAGTAGTTCCTGAGATATATGCCAAATTACTGGTTAACTTATTTTTTAGGGAAGTATATAACAATTGCAATTAATTCTTATTTTCTGATACTACTGTAATAATAAAAATAATCAAGAAATTCATTCAAACATATTTATATTTATTATAACAGAAATAAGTTTCATTTAAATATTAAGCATCCTTAAAATATTATATGCTATCAAGAATTTCAGTATAAATAAATATTTACTTTTTCTAACACAAATCAATCCCTTGTGAAAATTTTTTTTAAATATTTCAAAAATTTAAGACCTTTGAACTTTTTGCTTATCCTCAGGAGTCAACTACAGCGGGTGATCGGTTAACGAACACTTTCACGAAAGATTTTTATGTTCGGACAATGAACACATGTTCGGATAACAAACACAAGAAGAAGCGACATAAAATAACAAATACTGATTGGTCTTCCTTTGTCTTTGGGCAACAATTCAAAACTTTTGGAGCAAGGGAGACATCAACATCGATGCTCAACCCGGTATATACTGATCAGATAATATTCCTTCGAACTTTGAAACTCTCCCTTGTAATTCCAGCCTTTATTTTTCTGACAGAAACAATTCTTTTATAGTATTCACGAGACTGTCGGGCTGGCACTCGTTAAGTTTTGTGTCGGTTTTTATTTTCGAAAAGTGAGAGTATAATAGCAAAGGTAGAGTGGGCAGAAGATGCCTGATGTTTCTGTGCAGTATAGCTTGAACAGGTCTACAGTAGGCTGCAGTTCAATCTTATCTAAGAAAGTTACTGTATAATCAAGAAGATTCAAGCAGCTAAAGGAGTAACAAAAATCACATCTGAGACATAAAGAACATTGAAGAGCTCATAATGGAACCTGAAACTGATCTGATGACAAGAGAATGCCAAGAACTCTTGAATGAAGAACACCAAGAAACTCAGCAAGATATACTTTCTTCTGAAAACAAGGATTAATGCCGATATCTGCTAGTAACATCTTTTGAAGTGGGAGGATGTCAGAACAACAGTCTTAGAATGGCATCCAAAGCAAGTTGAGGTTAATAGGCTTGGGAATCTCCACAATTACAATGCTATTAATTACTTCTGAAAAATCCTGAAGAAGACAGAAAAGCAATAGACATTAGACAGATTCTTTAACCCCCACAAACGGAAAAACATGGCTAATAAAAATGAAAGACTGTGTTTATATGTATTTTTATATATTACATATAAATAAATGTAGTAAGAAAGTATATATTTTTATTTTTTGGGGTCTCCAGAATGAATTAATCAAATTTCCATAAAAACCTATGGTAAATCGATAATCAGTTAACGAACAATTCAGATAGTGAACAAAGTCTTGGAACAGATTATGTTCGTTAACCGATCACCCACTGTATTAATTTCGTGAATATGCATACAAAGTACTAAAGATGTTGAAAATTTTTATTCTAAAAAAAGCAATTTCATTTGATTTTATATTTGAGGATCCTCTTATAAGAAAACTTGTCTTTTTAATTCTTCAATTTAGTAATTATTAAAAATTTATACAATAGAGAAAATATATCTATCAGATATTGTTTATATTATAAAAAATAAAATAAAATTTTTAAACAGCATGGTAAAAGACAAATTATAAGGATGTAAATCAAATTAATGATATTTGTGAAACTTGTCTTGTTCTGCTAACAGAAGTACTTTGTCATTTCACAGATATTAATCAATTAAAATTATGAATGACTGTCTAAATTATAAATGAAACTGATCTTATTGAAACTATGAAATTTATAATTATTTATTATTCTTTATTATTATTATTTAATAAGAAATGATAATAAATTTCTTATATAAAATGCAGAATTAAATAGAAACTAAAATTTTTCATTATTATTGCTATATTAACTTACACAAAATTTCTCTCTCATAAGTAAAAAAAACATTTTTTAAAACATCAAAAAAATATTGATTTTGCAGTAGATAGATCAATATTTTTATATAACTAGTTTAAAAATACATAATGTTGAAAATTTCATATTTGTTAAATACAGAAAAAAAATACTGCTAGACAATGGTTTCAAACTATATAAATCCTATTATTAAATTATACATAAATCCTCTTCTTAATTACAAGAATGATAGAAATTACTGACAAGCTTTGCATATTTATCAGTCAACAGTTATCATTTTCCATCTTTGATATTTGGTAATGTAAATTATATCTGATTAAAAACTATTTTCATTATTTTGAATATCTCTGAATTTTCAGTCTATTATTTATAATCTAAAACAAATTTAATTTAATTCAGTTAAAGAACAGTTCTTTATATTAAATAAATTTTTTTAAATTAAAATTTACATATTTCTAAAAATAGAAATTATTATTAATTTAAGATTAAATATAGTTGATACAACATCAAGAATAATTTGATTCAATAATATCTTAAGTTTATAAACACTAGAAAAACTTGTTCGTTTCATGTAAGGACTATCCAATTGGTAGCCTGAAGATCAAATCTGACTCGTGAAAATTTTTTCTAATCTACAAGTATAATTCACAATAAATAAAAATTTATACATAAATATAAATGAGAATTCACATATTCTTTACATATTCATTTTACAATCCTGTTTTTAATAGGTGAATTGTTATTCAATATAAGAAAATAAACATACAAAAAAAATATAATTAGAGGTACAATGCACAATCTATTTAGATACGATAAACTCAAATGAAACTGGTTTAACTAAACTATAATCCATATAACAAAATTAAAAATGTATTTCAAATAAATGCAACTGTCAATTTACAAAAACAATATTTATATGTATGTGTTGAAATTACAAGCAATTATTATATTTAATTAAGACAACAAATAATGCAATAAAAAATAAATTAAAGCATATCGGATAACAATATTTGTCAAATAATCAAAGATCAATTTATATTATATCAAACTGGAAGTAGTAACTTAAAAAATGGTGTAAGAAATCAAGACAGAAAAATCTGAAATTATGATCTATAGAATCTAAATTGTGTTAATAATTACTTCAAATATTTTTACGTTAATTATCAGGCTATTTCAAGTTCTAAAAATATTTAAAACAATAAACCTGTTAAAATATTTAACATTGCTTTTAGCCCATTTATTTATTACTAATTTTATTCAATTTCATTAATGCATGATATGTCCATTATATGAAAATTATTGTTATTAATTAATTGCAATTATAATTTAATGAAATTGAATAAAATTGTTAAAATATGTTCAAAAATTAAAAAAAACTTTGACTTTATTTAATTAGTTTAATACTATTTTTATTAATTGATTGTAAAAATTGTATGTAAATTAATGCAAATACAAGAAAAACTTTACTAGTAACCGGTGAGAAAACCGGTCACTTGAGAGTTTCTGAAGAGCTTCACGGAGCACTTCGAGTTGTTGTTTACATAAATGGAAACGTATTGCTTCTTCTTTAAGTGTAAAATCCCATTAATGGAGACTGTAAATGACGAATTTCTTACGTCCGTTATGGTCCTGAGTGATACATTCTCTTCACACAGAGAATTAATACACAATAACACTTCTATAGAATCGAAGGGTCGAGTTTCGCACGAATTATTTTTGTTAAAATGAAAGCTAACATAAAAGGTATAGAACCCACTCTTCTGCAGCTCGTATCTTCCAGTGTCGAGCCAACTGTCATTTTGACAATTGAAGCTCTCTTCGGCTGACACGAAACTTTGGCAACGATCGTGGCTACCCTTCGCAAATGGCTTATAGTAAATAGAAATCTCGTTCGTGGCTCTGGAACCGATCCACACGTCTTCTTTTAATTGCCACAGGAAACTCCACGACACTTTAGGCGTGATCGTCACGTGATCCACGTCAAACAAGGGTGGTTGCAATTGTTGTCCCCCGGATTTAGTCTTTTGTACTTCAGAATATTCTTTAGTGCACTAGAAGGTGAGGTAAAGGAGGTTATAATCGAGTTAAACGCAATTATCTTATTAATTCTGTAATTATTTTATTACCTGTGGGTCGATGGTTATCTGAAATTTCTTTTCGGCCGCTTCTGTAAAAGTAATATAAAGATGTATTTCTTATCCTTTGGTCCATTTATCATCGATTTTTAAAGCATTTTGATCAGATTAATATGCATACCTTTCACCATTTCGCGGAATATTTTCACTAATTCTTCTTTTGTCACTTGACCACCGGGTGGTCCGGGTGGTCCCCTAGGACCCCTGGGACCCGGAAGACCTGTCTGCATCTGAACGAATTCGAGCATTATTCACTTAATCGTTTTTTTTCGCTTTTTAGCCGCCTTTTTTTCTTCCCTTTCTGCATTTTTTAGAAACGTTTGCCAAGCATCCTTGGCATTGTATGTAAAAGGGCGCACCAAACGGCTGGCAGGTTTTTTCGTTACACCTTTATCGTCGCTTTCTGTAACGGTTCTTTCGGCACAAACAGTTACCAAGACGAGCGCGAGGACGACTAAAACACGTGTATACGTCTCCATGTTTAACCTTTGACTCTAATACAATTTCAATTAATTCAACTTTTGAATAAAATTTAAAATGTATATGTAGAATTGTAAAAGTCATATTACCATCATCTTTTGTTTTTTTAGTTTAAATTTTATTTTTTTAAATCTGACCATGATGGAAAACAGACCATTACATATTTAAGTTTGTAAATCAATAATAATAACATTAAAAAGTAATGAATATTAATATTCAATACTTAAAAATTGAATGTTTAATTTAATTTACAATGGAAACATATTTTGTGTAATTGTCAAGATTTTATGAAATGTACAAGGCATGTTTTTAAAGTAAGTACAGTTTTGTTATTAAAAAAATACAACTGCAATTTTTTAAATAATTTTATTCTTACATGAAAGGTAGATTAAGGTACAGGCTTTCAACATAATTTCTTCCAATATGAAGGCAATTTTCATATCATACAACAAGCTTCTGAATTCCACCCTCATAGAAACCTGCCGCCTGATTTGCCAACCACTGCAGCACGGCATTTTGACATCATCATTGTCATAGCGCTGACCGTCTAGATGCCTTTTCAAGTGGAGGAACAAGTGGTAGTCACTAGTTGCTAGATCAGGGCTATACGGAGGATGATCAAGTTGTTCCCAGCCATATGATGTGATAAGATCTCGAGTTCATTGAGCCACATGTGGACAGACATTGTCATGAAGCAAAACAATCCCCTTCCTGAGCTTGTCATGCTTTTTGTTTTGGATGACGAAATTGTAAAGTGTCTGTTTTCTCAAACTTTTGCAACAACTTTCTGCACCAAGTCTTCAGTAATGACAGATTGTCACCCACTACGCTCCTTGTCATGGACATTAGTACAGCTATCTTTTTAAATGCTCTAACCCATTTTCTTACCATTCCCTCGCCCATAATGTTTTTTCCATACACTTCACTAATCTGCTGAAGAATGTCAGCCTCTTTCACATCTTTTGCATTAAAAAGAACGAATCACCGCATGTACTTCACAATTGGCGGGATTTTCAATTGTCTGAGGCATTTTAAACACACACACACAAACAAATGTAAAACGAACGAATGCTTCCATAATTGTGTCTGTGGCTAGCCAACACACGTAGGTACACAGCACACATTTGCGGAACACCAACCATAGCACAGTAGTAGTCCTATTTTAAAACAGTACTTACTTAAAAAACACGCTATGTATATTTGAATGTAATAATTTTAAAGAATATTATTATTTTTTATCATTATTATTTGTCATATTTTTTAAAATATTTACATGCCATTCTGCATATTAAAATTTCTAATTTTCTAAATTTAGTAGATAAATTATTGAAAAAATCATTAGTGTGTTAGATTATTTATATCTTTTTATAATCATCATTTTTTTTGGTCTGAGCAATCTCTTTTATAATTTGTGTCCATTACCTTCTGTTCTTGGCATCTATAGTAGCTTCAACAAGTGATCTTTTAATTAATTATGATATTTTGATCTAGCTACTTTATGGGAGGTCTCTTTTTTTCTTCTAGCACTTTTGACTTTATTTGTTTGGAGTTTTTTTCTAGATTATCTGTATATCACATTTTTGGGTAGTCAAAATATTTTAAAAGATTCTTTTATCTGCAAGATTTGAATGTTATTTATTTTCAAATATTTCATATATATTTTAGATGGTGGACCATACCATTTGCATTCCAACCAGAGACACATTTCAGAATCAGTAAAAATGGGGTCTAAAACTGATTAAACTTATGAATTGGTAATATCATATTGTCTCGTTAATAAAATTATAGAATCAATTTTTGAATAGAACAATCAAATAATAAACAGGGCAAATATCAAACAGGCAAAAATGGAGACAGTCCCTTTAAATCAGAGACATCTAGCTACCTACTCTATTTAGATTTTCTGGTAATATTATCTTTCCAATATATACATAAATTTTTATAACTACTTTTTTAAATATATATTTTTTCATTCCTATTTACACACTCCTCCTGACTTTATAGAAAAAATATATAAAATAACATTCAGTTACAGCTAGTGATCTGCTGTTTAAAGCACTGTGCTAACGCTTATGTACTAAACAATATTTATTGTCATTATTAAAAGTATTATATGATGGGGACATCTATTACCAACTGCTTTCAATAGTCAACTATGTAAACTGAAATCTGTGCATAATTAATCCATTGAAGCAGGTTTAGACAAGCCAATATCTTATGATGTTTACCTCACAGGAAGCATCATAAGAAAACCTCTTTCTCAATGACATGTATGAATAACAGGTTGCCTCACTCATAATGATGAAAAAAATTATTGCACAATACTCCTTGTAGTCGACCATGGGTAATAAGGCATTATGAGATCTACAGAAGATAGCAAAACTTCCATGTTTCAGGTGCATATTTTCTACAACATGCTTATTGAGCTCACTTATTCTTTCACAGTTGTGAAGTTCTAGAAGTGAATGAAAACCCAGTTGTTGACCGCCATGAATGATCATGCAACCCACCGATTAAGTTAACAGCCGTGATTAAATTATTATTTTTTTCATGATGTAAACAAAAGTCTAATAAAAAATGTTTTCTTTTTATTTCCATGAAAAGTATACAACAAACTTTATTTTCATATATGAAGTTTTCCTTTTGTGTTACTACATATTGTAATAAAAAATATCAAAGTCCAAAACAGCTTTAAATAGTTGACTATTGGTGCCATTATCCTACTTATAAATGAAACATTTAAATAATGTTCTTATAACTGTTATTGTTATTTGTGAGAAACTTAAATAAATGAAAATATAACAAATTGAATTTCATACAGATTTACATTATTAGAGATGATATTAAAATGCTTATCAATCATTGTTAATTTACATTTTGTTCTACTAATTAAGCCAAAAAGTTTTTCTTCAATTCTAGTTATCCTATTTGCTAGTTCTTTCAAATTCTTTAAAAACTGATGTTGTATCATTAGCATATCTTAAATTTGACATTGGTCAATCTTCAATAATAATACCATTTGGTTATTAAATAATCTTTTCCTTAATTTATGGTCTATAAAAATTAAATATGAATAAATTACATAGAACAGAAGAAAGTATACTTTCTGACTAAGCCCTCTGTTTACTATAAAAAATGATATATTTCTTTTATGCTTTTACTATAGAACTGTTATGAAAAATTGCTTAAATAGTATAATGAAACAATTAGGAATTCCCATTTCAATCAAGTACAGTAGACCCCCCCATAACACGGGTTCATATAACGCGGATTCATATAACACGGCACGCTAAAAGAGACTCGTATAACACAGTAAAACATCATCGCCGACTCGTGTTGCAACAGGATTGGTTGAATCTAGACCAATAGCAGATATTGTACAAACTGTTGAGTTTAAACGAGCACTGGACCTACTAAAAAACATTTATTATTCAATGGCCATAAAAATTATATTTTTATTAATGATGTCTCCAAAGTTAAGTTATTTTTCTGCGAAAAATTCGCTGATCAGGAAACATGCATCCGCCGTTTGATGAGCCGCTCCGCGACGAAAACAAGCTTAAGCAATGGCGTCATCGAACAGTGCACACTTGGTAAGTAATCCTACAATTTTTTGTTTATAGCATAGTTTATATGGATTATTCCCAAAAAATTATATGTGATTTGGAAATGTTGAGTCAAATTAGTCTAGAATCGATTAATTTTATGGAAGAAAACCTTTCAAACAGCCGTAGCCACTAACTGCACACGTGCCGGGCTGTGATTGGCTCATGTATTTAAGTGACTCGTACAACATGGATTCATATAACATGGAACATATCTATCATGTTATAGGGGTCTACTGTATTCCACAGTTTATTCCATTTAATGTTATCAAATATTTTGTTGTCATTTAGAAAGTGGATGCAGAAAAGTAGAGTAGAACCCCAATTATCCAAGGCAAACCTGTAAATGAATGTATTACTTTTTTTACACTGTAATTCATAAAAGAAAATTTAAAATGATAAGACATATTAGAAAATATTTTGTTTCTGTTATCTTTTATCACTTAATCCACTGTTACTTGAGGGTGAGCACTGCACTCACCTTTTGTTTTAAAATGCTTGTAACTCGGACTTCTTGGAAGTTTTGTGGCCAAACTCTCGTCAACCTTTCTATCTGAGTATCTCCTTCAACAAAATACAGGAATCGAAAATAATATTCGTTGTTAATGCTTTCAGTGCTGTCTTTGTTTCAATTGTGTTGGCCAAATTAATGCGGCACTCACCTACAAGTAAGCCTGTGTCTTTTTTGTATTCAATTTTAATTGCAAAGTGATATTGTATATATGTACTATTATAAATTGTGATAAAATGTTTCTGAAATGGCTTGAAGAGAGGGTCTGAGAAAAAAATGTAGGCTTCTTCCTCACAGACAATGAGAGTGAGGATATCTGTATTAAAATCCTGGAAGTGTTGAGAAAGAAACCAGATCCTCCAGAGGCAACATCAGTATCAAGAGAAAAGTGTGCACATTGTCCTAAAAAAGAATAGGAAAACAGCATTCAAGAGTGTAACATGTAGCCTACTGCACCAATCTGCAGATACCACATAAAATTGCATTGTTTCAGATTGTTATTAAAATTCCAAATTAAACATTCAGAATTGAATAGAAATTATCGTTAAACTTATCATTAAGTTTAACAATAATTTCTATTAAGTTCTGAATCTGTTTATCATATTTCTGGTTCTATCCATCTGATCACTTTGATTAGATATCAATTTTCTGTTTCTATATCAAAATTACTTTTAATACATTCTAACTGAAGTAAAGTAAAACAAACATTAAAATGTGTATTAATCATAACAAAACTTCCTGATCTTAGAACAACGGTGAGTGCCATGTTTACATGGCACTTACCATGTTTACATGGCACTCACCTCAAGTAATGGCATTACTAATCCTACCATGATGAGCACCAGGTTAACTTCAATGTGAGACAAATCATTCATATTAAAAACATCTATAATAATATGCATTTTTACTGTTAAACTATTACACATATATTAGCTATATAACAAATGATATAAAAGCTGTTGTTCTTTTATATGATTAAATTCACTAAATGTTGCCTTCCCCGTATTCGATTTATCCTGTTTTCTCTACGTTTTCTTAGCACAGCTTTTTGTATCTTTCTGTTGGCATCGCTGAAGATGTCCTTAAATCTCCGAAACATTTCTTCATCGAAAGGAGTCATTTTCTTCAACTCAAATTTCTTCTTTTCTTTCCCAACAATTGTTCATGGCAATGTTTTTCTTCTTCAGAGCAGAAGCAGAATTTTTTGCTTCTGCTTCTGCTCCGTTGTTCAAAAGAAGAGGGTACTAGTGACCATATTCCAAATATGGTCACTAGTACCCTCTTCTTTTGAACAACTTGTTCTTGTCTAATTTGGTTTGTGATTTTAATCTTTCAAATATTAGAATCAACATAAGTTTATCTGACGTGAGAAATTAATGAAATTGTTTGATGATTACTACATTTTGTCAATCTCTTTTTGTAGAAAGAAATAAAAAAGAATTTAAGGCCATAAACCAGATGCCCAGATTTTGCTACAGATGGTGTCTATCCTATTAATTCTTTTTTATGAGATTTAAGCAGTTCAGATATTATTTCATCACAATCTAGTGTTTTGTTATTGCTTAGGTTGTTTACTGTCAATATAATCTCTTCTTTCACAAATCTTTGATTCAAACTTATAATCTTCTTATACGTCAAATAAGATATTTATTATATCTAATACCCCAACTTTTTAATATATATATAGATATATTATTTTACATGTAACTTACATCCTCACTTTTTGAAAATTCAAGAATATAACTGAAATAATATATTTTTCAATACTATTTTCAAAATTTTAATCAATCAAAATTCGATGATTTATTGAATGCTTTTAATGTTTTATTTTACAGCTTTCTGACAAATTTATATATACTTCTTATAACAATTTTTTTTCATATTTTTTATATCAAGTATAAAATTTTGTAGAAAATTTCTTATAGATTGTATTAATTTAAAAATATATATGATGATTTCATTCTATAAAAATGATATTTCTAGAAATATGTAAAATTATACATAAAAAATTCAAATTTTATTTGCAAATTATAGAAATATACAGTTATTTGTATGTAGTCAATGTAAGTGCCAGAACTTTCATCGAATTCATATATAAGTTTCTAATTGATTGCTTAACTTTAGTAATGTATTTTTATCATCAATTTTATCAATTTAAAATTATTATTTTTGATAGTAATAAGTTATTTAATGTTTATGTTAAAAGAAAATTAATTATAAATTAGATCTTATAATATTACTTAAACACATAATTAACTGACTTAATATCAAACAAATATTTTAAAAATTTTTCTAAAAGTATCTAAATTTAAAAAAGTGCATTAAAAATTGATGAAATTTTTGAATTTGAAATAAAGTTTTCCAAAACTGAATTTCATTCTGTAACACTACAATTTAAAAAAGTATTAAAAAATTCATTTATTTATTTAACTCTTGTTAAAATATTTAAAATTCACTTTTAAAATTTTTTATTTTTTGGAATTTAGTAAAAGAAAAGCTATATTAAAAAAAAAATTAATTTTCAACGGAATCTAAAAAAATTATATTCTTTTACTGTTTTAAAAGTATGTTGAAAAAGTTTAAAAAATATATAGTTTTTACACTTTTTATAATTTATTTTTTATACACACAATTTTATATATTCATGTATTCTTTTATGTTTTATGAAACTAGATATCTACTTACATATGATATTCACGACATTTTTTATATAAATATTTATGTATTTAACAATTATAAAAATATTAGGGAACAGTTTGTTTTGTAAATTGAACTTTATGATGATAATTACTTTAAAATCTTTATTTTTCCAGATAATTATATATTCTTAAAAGATGAGGGCATAAAATGATCTACTGATATATCAGCATTTTATAAGATAAAATTGTAGCGAACCAATTCAATACCTTGTTATAGATTTTTGGGAAAATTATTGACTCTATCTTTCCTATAAATATCCATTTATATAATGAAACAACATTAATTTCATATCAATTAGCATATGTCTATTGATCCTATTTAATTTAATTGTTACATTATTAATAAACTCTAAAAACTATTTGCTTAGTTTTTTTTCCTTTACTACATACTAAATTTTTATTTAACATCTATTAAAATTAACTTTTTGTATATTCAAAACAGATCTTAAATTCAATTCAATAATTTATTTTTACTCTGTTATCCAAATACTTTTAGAAAAGGACTTTTTAAAGTTCTGTATTTTGTAATAGTCATTATTATTTCCATAAATTTTTCACTTGAAAATTCTCTTAATTATATATATATTATACCAGAATTAAAGTATTAGACTGTTATTCTCAATTTCATACATTTATGCAATAAAAATGTTATAAAATTATTAGTAAAATATTTCAAGTTGAAGACTAAATATAAAAACATTTTTATATCTTATCAGCGTCAAAAAAATTATTTATTTTATTTCATTTATTTATTTATTTACCAAACTGACCTAACGGAAATCCCAATTCCAGATCTCAGGATACATAATAAAACTACAAAAACTTTAACATGATACAAAAATTATAGTAAAAATTAAATATCAACATTGAAATTTGGGTTAATGTAACCCTTGGTGCCAAGATGGCAGCTTGTCTCTGATTCCAGCAAGGAAACAGTGGGGACACACGTTCTAACCTAACCTAACCTAACCTATTCTAATAAATTACCATAATTATTAGCAGCCAAATTATTAGAATAGGTTAGGTTAGGTTAGGTTAGGTTAGAACGTGCATCCCACTGTTTCCTTGCTAAGAATCAGAGAAGAGCCGCCATCTTGGCACCAAGGGTTACATTAACCGAAATGGGTATGCAAATCCACATTTTTTATATATATTAAAATAATAATAAAACATAAAAGAAATTTTATGTTTTAAACTTAAATAAACTATTAAACTTAAATAAATGCTAAAAATAAAAACTGATATTTTCTAAGCAAAATTTCAATTAAAAAAAATATATCATCTCATTAAATCTTGAAATTAAATACATAAAATAATAAAAGCATGTTAATTTATAATTTGCAATAAAACTAAAATACTAACTTTTAACAAGAAAATTATTGTAGACCATCTTTCGAAATTTTATACGAAACTTTAATAAAATAATTATTAAAATTTAAAAACTTAATAATTTTATATAAATTTGTCAATATGAATTATGATTAATAAATACAGTAGTTACTAAGTTCTTTAAAATGATATTTGGCCTTTAGCTATACAAAATATATATATATATATATTTAAACAATTTAACTCCAGCTGATTTTTGACTCACTGAACTAAAAATGACTCATTTCTTACTTAACTCTTACAGACGGTATTTAAAAAAAAATAAAATAAAATTAGAATTACATCCAATTTTCAGAATATATAGATCTATTCTTTGAAAAACGATATACGATATTTTTTACACATAAGTGATTCATTCAGACTGTAAATATTAAATTTATTTCAATTTCAAAATGATTAATAATTAGAAATTAAAGCATTTTGAGATGCGAGTATACAACTTTTAGTCACGTTATACACACACGTACATAGAAAAAAACGTTGAAATCAAATTTTTAATAGGAAATTTATTGAAAAAATAACGAAGAAACGTAATAAAATTAACACAATCATAATAAGAATAATAATAAAAACCCGAGAACAACTTTAAATACCAGAACCGTAGAATCACATGTTATCAGCGTAGCTCCGTACGATCGAATGATCTATAAATATTTACTCGTGTCACGTTTTCGGGCATATTTACTTCTTTTATAAGATTTTTGTTTAATATGTACGAAATTATTTTTTTTTTTTCTGTGTAATGTCTTGTGACAATTTCGATTGCAACTCGCGTGGTCAGTGAGCGTGATCAGCAGTGATTCCAAAATGTCATTCACGATGAGAGTCACATGACTGGGTGGAATCATCAACATTTACCACATCCACGTGAAAAACATGTGACGTATCACTATCCGAATAATCAAATCGGCAAAAAATTGAGAAAAGAAAAAAAAATTAAGACTCACTTGACTTTGAAAGTGTCCGCCGCCGTGTTTAAGTGAATTGGCTGATGTGGATGAAGGTAAACTCAATTCTTCTTCCTGTTTTTTTAAAATAGGAATAAATCGTCGCAGATTATGTGCATATGTTTTATACGTAAAATTATTTAAAATCATTAAATGTGACGAGAATTACTCACATCACTTTCTATGTCAACATCCCTGTCTTCATCACTCATTTTCCACCTGCGCCTGATTGAAGGCGGAAATCGCGACTGAGTTCTAGTGCCACGTTCGTGACGTCATTATGTAAACATTTAGAAAAATGTTCAAATAAAATGTTATTTATTAGTTATTAAAATTTAAAAATTAATATTCCGTAAAAAAATTTTATCCTTATTAAAACGATTACGTTAATTTAAAAATCTGAAAGTTTATATTATAAATGAACCTAACCCGAGTACTGCTATAGGATTATCGATTCGATTATTAATTTGTATTAAATACTAACGAGATTAATATAATACTTTAAAAAATAAATAATTATAAGTATTAAATGTATTTTTTCGCTGGGAAAATATTTATTGCATCTGTTTATTTGTTGAAAATAATAGATTGGTTAAATCGATTTTGTAAAATTATCGATCGATTTAAATTGTGTACAGGTTAAAACTCGTACGCTTTATTATATAAATATATTGAAATAAATATCATTAACAATAATTTTATTAAAGAATATCTTATAATTTTCTTAATACAGTCGATTCAAATAATAAATTTATATCCCATTCGAATTGATTTTATCTTATAATCAATTTTTATTGGAAAATAATGTATATAAAAAATTTGTAATTATAATCTAATAATGTAATTAATAATTTATTTATTTAATTTTTATTTGATGCAACATTAATTATGTTAAATTAATTGGTAGGCATATTGCAAATGATCGCTGTATTTTATCGGAATCAAGGTTATTTTTTATTTTGAACTAATTTTTCCGGCTTTGTGGAATAAGAGCGTTTTTTTTTTTTTTTTTTTTCATGACCATCGTGGCTTGGCCGGGCCCACAATGGAGAATGGCTGGTGAAAGACAGAACCCGATGTATCTACATGAAAAATTTTGAGAACTCGAACTCGATTCTCTTACAGCGGCAAACTAGCGCCTTTATTTCTTTGCCATCCGTCAGTCAATCAAAATTATGATTATTATTATTATTATAAAATCACTTTACTGATTAAACATAAATGTATATTTTGGATATTAAAATCTTTTAGTTATTAAATTATTTTTTAAAATGTTTTCTTGATGATCGGACACATCATGTTGTCATCAGAATAAAATTTAAATTTTAAATGAAATTTCTAAAATGAGATCTTTTTTAAAACGTGATGCAAATAGAAAATATATTTAAACGGAAAATAAACATATAAATATATATAGATACATTTCATTTAAAAAATTTAATTTGTTTTTCCTTGAATAAATTGATTAAGTATACAATTTTAATAACGTTACAATTTATTTATATCGAAAAAATAAGATTTGAAAGCGAAAAATGATCTTGAATAATTTTATGTGATATCTAAAATCAATCTTCAAATGAATAAATGAATACAAATGTAATTTAATGAAATTTTAAAATTTTTAAATGGTTTTAACCTTTAAAAATTCAAACCGGCTTTTACATTTTAATATTTTACATTTATACAGTATTTTCATAAAATGAAATATTCATTAATCAACAACATGCCCGTTCATTTGATTAAAATAGTGGGCATTTTTATTTTTACTTTTCTCTTTTACAGCAATCAAATTTTAAATGATGTTAAACTGAGGTAAAAAATATGTATTAGCTCAAAAAAACTATAAACTCTATTAATTAGTAAATTTATTATTATTATTTTAAATTTATAAAAAAAACTTTTCAAAAATTTATATATATTATCGACGAAAAAGCGCAGAATGTGCACAGGCGGAAATCAAATGAATTCTACGATAGGAACTCTGGTTTTTGTGCTATTTGAAGACTATTATTTTCTTTTGATTTTTATATTAGTACATAATAAATTATCAGTAAAATTAAAAATTTATATATTTTTTGGATATTCCTTCTTTGGGCATTTTGTAATCATTGATATAAATTATTGTATGAATACAATTACTTCATAAAATATTTCGCTTTTAACTTTTGCCGTTATCTGTTTATCATCTTGTTAATAAATAAATCATAATCCCAGAACTTTAATTTGCTTCACATGAATGTATAATTTATTCTTAAAAAATATCATTTTTATGAACGAAAAATAATTTCATTGAGCTGCAATTTTCAAAAATTGTAGACCTATAAATTCTCACTGGTGTCCGCCTCTCTGTCTGTCCTTCCTTAATCTCGAGATCGAAGTTATATAGATGAAATCCGATACCAGATATGAAAACCCTAGGAGCAGGAGGACTCGATTAACAATATACAAACTTCTGAAGCAAACCAAAGTCACGTTATTTCAATTCAAAAATTTTCCCGTGAAAGGAGTTAGTTAGATGACCGGCACGACTCTATTGCTAACAAGAAAAGTATGATATACAGGAGCAAGACACTACTAAAATTGAGAGCATTGTGACGAAATATCGCAACCCGGCAATAATTGCTCGTAATATAAGAATATTTAAGTTTTTTTATAATTAAAAAAGTTTATATTAAATTATTTACATACAAATAATACTGAACCCAAATAGCGGTTTAATTATTTTCCATTGATTAGTAAATTAAAAATGTGTATATATTCCCATTCAAAATTACTATGGACGATTATTTTTCAACAAAAGATTCTCAAAAAATACTGTTTATAAAATAAAATTTTATTAAATCACAAGAATATTTATTAATTTAATTCATAAACAAATACATATTTAATACAAAGCAGATTTTTTATTAAAAATTTAATATTAATACGATTTAAAAATTACAACAGAAAAAATAATTAAAATATGAAAGAATAACATAAATTATTTTAAAATAGAAAACATAATTAAATTAACAATAACTGACTTGATAAGAAAATAATAATAATAAATTATAAATAAATAAGAATTTCAATTTTCCATTTAAAAGTTGTATTTTATAAATAAACAGTATTAAATTATATTAATATAATTATAAAGTAGTTAATAAAATTTTTATAATAAAAAATGTTTAATGATTTTTGCATATATTTAATTAAAATGAAATGCTAATGCAAAATAAAATGATTTAAAATGTTAATTTATTTATAATTTAAAAATATTAAATAAATAGCAACTATAAAATTTATTTTTTAATATGACTTCCCAATTCGCTCAAGTCTTTATTATTTTAAAAATACATTTAAACAATAATAATTATTTAGAATAAAATGCTTTTGTTTTTTAATAGTAACAATTCATTATAATAGATATTGAAAACTTAAAAAATAAAAACAAAAAAATTATTTAATAACAGAATTTCTAAACCTTCTTAAATGTTTTCGATAAATTCATAGTATGTTACATTTTCATTAACAACAATAATAATATAATAATAACATATAACCTATTATTATTATTATATATAATTAATTATATATATATATAATTATATATTATAAATATATTATATATATAATTGTGTAATATATATGTATATGCATATTAATTTTATTTATTTCGATAAGATGTTGTTTAAAATTACAAACAAATATGAAAAATATTAATAATAAAATTTTAATTTCTTGATAATGTTGAAAATTTTTGTTATGAAGAATTTCCATTACCATCTTTCCGATAGTGTAAGGAATGTAATACAGTATAATACCTCAAGATGATGCGTTTCTGATGCGTCCTGTTAACTCTCCCACTTACAGTTTGTGGACCATCCCATCGTGTAAAACTCTATTGTGAATTAAAACAATCTTCTTATGTCCCTTTTATTTTAACGGTGCATTACCTTCACTTCATTGTACTGGTTGTTCCAAAGGGTTTTTCTATTATTCTTACCGTAACCAATATCATAGTTTCCCAAATTTTATAATCTTAACTCAGCACTGTCATGTATACTGGGTGTTTTTCCAACAGTATGTACAATACCATGCTGTCATGTTTGCAGTAAGTTCAAAACTTTTTACATCTATGTTGTTTGTTTTTCCATTTTGTAAATCATTTCCAATTTAATCATTATTTTAGCTTATACCTGTTAATCAATAATCGCCATCCATATTTTATCTAATGTCACAACTCCTGCATTTCTCATAATCCATGAAAGTTTCCTAATGATCTTTTACAATTTTGTCACATTACAATAAATTTATGCTAACTTGTATACATTATGCTAACCTGTATGTAATTTTCCCTATATAGTTGTAACACAAGAGTTGAAAAGAGACATAATTGTCCGAAATGCATACTCAAAGAAATAAAAAGTTTTTCTAAAGCTTGTATTCCTTTTTATCGATGGTATAATAAGTCTAGCGAAAAAGAAAAGCCACTTTAGCGCTCGTATAATTGAATACAAGACTAGACAAGAAGCGTATCGCATAAAGTACAATACATGTTTGCATGTTATTGACAATTATTTAATTTAGGATGTTTGAAGTAAAAAAAATTTTTTTTTCACATAATTTACTTTTGAGTTATTGGTTATAATAAATCATTCATTATTGTTTTGTCCATCAAATATTTTTTCTTTCTATTAATTAAAGATAAAACGATTTTTAGAATTAATTTATAAAATTAAATGAGCGTTATTGCATCAATTCATACAAAGAAATTGCTTCATTGTTTAAAGAAGGCAAATATGGTATTATGCAACACATCTGATTAAATAGTGTAAAATGCAATATAATATTATACCTTAATGGTCACTAATGATCTTTCAGACAGCTTTATTAAGTTATAATTAAATCAGTTACTTAAAATAATAAATTTATGATTTCTAACTATTAATGATCATATATGATAAAATAAATTCTCTTAAAGAATTAATATTATGAAATATTTAAAAATATCACGTATTTATATTTCGGATTAATGAAATTTATCTTGTGTTATAGTTTAAAGGGTGTATTAGAAGTCAATGTATATGTATATTTTTCCTTTGTTATGAAATACATCACCATAATTTCAAAATATTCTATTATTTTAATCTAAACATATATTTGTAATCTACATAACAATATTATCTTTATTACCATTGGTAATCATATTTAAAATATTAATTTTTGACCAATCAAACATCTTCGCTTCAATATTCAGATAAAGAAAGCATTTCATTGGTTGAACTTACCGTATTGATTATTCTTACTCTTTTGTGTCTGATGAAAAACAGATTATATATATAAATATAAATATATACACTTGTATTAATATCTA
Organism: Centruroides vittatus; assembly: GCF_030686945.1. Lineage (NCBI taxonomy): Eukaryota > Metazoa > Arthropoda > Arachnida > Scorpiones > Buthidae > Centruroides > Centruroides vittatus. Next base: position 138,943 of record NW_027120892.1, read on the forward strand.
CGGAAGCCTTTGAACAACATATTCAAAAACTCGATAATTTATTTACAAAAAAGCATTTTTGAATCGATTAAATAACTTAAGTTAAAAAGAATTACAAAGAAAAAAATCTATTATTGATGCACGAAACTGTAAAGAGACTGACAAATACTAATGTGCAGTTGGAGCTAGCTTGTGTTATTTCAAAGGCGGACTATTATTGGACGATCCGTGGATTTGCTCTCCTTGTGTCGTTAGTAGAGTTTATGTGTTTAATACGCTCGATAGTAAACCGTTAATTAACGTAGAAGAAAGCGAAAGTAGTCTAGCAGACGAAAACAGAAGAGAAAATGCTTCAAGAGAATGGAAACGTAAACTTCATTTCCCAAACTAGACCAAGGAAATATGCTCTTCTGTGTGGTAGGTATTCTATATATTAATATAAATCTCAAACATTTATCCAACTTGGAAAAAAACATCTTAACAATCTTTAATTATGCAAAAAGTATAAGTAATTAACGTAATCGAATTTTTAATTTTAACAGAAATATTATTTCACCGTAGTTAACATCGACGAGTTATGTATGTCACTTGCGGGCCACCGTACATTTCATCTTTTGTTAAAACGAAAGATTCCTAGATTTAATATAATCAATTTTGCGTTAAGGAACATAAAAATTGTTAAAATATAAAATAAATTATATTAATTTTGTCAAAAACATTGCATAAATTAAGAGAATTAGTTAGAACTCTTTTTTTCTCTAGTGGATTAAGCTTTAGTTTGGAAATGTGAAGCGGTCATCATTTTGCTTCATTCCGCGTTTGGTTGTCGTGCGCCTTTGTGGAAGTGCAGTAATAGTGTCCGTTGTTATTTTTATTTTGCCTATTTGTGAAGAAAGTTTGAAAGGATTTAATCATTCGGAGATTTTTTCATACGAAAAAACTCCGAGGGCATGGTGTTAGCCGAAAGAAGTGCAGCAGAAGACATTCGGAATGGTCGGCGTTCACGCGCATCATCGCCGAACGGACATTTGTCAGACGACAGCAGCGCCACTGATGATTCTGAGCATGGTAATTTTTACGTTTGGTTTTATTTTATTTTTTTTTTTTGGTATTTTTAAAACTCATTCTCAGCTGCGGTCGTTCGTTAAAACATCACCCGAAATATTAAGCGCCTTATTTAAACCGGAATATATATTATTTTGAATTAATTTCCCACATACATTAACAGAGGTTAACGTTATGAGCCAGTTATAATACACGTTACACAAAGTGTAAAATAATAAAGGGCGATAAAATGAATGAAACATTTTAAAAATATAACAAATATTCGTATAATAAATAATACACGCTTCAAATTATACGTGAATAATAATATATATAAATATACATTCAAAGTTGTTAGGGATATTTCCCTAACATCGCCGATATAATGCGTAATTATGAAATTAAGTATTATTAAATTTAATATAAAAATAAATTTAAAAATGTAGTTATATTACTTTAAATTTGCTCAATTTAAGTTAATTTCATTCATAATGAAATAAAAAAAGGTTAATGTAAAAGAATGAAAGTTTTCATTAAAATTTTTGCGAATCAGATGGGAGGAGAAAAATAATTTAAGGATTTATTTTTTTTCAAAAGAAAAATATGAGAAATTGATTTATTATTATTTTATATTTTTCCAAAACATATTATTTAATGAGAATTAATAATTTCATATTCATGTACATGAATCAAATTGTCAATAATTTGAACAAACAGGTTTTTTTTAATGTTTGTCAACTACTGAAATTCTGGCTTCAACTAACAAAAATAAAATTATTATTCTTTAAAAATTACTGCTGCAAATTAAAAAAGTTATACGTAAAAGATACATGCAAATTTCAAAGAAAATTAAACTGATTTTCAATATTTTCTAGATCTTGGAGTGTATAAAGAATGGTTTATTTGTGAGAGTTTTTGTTCTTTTTGCTGATTTCAAAAATGAGAATAAATATGATCAGTTTACAATGTGTACAATATAATGAATGTTATAAGCGTCCCAAGTACCCGATGTATTAATAATCATCCAACCGTTCGGTCGAATTAATCAATTCGGTTAATTCGGCTGATGGTCGGATATTTATAATAAATGTTTTCGGAATACACAAATGATTCTTTATTAACATATAATGATTACGGTATTTTTAATTGATGACTTTATAAAGCATTTTAAAGTTATCAATTATATTACTGATAAAAATTTTCACTATTACTTCCAAATATATTTATTTAATGACAAATTCTGTTAAATTGTATTGGATTGGTGGTATTCAAACTGCAGAATCCTAGGATTTCAAAAATAATATTTGCAAAGATATAAGAAAATTTTTTGCTATTTTTGTTAAAAATATTGAAAAACATTTCTGAACTTTATCTTTTCTGAAACTACAAGAAGCTTTATTAGAAAATAAAAAGTGTTGAAATATTTCTTTAAAGTTTACTACTTAGAGTTTTGCAAAAAATAATACTCAAGCCTGAGAGTTTTATAGATGTTAAAAGTTTGAAGATTATTGATTTAGGTATTATATTTTGATTAAGTATTTCATATTTGATTGTACAATTTTACAATCAGCGTAATTTGTATAATCAAATTAAACTGTATAGTAAGAAAAAATTGAATATCTGATTAAATAAAAATTTTATTATAAAATGCAATAATATTTTCAGTAAAATTTTTTAGTTCAATGATATATGTATTCAGGTTGAATTTAACAGATATTTCATTTTTTTTGGCTATTGGAAATATCTATGTATTTTGGCTTAACTGTTTTTCAAAGATTAACCAAAAATATTCCTCCCTTCTCTGAAATAAATAAATATTTCTGATAACAACTGTGATTTGAAATAATTTTAAAAAATTGAAATAGCAACCAAAAATAAATAATATTCTTAAACATAATATGCAATATATTGTACATTATGTTTAAAGATCTTAATGTATTATTTTAATACCAAAAAATTGATTTATTTCTTACAAAATTAACAACACATCTGTCTATCGGCATTACAATTCAAAAAATGGAATATATTTCATTTTTTCAAATAGTGGCATTCTGTTCTCTTGAATGATAATACAGTAGAGCATCAATTGGGGACTGAGGTTGGTCAGATAACTGAAAAAACAGATAACCGAAAAGTATGAAAAAATACATTATTAGTATAGTGTATTAGTATATTAGTATATCCCATGTAATAAGCATATTAGTGTAATAGTTGCATATTAGTTGCATATTAGCAACTATTAACCTACTTTGCATTGAATTTTCATCAATGTTAAGCCTAACAAGAATTTTTTTAAAAATAATAATCGTTGTTAAATTATTTCTTTATTTTGCACAAAATAAATACAGAAATAAAGAAAAAATAGAATTTAAATACTGGTTTAAATACTGGCCTCCCTTTCATGGTTGAGCCAGTGTTTCCAGCTAAAACACGCAAAAATTTAACAAAAATATTATTAAAGTAGCCAAGACATAGCCAAATAATGTAGCGCCATATCACTAGCGGACATTTGAGTTTGCTGACTAGAACGCGGTCGGTTAACTGATGTGATGGTTGATTGGGGGTTGCATAATCGATGCTCTACTGTATTGCCTGAAGAGGACAATGTTATAACCAGAGGTGGGCAAGCAAGAGTTCAGTGGGAGCAGAAATGTAGGTTTTGCAAAATGAATGGGAGCCGCAGTTCTGTACTGTTGTGGCAGATAGTATGGTAAAGCAGGGAAGGAGAGGGTGTCCCCCATCTGGGTCGAGAACTTGTTTTAAAAGAATAGATTTAAAATGTCAATTTAATTTATTGCACCAACTTGGAAATAAATTACAAAATATTACATATATATAATTACACACTTTCACAAAATTGTGAAAATAAAATTGTAAAAATAATAAAAAGCAGAAATTAATACTTTCAGCAAGAGCCGCTTGTAACTCAAAAAGAGCCGCATGTGACTCTTGGAGCCGCATTTGCCCATGTCTGTTATATACTGTCAAAAGTACTTGTGTAAATAAACCTTTTCCATAATGCCATAATGCCGGTAGACAGTTGCATTGTTAATTTTGAACAATTACTCAGTGAATTTTGAACAATTAACTAGTGTTTTTACAATTTACTATTTATTTCTCTACTATAATTTAATATCATTAGTTAACTACAGTAGAGTCCCATACAGCGTGGGGATTCGTTATGCGTTATAGGGAATCGCGTTATCGAAACCTGCATTATCACACAATTTATGAAAGTTTAAACCTTGGCCTATAAGTTGAAAAAAAAATGTATACCTCTGATCGACAAAATTTGAGGGTTGTTGCCCTTGCTTTATTTGCGCTTTATATGGGACTCTATGTATTACACCTCAAGTTGTTTTTAAAATTTGTTTAATAATTAAATCAAAAAAATTTTAAACTGGAAATCTAAAAGAATAAAATAGTCTCATATGTATTTTTAATAATAATGGACTATACACAATTGCTGTAGAATGTACACACTTTACTTATTTGATAGTTGTTATTGAAACAATTAAATATAGACTACATAGTATGCCAATTAAATAATGAGACTGGAACATTGGTGCATGCTCTTTGGGTAATAAATAAGAAATACTTTCTCTATTGGGACCTCTACAGAGTGTACTTTTCATCCATCAGTCACACAACTCTGAACATGCATTGCTTTTTATTTTATGATTACTTTAATGACTGTATTTCTGTACATCAGGTAGATCAGTATAATATGGAGTAATGGATAGTGATTAAATTTTATTTAAAATTATGTATATATTAACATCATCTCTAAACCAGATTTATAGGTTGTCCATAACTGGTAATGTATCTGCACAGTAAGCAGGAGTTGCAGGTTTGAGTCCCACTCCAGGCTGATTCTTTTCTTCTAGGAATTCTAAATCAAAAAATTAATTTATTATAACTATTAAAATTAATGAGATGGTGGCATAATCTACTTCTAGATGATAAATCACATAGTTTCTAATCATTAACTTAGCCATATAATAGCCTGATAATTTGCTAGATCATTTGGACAAAATTATATGCAGGAAAAGTCCTGCAGAAACTTTGGGATTTGATGAGGAATATGGCACAGGTTTTCTGCTGGCATGATACAGAAAGATCCAGAATTCACTGAGGATGAAGCCAGTTGTTTTGAGGTTAGAAAATTTATTTTCCAAGAGATATTATGCATTTTATTTAAACATTATAAAGAGACTATGAAAATGAATGATTTGTTGATAATGATTAGTTTCTTTCACACAATACTGTGCTATTTGTTACATTAATTTTTCCTCTATTTAAACCACAGTCATTCAACACCTCTCTTATTCACCTAGTTTGGTTCCTGCTGATGTTTATTTTTGTTTGTGTAAATCAAATTTGTCTTGAAAAACAAATGTTTTTATGACATGCTGAGTATCATGAAGGCAATGACCAAGTGATGAAACATCTTGATTGAAGACTTCCACCATTTCTTCAATAGCCTTTGAATGACATCAGCATTGTATAGTGACAACAGGAAATTTTTACAGAAATTATAATTTTTGTTTTGAAAGATAAATGTTTGTGTACAATAACAATTGCATTACTTAATTGATACATTATCTACCAAATGTTATTGAAATATTTTAATATATACTTACAAATCTTGTTTTGGGAATATTAGTTGCTTTTGCATGTATTTAAAGTTTTTATACAATTAATCTGAATGTGATAATGGTATTTTTGAAAATATCTTTATTAATTTTTATTAAAGTTTTGTTTGTAAATATCAGTAAATTGTTTGTTTAAAATATGAGTGCACCTGCTTAAATAACTTTTTCCACAAGTGATTATATAATGGTAAATAACGATTTAGCATTATATAATCATTACCATAATGATTTAGCATTATGGTAATGATTATATACTAATTTAGCATTATGGTATGATTATATAATGATTTAGCATAATGATTTAGCATTATGGTAAATGATAATGATTTAGCATTATGGTAAATAAATTAAATATTTATTTACCATAATGCTAAAATCAGAGCTATAATAGTTTAATATATTTTTAAGTCTCTTCAATTAAAAAGATAATTGATATAATTTTTCAATTAATGACAAATATTACATGAAGTTATAATTTTATCACAAATAATGATAATATAATATTTTATTTGTGTGTGAATTGTATTATTTAGACATAAGTGAACATATTATTTTGTATTAATTACAAAATAAAGTGTTGAGCAACAGGTGAATACCAAAGTTATGAAATGCTTTGAAGAAAACAAAATACATTTTGAATGTTTCCATCTGTTTATATTTGTTTTCTTTGATAGAATCATTGACTTATAAACTGACAAATTTTCATTCATTGGCTTTGAAAACTGTTAATTTTTACTCAGAATCTCTGTTTAAGCTTGAGAAGAAATTAATTCTCATTTCTAAATTATTCACATAAAATTTTGTTTATTTTTTTAAGAGTATGCTCTAGTAAGTATTCTCTCAAAAACAAATTGATTTGGAATAGTCATAAATAATAAGTTTACGATTACTATAGTACTATATTTAAAATTTTATTTGAGTATTAAATAAGTGTAATTAAATATATAAATGTTTTTAAGCCATATTAGTTACTTTCAAATGAGTGAACATTAAAAAAAACAAATACTTGAAATTTTAAACAACATAAAGCAGTTCTTTGTGTTTTATTAAAAATGAAGCTTTCAAAAACTATTTTGAAATTAATGTTTAAAATTTTTGAAACATATTAACAAACGAGACAAATGTGCAGTTTTTAAACTTACATAAGTACAAAGTTAATTTAGAATTTATTTATGTTTTTCAAGTTGAACAAAAATGTTCTCAAAATCTTTGGATGTGTAATTATTCTCATTCAGTATTTCAGTGAAACATTGTACTTTGATAAAACAAATACATTTTAGGATTGAAGAAAGATAACATTAACCATTCTAAAAGGATTAATGATCTCAATATATTCTCTTTTTTGAAGAATTTATGAATTGTCTCAATTATTCATAAGGGAGATCATAAGACAGATTCAGTACAACAAAGAAGTGGATTTTAGAACTGTTGTAGCTTCCAAGAAATATTCTCTGAATAATTAATAAGTAGTTTTGATCATTAAAATTGATCATTATTCATTGCTTAATTTGTAAAACTGTTAAATAATATATTTTAATGCATTTATCAATTTTATTTATTTCAATTGCAGTAATTAAAATGTAAGAAATTTACAAATATAACATTATAAATTAACTAAACTGAATTAAAATATTTTTACTGTTTTATTAATTTTTCAGTCAAACAGAACAATTTAAAATAAAACTTATTTTTCTTTACTGAAGAGACTTAATAAAAGGAGCAAAAATGCTTTTATTCAATTTAGTTAATTTACACTGCTATACTTTCAAATTTTCTACATTTTTTTGATTATAGTACATTAGTTCATTATGTCTTGAGAAATCAAAATAATGTTTTAATAATATTTAGGATATTATTCAAGTTTTTATTGCCTATCACATAGTATTGTATAAGATAGAATAAGGACTAAAGAACTTTTTTTACAGAATAAATATTTTATGACGAATGATGTTTTTAGTTTAAACATTATTTTCTTTTTAAGAGCAATCTTTAAAAATATATTTTAAAATAATTTTTTTCCAAATATTCAGAAGTTTTGTTTCCTTTCAATTAATAGAAGTTGTTTATTTTCAACAGATTTATTATTCAAAGTTGAAAAGCATTCTGTAAATTTAAAGCAAGATGTTGTAGATAAGATAGTAGAAATATTGGGGACATTACTCCTGACTGTTTTCAGCTGCCGATGTTTTCTTGTTGCTTTTCAACATAGTTCATATCTGTGTTGCAATTAATAAACAATATTAATTTAATATATATTGATTACATAACTAAATAATAATATTAAAATTTAATGAAGAATAATTGAAAACAAAGGATAATATAATTTAAAATAATGCAGAGTAGATTAATAACAACAAACAACTTAATAACAAACTAATATAGATAGATGATGATTAAAATCTATTGTCTGATGATATAATGTTCTTTGAGTATTGAGGTACACATCTCATAGTGCATAAAATATTTTTTAAATTTAAAGTTTTTCTGATATTTAATGTTCCTTTTTAACTGTATCAATTTATTTTTCTGTTTCTACTTAAATATTTTGTGCCACTCAGTCAGATGCAACATAATGAGATTATTTTCTAGAATGTTTCTTAGTTTAGAATATTTTATACATTTTTATTATAATGCATTTTTTTTTTATAAATTTCATAAGGTTTCATATATATTTATATTGAATTGAAAGCATATGAAAACTAAGAAAATGAATAGCTTGAAATGGTGTATCATATTTTGAGAATTTGAAATATTTACAATAGTACAAACATAATTATTTTTTTGGAAAATTTTTATAATGTTTAAAAAAAATAATTATAAATATTTCTGATATATGAACAATCAGATTAGAGTGATTGTTGAAAGTTTTCAATATTAACTCAATACCTTTAACAACTTGAACTTGGATTACATAATTTATACTCTGTAATGAGTTGTCTTGTTCAACTAAAAATGCTACTTGGTTTGGCCAAACTATATTAAGCAACTAAATTAAGTGATGTACTTTTGTTCTAATTGGGCTGCAATTTGAAAAACTGTAGACATAAATTTCCACTGTTGTCCATCTGTATCTGTCTGTCGTTCCTTAATCTTGAGAACAGAGTTAGATAGATGAAAATCTAGACCAAATATGGAAACCTTAGGGGTAGGAAGCCCTGATTAACTATATACAAATTTCTGAAGCAAATCAGAAGTCACATTATTTCAATTAAAAAATTTTCCCATGAAAGGAGTTAGATAAGTGACTGGCACAACTCTGTTGCTAACAGGAAAAATATGATGTACAGGGGCAAGACACTAATTTGAGGTGGAGAACATAAATTTTAAATTAAATAAATTACAAATATGGTTAAAAATTGCAACCCAGCATTGTGACAATATCATAATAAAGTAATTGCTTGTTATTTATATGTCAATTTTATATGCATATATGGATTGAAAAAACATTGATGTTATAATGAATAAATGTATGTAATTAAATATTAGTTATTCACAAAGTAATGTTGTTTTTGAGCAATAGACTTCTCACCTATAAGATTGAGCAATAATTTTAATAAAAACAAACATTTTCAACTACATTTAGCAGTCATCATCAGGTTCTTAAGCTTTCAAATGGAACAACAATTCAAACAAGCAGATTTTAAAAATTAGAATAGGAATCTGATTGAATAAGTCCTACAATGTCATTGGTGATTTCCACAAAATAAAAATGATTTACAAGATTTCGAAGTTCTATCTCCAAGAATTAACCACAAGCTTAGATCTTATTGGTGTTGAGTCTGTTGCCTACTATTGCATCCAGTTTTTAAGTGTATAAATTATTTTTGTGTATAATTATTCAGTTCAAAGAGAAATATTCAAAAAGGTTTAAAATAGTCATTTATATATGATTTAATTTTTATCACTCTACATTTTATTTCAAATTAAATCTTTCTGGAATATAATTTAAGGCTTTTGATTGAAGTGTTTATTATATCATTCCAGTCTACTAAAAAGTGTTTTAACTCTTTTATCACTCTAATTTATTTTTTATGAATATCTGCTAGTGAAATGAAATGTTATTAACATTAATAAGTTACTATTATTATTATTATTATTATAAATGGATGGAATAAATAGTTCAAACATCTATATAATTCTAGACATGTTTGTGAGTTGCAATTTTATTTCTACAACAAGCAAAAAGAAATGACAATTTTTTGTGTTACTTGAATTTATAAAAATATTTTTAAAATAATTATTTGTGTTTTCATTAAGAATTATTTTAAACAATTTATTTTAGAAGAATTAATATAAATTTAGAAATTTAAATTAAAAGAATAAAAATTTCTGAATAAATACTGTATATTTAGTACTTTTAGATAAAATAAAGCCCAAATTTCAGTCTAAATTTGATGGGTTTAGCTCATATCTGTTGTATAAAATGACCAAATTATTAAAAAATTTGTGATGATGTTTTAGATAGCAGGAAACAATCATCAATTTGACAATACAGTAAAATGTAAAATCTGCAGATGTAAGTGTGCGCTCTTAGCAAGCAGTCAGTGTAAGGTTTCACAATTCATAAGTGTCTATTGAAATATGCAGTCCTTCCAAGCTTTGCCTACAGTTACTTTTATTCATAGTTATGTCTGAATAGTATTTCATGTAAGTTATGGAACTTACATAGGTATTTTGTTGAGAATTTAAGGAAACTGACTGTTTTTATATCTGGACTATAAGATAATCCCCTGGTTTAGGATTTTTTTATGATTTAAGTACTGTCTTATTTGCTGAAATATACAGTACAATTCTTGAAAATGAGAATTCTTGAAGTTATTTATATGTATCATAACAATAATTGTTTAGAGTGATTTGTTTTATTTCTACTATTGTTATGAATTCTTGTACTTCAGGAAACTGCATTTTTCTTGTAATTTTGTATTCTTGTAATTTATTTCATGATTTTTCTTTGTTACACTCTACATTAATAGATTTCTAATTATCATTTTTATGATGTACAGTTTAAAAGGGTATATCAACTATCAAATATAGTTATTTATATAAAAAATTCAATCATTTCCAATGATTTCAAAGACAAAGAATCTTAGATTCTTAATATCAAAAGATATTATTTCTTTAACATCAAATAATGGTTTTTTGAAGTACGTCGGATGTTAAATTTTTGTTTAATAAATTAAGACATAGTCGCTCTGGAAACATTTTTTACTTCCCTAGACGATCTCCATTTTTTTCTTTTGTTCTAGAACAATTTTTCTCTTAGATGACCGGACCTTTCTTTAGAGGCTACTCAGCCATCCAATATTAAAAAAAGTTCTTTAAAACAGGGTTAATCCAATTAAAATTATAAAATATTTTCTTAAAAATTGGAAAATGGGATCTTACGACGTCTTTTCTTACATCCATGTCCATTCGGGAGTTCCAGCGCATTTTTTGAGTGGATAAAGGCCCGAACTCCCGAATGGACATGGATGTAAGAAAAGACGTCGTAAGATCCCATTTTCCAATTTTTAAGAAAAATTTTATAATTTTAATTGGATTAACCCTGTTTTAAAGAACTTTTTTTAATATTGGATGGCTGAGTAGCCTCTAAAGAAAGGTCCGGTCATCTAAGAGAAAAATTGTTCTAGAACAAAAGAAAAAAATGGAGATCGTCTAGGGAAGTAAAAAATGTTTCCAGAGCGACTATGTCTTAATTTATTAAATCAAATAATGGTGTTTGCAACATTTTGTTGGTTTCATTGATGTTAAGTTTCTCTTTTAACCAATTGCTCTTTCTATGGTTTGAATATATCAGTTTTTGCAGAATTTAAGATTCTGAAAATGTTTATTGAAATAAATTTTGTCCTGATTCCTATGGTTGAGCTGAATGTATTATTTTGTCTTGTTAAATATTAATTTTATTCATAGTTTTTAATACCAAATACAAAACTCTCCCCAAGAAAAAATTTTAGCTGATCAATTAGTGTTTGCAACCTGCTACTACAAATTTTCTTATTAAATTCAGTTAATGATGATAAAAGAATACTCATATTATAGGTTTACACTCAATAATATGAATACTAGGTTCTAGTCCAGCTATTGTTAGGAAATAAGATAAATATTTTTAACTGGTTATTTAGTTTTTAAAATTGGCTGGGGAGAAAGAACAATACAAACAGATATATTTCCATGACTACCAGAAGTTTCTCTTTTAATTGAAGACTATCTCCAAATGAATGAGATGTTATAAATTAAACACTTTAAAATTTAGAAGCATTTATATTTTTGCAATTATAAGTATATAAAGATAAACCAATATAAGACAAATAAGAAAATAAAATTAAAATGAAAAAGACAGATAGCAAAAAACATATTATTTGATAAGGAAAAGCTATGAACTTGACATTTCACAAAATACATTAAAAGTATAACTTGTGAAGAAAAGAACAAAGAGCCTGTAAATAATGTAGCAGTTGTAGGGAAACTATAGTAGTTCATCCTAATTCATTTTTCTATATATCTTTCCACATAATTTTTCGGTATTGCTGAAAACATAACCAAGGAATACTAGCGAGGTTGAGACCGAAGTTTTAAATGTGAAAACGTGTATGTTGGACATTCAGTGCCACTGTAAACCTAGAAGTTTGACAATGGTGTTTGGAAAGTCAGTGGAATCATGCTTGACATTCCAAATGTCATTGTCAAACTTCTAGGTTTACAGGAAAGCGGCGCTGAATGTCCGACGTACACGTTTTCGCATTTAAAACTTCAGTCAGTTGCTACTGTCTGGAATATAAATTTAAATGCAAGTTATGAGTTATATAAAAAATATCAAGTAAGGAAAAAGGACTTAAAATGTTACATTGTTAGATACTTATAATTTATTTCAATATGACACTTCCAAATCTCTTTATTACTTTGGTCTAAAGACCAAATCTTTCTAATTTTTAAAAATTTTTCCAATCTTGATGATTTACTACAATTAGCTGACAGTACAAATATGGGGATGATTTTAGAATGTAAAGATAATTAGAATGCTTGAAAGTAAAGAATGAATTAACAGAAATAGAAAAATCAGGGAAGTTTATTTGCTGAAATTTAGTTTAGAAACAGCAAGCTACTAACAAGTGTAAGTAAAATAATTTTTGTTATTGGTTGACTGAGAAAATAGGCATCAGTCTATTGCTCTGGGGATCTGGATTTGAGTCTGGATCTGACATTTTAGGAATTTTTCATAGGTAGTCTGTTCTAGATATGTTGGGCCTCTTCCATTTAGTCATCCCTATTGTAGGCCTGGCTGAATTCATAATAGGTAGCTCTTTGATTAAAAATGCTCTCTTATGCATTCAAAGCAGAGTCAGAAATGAGAAAAACTTGTTTATTAAAAAATTTAATAATTTATAACTTAATTGTATAATATTTTGAACACAATTAAAGTATGTATTATAGATTGATTAGAGAAATAAACTGAAGTTTGAATTATTGGAAGATTCAGTTTAAGAGAATACAATATTCCAAAAGTTAAACTAATAGAATCTTATGAAGAGAATTATTTGTTTATGAAAATCATAAAATGCATTTTATAGACAGGATGCTTCTCTGTTGGACAATATTGTAATCAGATTACATATGTAATACAAAATAGAAAATGAATAATACAATTCTGTCTGCCAAAATACTCCAGAAACAGATTAACATAACATATTATGAATTATTGAAATTGAATATTGTGAAAATTAAGGCCAACAATCTGCTAGATTATGTTAGGTTATAACATGGCTACTATTCAGTAGCCATATTATAGCTCAATATAATCTGGCAGATCATTTGGCCTAAATCAAAAATTGGGTAATGGATGTTTATATTTGTATTGTAATAATTAGTGTTAAATATACAGACATGACTATTCTAGAATAGAATTTATTGTGGTCAAATAATTCAGAAAAATGGAAAACATTTGTAACCTCTTACAAGTGAGACTAAAAACAGAACAGGGGAATACATTATAATACAATACCATGGAATCAGCTGGTAAGGGCAGTACTATAATAAGCATTTTTAGTGCTCTAGACAAATCATTTTAATTAATTAATTTGGCACCCTTGAATTAAAAGACTATAAAATATCATTGAAATGAATAGATATAAGGTAATATATTTTATAAAAAAACAAAAGATTATTACTTAATTCTCTTTGAAATTAAATGTATTTTGATTCATTGGAAATATGAGGAAATATCATAAAAGGCTTCATCTAATAATTTTCTACTAGTTGCTGAATACTTTGCATTTAATGCTCTTCATAAGATATACTTTGTATTGAAAAAATTACAGAAAGTATGCACATTGACTTATTTCTTCCAATGGTTGGTATTTTACGTAGATTAGAATTAATTATGGAATTTGCTTTCAAGTAACGATTGAAAGCATGTAGACCATGAAAAACATTGTGTTACAACCAAACAGCAGAAAATGCATGCTTCAACAATATGATTTTGCATTCAACAGAATCCTCTATAATTATTGTAATGTATAAACAAAATAATCTCTCTCTGCAATTTCCTAATCATAGTTAAATGTATTTATCTTCTTGTTTTTAATGCATATTGTATAGCTGGATAATTAGATGCTATTTTTACAGAGTTTGTTATGTTCATGCCCCATGTACAACAATGCTTGCAGACTGGGACACAAGTTATAAAAAAGGCATTGTATGTACTGTACATTATGCAAGAAGATACTTGTATATATATATACAGGTATCTCCCTTGATTAACACAGTTAATTAAACCTTCAATGCTACTGTATATATCAAAATCATGTTAATCAAATACATTTGTGCTTCGGTAGTCAACTGAACAATCATGACTTGCTAGAACAAATTTTTGGTTAATAACAAATATAATATTTTTATCTTTATTTTGTCATTAGTAAAAGGTTTTCTGCGATAAAAATGAGTAACTACTTTAAAAATAAATGAAACCTTAGAGCTCCCTTGGAGATTAAGAAAAGGGCAACCTGATGACAAAGGGAGGCATGTGCCCCAATGTATGGGTGCCCTGCCCATGTAATTTGGCATTCTAAGCAATTGCCTATGTTGCTTCCATATCATAACAGTTCTGACTATATGTATTAGACCAACTTGCAAAAAGATACAGATGAGATTTATTTTATTGGGCTGCAATTTGAAAAAAAATTGTAGATATAAATTTTCACTGTCACCCATCTGTCTGTTGTCTGTCTTTCCTTAATGTTGAGAATAGAGTTAGATGAAAGATGAGACCAGATATGGAAATCTTAGGGGCAGGAGGGCCCTGCTTGACTATATACGAACTTCTGATAAAATCGGAAGTCATGTTATTTCAATTCAAAAATTTTCCCCTTAAATGTGTTAGATAGATGACTGGCATGACTCTGTTGTTAAAGGAAAAGTATTATGTACAGTACAGGGACAAGCCAATAATTTGAGGTAGAGAGCATATATTTTGAATTAAATAATTGTGATTAAAAATTGCAGCCCGGCATTGTGATGATGTCACAGTAAATAATTGCTCATTGAATATTATAAATCTGCAGAAAATCATGCTAGTTTTAACAATTCTTTGTTAACATATTTCAAAAATAACCAAATAATTCAAAGATATGAAAATATTAATATTTTTATTTATATTTAAGAATGGAGGTACTGCAAAATACATAAATTACTGAATTATTGCAATAATTTTCATGTAAAGGGTAAAACTGCCCATGGAAAGAAAATTTTCAAAGGTACATTTTAGAAAAATAAAAATCAAACTGAAAATATCAATATCATATAAATAGTGGGAGGAATAAGAAAAAGTTCCTTTTTTTAATTAGATTCACTATAGAAGAATATGGAATATAAGGTTTGTGGAAATACTAAAGCATCTGATTATTTTTATGACTAAGTTTTACAATGAAAAAGAAGCTGCTATTAGTACTGAATCAGAGAAAAAAATGGCTCAAATTAGGAAATGAAATATGAGAAGAATGAAGGATGTATGTTGTCTCTGTAACAATTTAACTAGCACATTGAATATATCATGAAATCAGTAGAAATGGAGAATTTATACTAGTTGATATTTACATTGAAAATAGAAAAACCTGATATTTTAAGATGTACTGGTACAAGTGACATCATTATATTAGCAGAAAGAAAAAAATATTTAAGAGAATTTATCGAAAAATATCGGAAAGTACATTATCTGTTTTGACTGAAAAGTTCCATTATTATACACAGATAATAACAGAAGAAATTGCCTCAGGTAAAGAAATTTTCTGTTGCAATGTCTGTTTTATTAAAATTAAGAAAATAAAAGTTAGATCATATTCCATCTTGGCATTAACATTAATTAGAAAAAAAATAAAAGCTAAAGAAATAATTTTTTTTTTGTTTTTAAGATAAAGAATAGATTATTAAAGATGAAAGAATAAGATCAATCCTAAGAAGTAAATTATTCATTAGAAGAACATTATAATTTATACAGATTGCAATGTTGTTAGTGTTTCAAATATTTGAAATTCAATATTCTTTTGAGTATTATTTATTGTATTTGAAAACAGAAATATGGAAAAGATTATGCATGATAAAAATGCTTTACTTAAAAACAAAGAACCAGAATTGTCAATATATATAAACTTAATTTTGAAGAGGAACGAGAGAGAAACTTGATCTTTCTGGATTGATCTGAGTTAATTAATTAAAATCATTCAATGCAATATCAAATTAAACCTAACTGTTCACCTAAAGCAAAGACCAATACATTCTGATCATGCAATGCATATAGATGATATATACAGTATGGTACTTGTAAATTACTCGCTAAAGGAAAACATAATAAAAATTCAAAAATATAGAAAACATTTCATCTTTTGGTAGATAAATATTAGAAGAATGAGAGTTGAAAAATTGAAATTAATACAACTGTTCAATTGAGCTGAATATTGCTATTTTTGATATATAAAAAAAAAAAAAAAAAATTCAGCAAGAATTTTGAAATAATAATATTTTTTTCTTATGTTGATGTCTTATAACTTTGAAATTATTGTTTAATTTTATAGCTTATTGGAAAGTTGAAATGATAATTCTGTTAAGAATTAACTTGATGAGGTTATCATTTAAATTTCCTGAGATGTAAATTTAATGTTGCATTTGAATATAATTAATTTCTAGAAATTATTTTAATTTACTGTAATGCATTTCCTCGAGCAATAACTATAAGATTATGATCAAATTTTATGAATGATGTAGATGTAAAGTTTGTATTTAATATTTAATTTGTAAGCAGTGAATAGCTTGTACAGTGTAAGTCTATGGGTTTTATAAAAAGCACTTCAGTTTAGATTTACTAGAAATACATCAGGATAAGTTAACAAGTTTATATATTAATTAATCAGTGTTATGACACAATTGAAGCAAAAACATTATTATTTTGTGCAAAGTTTTCTCTACATTCAATTCAAATTTATTCATATTTCTAGTATAAATCAGGGATACAAGAAAAGATATAAAATGTTAAATTATAGTATTCCTTTTAATGAATTTTGCATAATATATTTATTTATTTATATTTATAAACAGATTACATCAAAATAAATAAAAGCTACTTAAACTGAAACAGTTATTGGTAAGTAAAAACAAAAAGACAATAAAGGGTAATTACTGAGAAATTAATTTATTTTGTGCAAAATGTGTCCTAAGATGCAAAAAGTGTAAGAGTGCTCTTAAGTTACATTTAGTGTAAAACTTGATATATTTTAAGTATTTCGAGTTGTGATGAATGAAATACACACATTGTGAGTATAACAAACTTGCCTGTGCCCACTATTTGTATTATTTACAGGAGAGAGAACGTTGAAACCTGTCAAAGTTTCTATTACAGTAGTTCTGCTAGTAGCAAAGTGATTTTAGTTGGCATTCAGTAACGGATAAAATAGAAATTATCAATATATTGCTTGAGTGAATTGATGGGTATATAAAGGTTATGTTCCTTTAAGTTATCTTTACCTAAGAAGAAATCAGCTATTCTTTTCAATAAAATAAAACAGAAAAAATACATCAACGAATTGCTTAACTTTCCCGGTAACATTTGGTGGCGCCATCTGTTATCATATTTTATTAGAAAAACTTTTTATATTTTTAACTATTATAAAATGGCAAAAAGCTTAATTTTGAGGCTGGGATGGGTTTTATAAAAAAACTGTAAATGCCAATAACAAGAAAAATCGTCATTAAGTCCGACTCTACGCGAGATACACATGACCCCATTATCTCTTCATCTCCTTGACCTTTAACCACCAAAATTTAATAGCACCGATCCCCTAATACAGTGTTTCTCAAACTTTTTGGACCGCGACCCCCCTTCTGCACTTAAAAATTTCAAAGGACCCCCGAAGAATAAGTATGTGTCAAAAAACATCTCGGAGGGAGGAGGTTAGGCTCGTATTTAAATATTTATATTATTTTTATTATTTATATGTGCAATTTATTTAAGTAAAAATTATTTTATATATTTTTTATTTCTATTATTTCTAAACATGAATCCATAGTAAATTTATAAAATATTTGAAAAAATTGATCTGGCATCAATTTTTCAGCGACTCCAAATATTTTTCACGACCCCCTTGGGGGTCGCGACCCCCACTTTGAGAATCACTGCCCTAATAAACAAACCTTGCAAAATTTTAAAAATTTTCGACAAAAAGCACAAGAGTTATTAAGCTCAAAGAGAATTAACAAAATCGTGCCCCCCACATACTAACTCCATATACACAGAAAAAAAACCCGAATTTTTTTGCATTTCTCGATGCTTCAAGGTGTTCTGAGTCCAAAAATGTAAAACTCTGGGTGGGTCATTTTTTGACCGATCACCATACTATCCCTCTATTATACATAATAATTGGGAAAGTAAAAATGGACGATAGTGATTAATATATTGAAGAAGTGGAATTTAAAAGTAGTTACGGATGGATTGATCGGTTTTTGAGATAAGGACAGTTTCATAGCTTAAAGACTGTACTTGCTGGAGAGAGTACTTCATAGTTTCACTAACTAACTATACTTACATTTCTACTTCTTATAGGACGTGTATTTTTAATTTCATTCCTGCTTTTGCTATATGTTAGTATTATTTTAGGTTTTGTGTGTTATAGTATAATTTAGCAAGTTAATTTTAGATCTGAGAATGTTCAAAAATTTTCCCCATATAAATTTATGAAAATTGCTTCTTTGCTTTATGTAATTTCAGCTTATGAAAGGTATAATTAATAAACACTAATAAATTCTTTAACATGACAAAATATATCAGAATATTTAAATATTTTTCATTCTTTTGTCATAAATAACTGTATAAAAATATATTTATTCAACCTATATATACAGTATATATATATATATATATATAATCTTATTTTTCATTAGCCTGAGATTAGATGATTCTAATACATTATAAATATTCCATTATCTATACTAAAAGATAGATACACAGCTTTTGCAGAATACATTGAACTTTGTATATTTTATTAGAGAACGTAATCCTAATGCTAAAGACGAACACAAAAAGTCAGTGATTCTTAAATTTTAATTTTCTATTACTTTTATTTCTCTTGTGTGTGTTAATTAATTAGTTTCTGTAATAAAAGTTATTTTATTACATCAATATATAAACTTATATATACAGTAAACCTCTGCCAACTCGGACAATTTTTTTTGAAAAATTGTGTAGTAATTTAAAATTTATTGCCAGTAGACAGCATTCGTTAATTATAATCATTAATGTAACGAAATTATAATAAACGAGTGTTTTTAATTATCCGAAAGTCTTTGCGGTACTGTGCATTATATTACTCTGTTCAGTAAGTTACTAAAGACTACGTTGCTGTATATTGTAATGTCATGAGATGCTTTTGAGTTCATTTTCCTTAATAATAAATTCAGCAGTATAACCTACTAAATCAGTAAAACTGTACAGAGCTGATCGTAATAAATGACTGTAGAACACACAGAAATCTTCGTAAATAATATTATATATGTATTATATACTACTGTTTTACAGTGTTATACATTTTACGATTTAGGCTAGTTCAAGATGAATCCATTTTAAACTGTCATAGAACATTTTAAATATTTGCTAAAGTAGGATATTTGCAGAGATATTTACAATATAATATAAAGTTTTCTACGAAATAATAATTGTTTCATTCTCTTAATTATTTACTAGAAAAATAATTATTTTACACAAACGTTTCTATTAGGGCGTGCTCTGCTGATACTTAAAATATCGATCATCTCGAGATTTTACACTGTACCATACGTCCTTGGCCCAATCTTTTGTGCATTATTATTTTTTTAAATCTGATATTTTATATTCGAAATAGCTGAAATACTACAATTATTTGTCGCTTACAAATCGATCGGATTATTATTATCTTATTAGCTTTCTGTTTTCGTGGTTCATTGGTATATCGCCGTTTGTGTTGCTTTGAATTGCAACGTGTTGTTCAGGTGAATTTTTAAAAATTTATCGAAAAATATTGTATTTTCTCGATAAATTTTTAATATTTTTCTACAAAAGTTATATTGCACAACAGCGAAAATGTTAAAGTTGAAATCAGCTTATATGATGCATAAATTTATATCTTTTTGCGTGAAAATATACTTTTAATGTTTAAATCAACGATAAAAATTGTAGTAATTCCAGTAATACATTGATTGCTTGAGATAAGAACTTCGATTAGTTAAAACGTGCTTTGGACATAAAAAATAACAATAAAATTACTTTATTAGTTTTTCCTGTTGATTGCAAAAATTTTAATGTAATGCGTATCCAAAATGCTATAAAATTTAACGTTTTTAAATATTAAATTTTTCAGTTTTTACTAAGTTTAAAATAAATGTATTTAAATCTAAAAACTGTGTGCTATATGCTATTATCTAGAACATTTCTATTGCTATCGTGTATCATTCTATTTGTGTATCAAAATTAATATAATAAAAGAGAAAATTACAGTAAAATAAAGCTTCCAAATATATATTAATATGAAATATTTTACATTAATAAACACAATGAAACTTTCGATTGATATCAGATAAAATATCAAAGTAACTGATTTTACAAAATAAGGGCCTCCTTGTCCCCTTCCTGATTACGCCACTGTTTAAAGAAAATTTTAAAAAAGACTAAAAAATTGTCAAATTTTAAAAGTGGAAAAAGTGAAATTATCAATATAATTGTCAAGAATAAAGGAAGTTTAGAAATAGCATTATAAAAATAATTATTTATAATATAAATTTTTAAATAAAAAGCATACAAAAATTTTTGCCCCCCATTCAAAGTTTCTGATTGTGCACTGAGGAAAGAAGTGATGAATTAAAAAAGAAAAAAAGTATTTATAATGTTCGTTTAAATATAGAGGAAACTTCAAAGTGCGATCAGAGGAACTGTAACAAGCACGAGATGAAGATTTTTTATAATTAAGAAAAACTAATTGATGTACTTAATAAGTAGTTGACCTCAACAGTATATATATATATATATATATATATATATATATTTTTTTTTTTTTTTTAATGAGCTCGTCCATATTTGACCTTATTCAGAAGTCACGTTGTATATGCATCTGTTCTTTTCCTATTACAATTAAAATTCTGTTCGCTAAAATTTGAATTAAATAAATACATATATATTACGCAAATATAATTTTTTTAATCAGCGTGTTTTTATAATTATGATAAAATATTTATTTCCTGAATTTTTAGAAAAACAAATTTTATTTATAAGAAGCGATTTAAAAGGAAAGGAATACAATCTGAATCTAACGAGTACGACGATTAAATTATATTTAAATTTGTCGTCGTCAGGAATCAGCCATACGGGCGTTAATAGTGTTTATTACATGAGGGTTTTGATCTTCATTTAGATCATCCAATACATGAAGAGATGAAAAAAAAAATCGGTTTGGTATTCGAGCCCGGATCCTTCACAGCGATAAGAAATTCTTTACTAGTATTTATGTATCACACGGTGTTTGTAATTAAAATACACATTTCAAAAAGAACTCTGGAACTAATCAGCAGAATGACATCATATTTCATGTATTGATAAACTTATGTGGTGATGGAATTTTATTTGAAACGAAAAGTTAGTTGCAAAAATGTCCGTTGGGGTGGAAAAAGGTGTTGCAGTGATTTTCAATCGGGGTACCGTGAAAATGAGCTGAACAGTGTCATAAAACTTCTTACGTATATTACTAAAAGTACAGAAACTTAATAGCACTGCATTGATGCGGTGTCGTGAGAAAAATTACCAAGTTATGGTGTTACTATTAGAAAAAAGTTAAACAACATTTTTGTATGGATAACTCAAAATGTCTGAAAACTTACACACGGTACACTGTGTGGTTACGCAACAGCATGCTGGCTTACGTTGTCGGCACTATGAAATGTGATTAAGTAAATTTTCCATGATACCAACGTAGCAGGTTTTTTGTCTGCTGTCATTTGCGTGATTGCATATTCCCGAGTTATATATTTTAAAGTGTAAAATTTCACGAACACCCTGTATATGTGCTTACGCACTTATCAGTGATTTTCAACCGGTGTGCCGCGAAAATTTTTGAAGATTATTAAACAAATTATTTTTGAAATAAGTCCAAAGAACAATAAGTGTACACGTCAAAATTGAAAATTGATTATATTTAAATATTCTCTCTCTTCCTCTTTTAAATTGATATCCTCTTTTAAATTGATTATACGAGTTTTTCATTGTTATAATAAATAAACGTATACATAATATAGTAGAAAATATATATTCATAAGCAAAATTATACGTGCATATTAAATGAAATTTTCTTTTAGTTAAAAACGTTCAAATTATTTTAACAAAAATAGCGAGACGTTGGGCACGTTTATAAAGGTAATTATCGTGCCACTTTTAAATGCAAATTAAGACTCAATGTTAATTGTTTTTCTTATATAAACGAGAATTATTAATTTAAGTAACTGTGGTTGTAACCTGCATCTATTTTAAGGAAGAACAATACTTTTTTTTATTTAATTCACAAAAATATAGACAAAAAGAATTAGATTACGTGGCAAGTAATGCGACGATAGAATGTTTACACACAACTTCAAACCACATGATTTATTTTGAGGAAATTTTTGCCGCGGAAATTTAATTTTAGGTTCAAGTGTGCCGGGAGATAAAAAAGGTTGAAAAACACTGCTATATACTGTAAACAAACACACACACACACACACACACACGTCTATCTACATACCTTTGATAAAATCTTAGCAATGAATTTTTGAATATATTATAATATTTAACCATTAGGGGTGATTAGATTCAATTTTTACCCATTTTTGATTTTTTAATTTATACTAAAGTAAGCCCGTTTAAATTATGAATGACATTTATTTTTATAAAAGGAAACACTTCAATATATTTGTAAAATTTTATGCGATTACGCCGATTAATAATTTCTGCGCTTAATTTATATTTACCCATTACTTTTAAATTCTTAACTATTGAGAGTAGAATTTATATAAACGTATAGAGACGGAGATCTTAAGAAATTATATTTTTCAATTAGAATTCATGGTAACGTCGCATGCACCCGTGTAATCAAAATAATGCCATCCATTAATTCTCACATTGAGCATAAAAATAAATAAATGCATGATGATAGACGTTACTAGTGTCAGCAGCTCCGTTATTGAGAATCTTGCTATCTTGTTAAAGGGAATTATAATAATTATTATTTCTTAGGTCCGGGGAAAGTTGTTATTGCAATCAATATTTAGTATTCTAAACGTTTCGTCAATAAAATTGGTGCTGTTTGTAGTAATGAGGTAATAAAAGGATGCGTTAAAATTAAATTTTTACATCGATCGACATTGTACTAAATATTTACCTAAGTTAAATATTTAAGCAGCGAATTTAATATTTAAGCTGTAAATTTTGAAGCAAAAAAATTTGCTTCACAGCTTAAATATTTGGCTTAGGTAGCTGTCGTACCATTTGAAAAGATCATATGTGTATCTATATATATAATCGAGACGAGTTGATAATAATAATAATAATAATAATCAGTGCAGAGCCCAAACGGTTAGGAGTTGAAAGTTGAAATTTGGTACATAGGGTACGTCATGTACAGTACGTCACGAGAACGGACACTAAGAAGGGATTTTTCGAAATTCCTCCCCACGGGGGAGAGGGACAGGATTAAGTCTTAACACTTCCATCAACGATGGAAGTGTTACGTAACAATGGAAGTGTTAAGAGAAAGCGACGTGCAAGACGCAGATGCAGTTTTTTTCGTTTTTGCGGGAAATCGAACATATTTTTAGACCTATCTAAAAATTTTGTAATTAGTCTGGAAACAGGGAGGACCCAATTCTTGCATTCTGTGAAAACGGGTAAGGTTGACTATAACGTAATAATCTCAATATTCGCTAAAACGGTTAGGAGTTGAAAGTTGAAATTTGGTACACAGTTAGGGTACCAGATTTAAGTACCAAAGTGTTAAGTAACAATGGAGAACAAGAGAAAGCGACGTGCAGGATTTACGGGCGCTGGAAAAAAAAAGAAAAAAGAAAAAGAGTAATATGTTAGAACACATTCGATTTTCAAGTTTAAACAGATTAGTTCGGTTTTTCTCGACCTTTGTTCTTTAGAACATTCGATGAAAATCGAACGATATAATCAGAACACGTCGTGAAAATCGAACAATATTAGAACATTCGATTTTCAAATTCGACCTTTCTTTAGAAAAAC
Organism: Centruroides vittatus; assembly: GCF_030686945.1. Lineage (NCBI taxonomy): Eukaryota > Metazoa > Arthropoda > Arachnida > Scorpiones > Buthidae > Centruroides > Centruroides vittatus. The sequence continues at coordinate 163,399 of NW_027120892.1, forward strand.
TTAGTTCGTTGATGAATTTTTGTGACTATAATGTAATAATCTTAATCTTCGCTATCGTTACTTTTGCCCGAGCAACGCCGGGCCTACCTGCTAGTATATATATATTTGACAATAATTAGAAATTAAACAATGTTTTAATTATAAAAAAAATTGTTTTAAACATGACAAAAATAAGCCAAATTCTAATATTACACTGCTGATTTCATAAAATGTCAACGATAAACAGCTGTCCACAGATGTTTTTTCGTTTCTACACTATGAATAGTAGCCGAAATTATGAAAAAATTTAATCGTTTAATGTATAAAACTAAAGGATAAAAATGAAACAGTATTAAATAAAAAAAGATTTGTTCTGTTTCTCATTTCAGGAAAGGTAACAAACATATCCACTCAATTTAAATAGTTAAGTGTGGTAAATCGTAATGAATTTTCAAATAAGGTTAAAAAAATTGATTTGTACAGAATTGTCTTCGATAATATTCCCTTAAAAACAGTATCAATAAAATCTGTATTAAATGTTCATTATATAAATCGGAAATGTATAAAGAATTTATTAAATAGTCTTAAATATAACGTTAGTTTTACTTTTATCAAAACCGAAATTATTCGAACCGAATTTATTCGTAAGAATTCCATGTTAATTTCAAGCAATGAGAATGCATATCTTTATTAAATTTTATTTTGAAGTTATAAAAAACGAATTGTGTAGATGTTTCTTGAATATATTTAATATGAGTGTAAAAAGTGTAATAATTAATAAAGTTTTGTAGAGGTAACATGCAAATTTTTATAAAGAAAACATCCGTTTATGTTAAGTTAATTAATTAAATAATAATAATTTATAATAAATTTATTTGTTGAATTTCGTGTAATTTCATAAAATTTAATAAATTTGGTTAGTAAAATGCCTTATTTTCATATATTGATGCTCAAATTTTTCTTTGAAAATTGATAAGTTAATTTATTATCTGTATTCGTATAGAAATTTGAATTTTTAGGTAATAAATTTGGAAAATTTGTTTATATTTGCGGTCTCTTGAAAGCTCGAAAAATTTTATTATATTACATTGTAATATATTGTAAAAAATTCCGTAGAGAGCACTTTGTAATCAGTGACCTAAAGCTAGTGGCATATTCACAATTTTTGGTAGCACCTAGTTAATGTCTTAACGAAGATGCTCTTATATGCATAAACGAAAAGTGACGTTGAATATATGAAATTTTAAAATAATAATAATAATAATAATAAAAAAATACAAATAATAAAACCTAGAGAAACAATTATTATTTTTTGAAATTTTATAGCATTCTTTTGAGAAGTTTTTAGCACACCGGTTAAGAACGACTGATTTAATGTGTTATTACGAGTAAGAAATAAGAATCAAAATGATATTAAAATAATAACTTATGAAAAATTATAAAAATCAATTAACTATTATTATTTATAAATTCAAAGTAATGAAGAATGCATCTATGCATTCATATTATATGATCGAAAAGTACAGGTACAGTACAAATATTATTGAATTTATTAATTAATAAAAAAGCATGTAACTTTCCCACGAGATCAAATTAATTTCATTTTCCTTCGGTTAATGAATTTTTTAAACGAATGTAAAAGTACTTTTCATTATTCAATTTATAGTTTATTCTCTTTCTGATGTATTTAAATTGATTTACTCATGCTTTTATTTTCGTATGTAGCTTAACAAATTAAACAAAACAAATTTGAAAATTTGAAACTACATAGTGTAATTTATGATCTGTATGTTATTTTACAGCTTCTCCAATCACTAATTGTTTATGGAAGAAAGGAAAAAAATTGGAAAAATTCTTAATGTCTTTTAGCTTTTTCATTAAAAGCTTTTTTTCCTAGGATATCGAGAATGATTTATAATCTTTTCACTTTAACAGATAAATGAAAAAAGTAACTGACGAAAATCTCTGAAAAAGAAACTGCCGAGAATAATCGTTTAAAAAAAGATTTTAAATCTTGGAGCGAGAGAATAATTTTGTTCGATTGTTAATAGTTTCGATAATTTCTTTATCAATTTATCAATATCTGCTCTTGAAATTTCTATTAAGTACAGAAATCAGGTCTTTTATGCGAAGATAATGATGGGAATTAAATATAGATCACATTTTAATTTTGTATGAAAATATATTAAATCTATAGTAATAATGGGTTCATTAATATGTTAATGTTCACGTTATCTATAATATTTAATAGAATCAGAATATTGACATCTTTTATTCAAGATTAAATAATGGAACTGATCTGTTTCTTTTACTAGATTTCTCTCTCATATGTATTTTTACGTTATGTTTTATTTAGTTATCTATTTACGGATAGAATTAAGCATTACTTCTTTTACAATATAACTACTATAATTTTTTATTCTGTAATGTATGTAAGACGATATAACATTCTTTATGCTGGTTAATACGGAAAAAAAAATCATCATAATGTCTGCAGGCTGGGGAAAGTTGTTAAAAAAACAAGAGAATGATAAAAAATGATTTCAAAGAATTGGAAAAAGTATCAAGAAGGCTTATATTTTTAACATGAATTCAGCAAGAGAAAATAATGTGCAATTTTTTTTTGCCTTTTAAAAATTGTATGTTTTTTTAATGGAAATTTATGTATAACTTTACTGTTTTGCAAAAATAGCGCAAAAAGCAAAATTAACATTGGTTATTCCATAGATATTCCGTTATCGATTCTCCTGAAAATTATCGAAGTTTCTGTTACATTTCCATTTTTCTGAACAATGTTTTTACAGATAAAAGTATGTTATTTAATACTAGCACTGATGAGATGATGATACTGTTAGAGATCGATTCTTGAGACTATTTCTATTATTTATGATAAAGTCTTTATTTAGGATATAAACAAATTGTAAATTTAAAAAAATGCGTCGTTAATAATAAGTTACATTTGGAAAATTTGATATTTACCATTTGTTTAGTTTAAATTATCTTTAAAATACAAATAAATCTCTAATTAAGTGTCTGCTTATCAGATTAAAATTTTGAACAATTACCATTTGTTGCAATTGTTTGAAATTTTAAATTAAAAGTTTCGACTAATTGCAAACTGCAATACACAATATTTCAAATTCGCAGTTTTCTTGTTATGTGAATAGCTTCAAATTAATAGATAAATTACATTAATTTAAAACATAACAAATTGTCACTCTGTTTTTATATTTATTTTTGTGATTAATTTGTATTAGCGATGTTCAAAATGTATTTAGTTTGCGTTACCGTTTGATGTTTTTTATCTCTAAATGATTGATTAAATTAAAATAACCCACAAACTGTTTTGCAAACTATTTATCAACTTATCATACCAGCGTTTAATTATATTACTATGTATATTTAATCTTGATTTATTGCAGAAGAAATTAATAGAACCATTCTATAAATAGTTTAAAAAAATATATTTATCTCATTTTTAGATACATTAATCAAATTTAATGAACATGCTAATTCTCTTCTAGCATTAATAACACGATCACTGACGTCAATAATGACTTTAAAAGTTTAAGTATTTTAAAATCAATTTTTTTGCTTTACTGTTCGGGGCTATTATAATAAGAATTTAAAACACGAAAGATTTTAATCTGATGTTAAAGTGAGTTGTTATTATCTTACAACTTCCTCATTATTTTTCTTCAAAATGCCACTCATTCAGATTTAAATACGTAGATTATATTTAAAAAAAATATTTTTTCATTAATGGATTTATACCAGATAATTTGTTTCCCTGTAAAATTTGATAGTAAATCCTTGAATTCGTTCATTAAAGATAAAGTTTAATTTCTCAACATCCAGTCCTGTAACAACGACAATAAATAAATTCGCTACAGAAGAGTTGAAATATCATAAAGAAAATTTAATTATCTTGTTAACATTTTATGTTTTAATTTAATATTTGTGCAATATATTATTTAAGTTAGCTGCACAGATACTAATTTAAAACGATTTTATAAAGACAGATTGCTACAATTACAACTATTAGGCTGTTAAATAATTCATGACTTACTTAACATTACTATTATCTTGTAGTTAGAAACTTTAACTATATTTTAAACAGTGCTTCTATTTAGAGAGGGCTGTCCATAACTGGAGATATTTCAGAGTTAATTATTTATTGGATGAAGTAAAAAAATGATAGAATCATATTGTTAATCGCGTACTTTTATAATCTAATATCGCGTACTTTTAAAAATATATTGGTGAATGGATCGATCACAAAGCTTTAAAAATTGTCAAATGGTTAAAGTTATGAAACTAAAAGTCAGTAATGGCAGCAATGTTTACTGACATAAATAACAAATTTATGAGGAACAGCTTAAAATCTAAATTTCATTAATTCGTATATTTAATATATTTTAAACAAAGAAAAGAAAATACAATAATAAAAATCTATTTGAAGTTCGTTGTCTTTTTATTCTGAAAAGCTTGTTAATAATTTTGAACATTCTCTTCTTATTATATTTACCGATTTATCAGAGTAATGGGTTTCAGATTCTTTCTCTGTTCTTATTTTCTATCTATTGATTTTCAGAATCAATAGATAGAAAATAAGAATAGAATTCTGATGTATAAAATTATAGTAACACGAGATATCAACAGTTTATTGTTTGAATATTATTTGAAAAAGTCATCAAAATTGAAAGGGTCAAGTGAATGATGAAGTAATAAAAGAAATTGAATTTATAAATAGAGTAAATGATATTTTATGCTTACTTATAAATTAGGTTCGTATCTAATTATTTCAATAATATACGAACGATAGCTTTGTTGGTGATAATTACTGATGCCCATCGAGTCTAGAAGGAATTTCTTACTTCATATCTAGCAGGAAGTCATATAGCACGTTTAAATCTAGGTTTAAGGTCATCATTACAGATGTAAATTTTCGCTTTCTTAAATCTAAGCCGTAATAATTATTTTTGTTTATAGTATTATGTGTTTATAATATATTAATATTTAAGTCATTCTGTACGTCTGCTTTAAATGGCCGAGTCATGTATCACAAGCCATATGACACATGTTCACCTGTCACAAGTTATAGTTATATTAATTAAACGAAAGCGCAATTATTACCAATAGAATAAAATAAAACAATTAAAAAATATTATTTGTAACAATATTATCGATATACAGCAAGTCCTTACTTAACATTATAGGATCTTGTAAAATGCGACGTTAAACGAAACAACGCATAACAAACCAATTTTACTATATGCTAAACAAGATATAATTCTGTTAATACTATTCTAATTGGATCGTATTTGCAACTTCCAGCATTTATTTTCCATCTCGTAGAATCAATTTTACCGTTTACAAAGAAAAATTCAACGACAATAATTGTAAATGATTACAAATGTACTTGTATCTTTCCTCAACAACGTTATAACGACATTAAGTGAGAAATTGCTGTATGTATATGTATGTATGTATGTATATATATATATCATGGAAAAGAAAATGTGCTTAAGTAATTAAGGATTAAATATAAAATATAGCTTAAATTTAATTTTCTGAATAGTATCTTATAAGTAACTTCTGTATATTTTTAACATTATTTGAAGTTTATCAGAAAATACGAATTCGAACGTTTTTAGAAGGATTAGACATTTACAGAATTGTATAAGTAATAAAAATAATTTTTATTATTTTAGCCCTAATATCTTTATAGATATATTGAAAGTTTTAATTTTAATTTTGAGACTCCGTTTTATTTAAAAAAGCTTCTTTTTTTTTCTTGACTTATGTAATAGAAAATTCATATCAATCTATTGTCTTACATAGCTTGAATTTATGAATTCACTCTTACCATATTAGTATTACAGTTTTGTATTTTTGTTCCTACAGTGAATTTAATCTTTTGCCAATTTATTAAATTTTTCTTAACATATCATGTTTTTTATACTTGAAGGAAACATCATGTAAAAATTATATATTCTTAAAATGTACATACTTTACATACATATGTTTACGATAATTGTATAACATTAAGTTTTGAAATTACGTTGTTTAAAATTCCGATTATTATTATTTTTCTCCATTATATATTTTTAAGTGAAAAAAATATCTGTTTAGTTCTTAAAAGAAAAATTAATCTATTCTTTAAAAATTTTTGTTTGCAATTTTCTTGAAGTTTAAAGGGTTATTTATCATACTTCCAGTTTGATTAATCGATCTCGAAAATTGATCACCTATAGCATCGCATTTACAATGCACATATTTTATCGTAATATATACTCTTTCAGTGGAAAATCTTTTATCTGTTCCTCAATAATCATTCCAAACGCATTTTAATCATTTCAGGTTTCACTAAAAAATATTTTAAAACATTAGATTCAATAATTGGTATTTAAAATCTATTAGATGAGCATTTTCGATTTTTCAGGCGCTACTTCGTTCGCTTCCATTCTTCCTATTCATTTTATTTGCACCGGAAAATCGATTTTGTTTTGTTAACCCGCATTATCGTCCCATAAACTTTTTATGCAGGTTATCTGAAAAGTACTTAGGCATTCGGAATCCGATTCATTATCGATCAGGAAGATTCCGGTTGTAGTTTCTTGATGCTCTTAAACTGAGTATTTGCTCTTCTAACCGTAAAGCAATAAGGATAAACGAATTTTGTGCTTGAATAGTTTTTCTTCTGTTGCAAGCTGTTTTAATCCATAATCTGCATCTATCCCGGCAGCTGTATCATTTTCTTATTTTTATACGCCCTAACGCCTTCAGGATCGTTCATAAAGCACTCGTTAAATTAATACAAACACCTGTCGTTTGAAATTGCCCTCGGCGAATTTTGCTCGTTTGCAACATAGAAATTTTCTGCTGTAGATAATTGCGTACTTACTAGAAATAATGAAACACAGTCTGTGCCAAATGTTTAATAAACTCCCTCTGGTTTAATGAATGGTTAAAAGAAGTTTTTTTTAAATAGTCTGTGCTGTAAGTCAGCATATGGAAATGTTCATTTACTTCCCGAATGATAAAACTTAACAATAATGTGGTAACTGATAGCACTTTTTATTGTACTTGTAGAAGGTTGCTTGCCAGAAGTGTCTGATAATGGCATCAACAAATTTCAATAAACACTAAGATGTTTGTTTAATATTACATTTTAAACATACACATGTTATCATTATAAGTAATCGAATCTTAATTTATAAATGTTAAGTGTTTAAGCATTTACTAGTAAGTGTAAAAGTAGTATTTAGCATTACGGACATATGAAGATTTTTAATTATTTCTCTTATGGTGACGGAAAGAAATAAAATCTGATTAAAAATTACTTAACGAATTAAATTGCATATTTGCGTAAATATTAACTTCCTTACATAAAAATTATCGTTAATTTTTTTTAATTTTTAAAGTTTAAAAAACGAAATTTTAATGACAGTAGTTAGTAATTATATTAAGAGAATTAAAGAGAAGTTAATTAATATTTACACGCAATTAAATATAATGGCATCTAAATTACGTACAAGATTCAGAAAATACGATAGATTCAGCATTTAAGTTACATTTACGAGAGATTAAGTAGGATAATTTAAACTTTTTTTTTCTACTTCATATATTTATTTTTAAAAAAGAAATGCCGACGTCATTGAAAATTCTTCTTTTATCTAATTTATTTTAAATGCAGAAAAATAAATTTAATAATATATTTCACCTCTTTGCATTATTTTAAAAATAAAATTTTATAATGTAATGATTTTTCTATCTAATAAAATTCTACATAAATTAATTTTGAAAACTTAAAAGGTTGGAATAATTTAATATATTTTTTCTTTTCTAATAAGGGAGTTTATTATATAATTAATTTAAGGATTTTTTTAAATCAATATTGATTTTGCCATTTTAAACATTGTTTGTTGTAAACGCCATTAAAAAAAGAAAAAGGAAAAAAATTACAGAAGTTTAATAGTGTTTTATGAATTTTTTTTTCTTTAAATTATTTGCAATCGCAGAAAAATATAAACAAAATGCCACGAAACAATACTAAATCAAAAGATGGAGAAATTTTTGATGTTATCTATGTATTGGAAAATGGCATCGAGCCAAAATTACAATTCCTTATTAAGCTTCTGGAACAGATTATGGAAGCAGTAAAATTTCGATATTACGAGAAAGGCACCGTTTCTACCCGAGTGGATTCTTGACGTTAATGTCTTAGAAAAATATAAGAGAAGATAAATTCTGAAATCCTCATCCTATCGATCCCATCTAGTGCCAATGCCCTTTTAAAATATATTCAATTCTATGTAAGTTACCGGAATGTGTTTAGTTGCTAAAAATCGAATCGGATATAACGAATAGGGTATAACAAGGGGAGGGGAGAATATGCGATTTTTGCTTTTCTTTCTTCTATTTTTCACTCTTCCCGTTCTGTGAACTCTAAGAGATCCATTTTTTACGCGCCCATCATAGATTCGGACAGGCTCGTAATGGGTAGCCAGGTGGTGAGGGACGATGCCCTACTTATCCTAGAGTAGTCAGACCACTCATGAAAAATTCCTGGCGTTGTTTTCCCGGATTCGATCTCGGGTTCCCCAGAATCATAGGTTGTCGCCTTAACCGCCACGGCCATCTGCTGTTCGCAGCTTATGCTTGCAGTAAGGTACTGCAGTATTTAAAGAAGCCAATAATGGCACGAGATAAGAAATTTTTTAGTGCTCTTACTAGCGGGATTTCCAATTAAAAAAACGAGGTAAATACTTATTGGAAGGTCTGCAATATTAGAGAGTATTGTTGCGGGTTCTTGAAAAATTTTAAAAAAATAAATATAAAACTTTTCTAATTAAATGCGATTTTTTATGTTATATCTGTAGAAATTGACTTGAAAGATTGGGGAAAATTTATTAAAAGTAATGCCATTTGTCTGTTGCTTTCGAAGTTTTTTTTTTGTTGTTGAATTTCTATGCTAGAGAGAAAAACTGCCTACCAAAGTTGAATATTATGTTCTGAATAATTGATTCACCCGGGTACCTAGGATGAAAAAAGTCTGATGTACGCTTTTAAAGAAATCAATATTTTGTATGTGCTGCTTTAGATTTTTGTTTTTTATTCCTTGTTTTGAAGTAATACTTTACTTACATTTTGGCTATATTTGAATATTTAGTTTAAGAAATTTCTTAATCTAGGTAGTACTAAAGAATTTAAAATCATCATTAATTTTTAAGCTATTTTATAAGTTAGTTTGAATATAGTTATTTCATAAAACAGCTTTAGGATATTTTTCGTATGAAGTACAGTTATACTTATTTTATTAATTATTACTTGATAAATTTTCATAAAAATTATGTTTTTTATACATCAATATTTAACAATTTTTGTTTTAAAAAAATTATTTGAATTTAGTCTTTTTTAAAAATAATGATTAAATTATCCTAATGAAATTGTAACTAATCAATGTTAAACTTTATTATTAAATTATTTATTCATTTATGTATGATTAAATTTCAAATCAAGTATACGAAATAAATTGGCTCTCTGCTTTTTTTTTTATCTATAGTAAAATTTTACTTATAATAACTGACATTTTAATAGAAATAACCCGCTACCCCCAACATAATAATAATAATAACGAGCAATTTATTGTGACATCGTCACAATGTCCGGTTGCAATTTTTAATCATATCTGTAATTTAATTAATGTAAAATATATGCTTTCCACCTCAAATTATTAGTGTGGTGTCTTGCCCCTATACATCATACTTTTTCAGTTAGCAATAAAGTCGTGCCGATCACCTATCTAACTCCTTTCAGGGGAAAATCTTTAAAATTGAAACAACGTTACTTCTGGTTTGCATCGGAAGTTCGTATATAGTTAATCTGGGCCTCCTGCTCCTAAGGTTTCAATATTTGGTCTCGTCTTTCATGTATCTAACTCCGTTCTCAAGAATAAGGACAGACGGACGGACGGCATAGGTTTACAAGTTTTACAAACTGCAGCTCAATAATAATAGATAACTTGATCTCTCAAATAGCAATAATTACTGTAATTTTTTGCGTATAATTTGAGAATTACCTGTGTTTTAAAGACAATTTGAAAGCAGACGCAGACTGTGTCATAGCAATTTTTGCGAGTTACACGGAAAATTACGGTATTGGGATTAATCTCATAATGAAAGCTACCTAGTGATAACGATTGGATTGGGGATACTGTGAATAATTCATCCTTTTTGCAATAATTTCATGTTATTGAAATTTTGTTTATTTTTTGGTCACATCCGATTTTATATCTGTTTCTATTTATGAACAGACTGAAATAAAGTCCATATTTACTTTGTGTGTCTGTGTAAGATTTATGTTTGATATGTACTGTACAGTACATTTCATAAAATGGAATATGTGTGATTCAGTGAATAAAAAAATGTATGATTTTTTTAAACATATCTTTTGTAAGTAATTATATATTACATTTAACACTACCCCCCGAATTTTATCATCTCAAAACCTTGTATTAATGGCTTAGATATCTTGACAACATTAAACTAATGGTTTTAATGTAATATAATAAAAAATATCTCATTCTAAACGCAGAAGCTTGTCACCTCAGTAATTGCTATCAATATATTATTTGAAAGATAAATCTATGGATCGAATACTTTCAAGAAATCTTACTTGTTCAAGGATCTGTGAACTGACATATTACTGTACTTAGAAGTGTTGATGTAGGGACTAGTCTAATCTTTTATAGGTTATAATGAAAAAAAAATTGTATATTTGGACTGTTTTTGCATTGTGGGTATTAAGAGGGCATTTATATGTTATAGTACAATTATATATTTCTCAATTCAGAGAATTTGCCCCAAATACAGGAATTATGTAAAAGTATATCCGTTTTGGGTTTGGCCAGGCCGGCAATGGGGATGAGCGCAATTATAAAAGTTTCTGAATCGACTAAATTCTTGTTCGAGTCCCGCAGAGTGGCCTGTACTACGTCGGTTATCTGGATATCGAAACATAATAATATAATCTTATATTTAAAAAGTGATGGCCATATGATAATGCATTGTTAATTGTGGAAAATTACGTACGAATCCGTTTGGGCTTTCATAACATCACTGCTTTTCATAATCTGACTGGATAGATCTGCCGATATTTAAATCTTGAATTGATAACATTGGAAATATACAAGTTCAAGCCATTTTTTACTTTCCCAGCTCTGTTATATATAAGGTCAAAAAATTTTTACATTCTTGGACTCGGGATTTTGAAACGTCGAGAAATGCAAAATAATTCGGGAATTTTTCTGTATGTATGGGTGTTAGTGTGTATGGGGGGACACGATTTGTTCGTCTCTTTGACGCTTAAATCCTGTGTCTTTTATCAAAAATTTCTGAAATTTTGCAGGGAGATTTGTTTATTAGGGAAATTGATATTATTAAATTTTGGTGGTTAAAGGTCGAGGGGATGGGGAGATAAAGGGAGATCGTGTGACATACCTTGAATAGGGTTGGATTTAATGACGATTTTCCTCGTTATTAGCATTTACAACTTTTTATAAAACCCGCTTCTACTCTTAAAATTAGTTTTTTTGTCATTTTATAATAAAAATATAAAAAATTTTTAAAAATAAAATATTATAACAGATGGTGCCACCAAAATTTTAAATGTTGCCGGGAAAGTTTATCAATTTGTTGCTGGATTTTTTAACTTTTCAACAATAAAACTGAATTAAATACAATTGTGAGATATTAATTTATTCAAAAAGGGGTAAAAATGTTTTGACTATTACACAATTTAATACTCAAGTAACAGGTTATTCGTTATTTAAAAATTAAGAATTATTTCAAAGTCGAATAAGATCAATTGTTTATTTTTTGTATTAAGTTAAAAGTATTTACGTGAAGAACTAATAGTAAAACTACACAATTGAAAGCAGAGATATTTAATTATTTTCCCAAGACTTGTATAAATCAATTTCCCTATTATCAAATCGTGTATTAATTAATCTGTAACGAAGATCGTTGTTTTCGGACAATATCTGCATTTTATGTTTCTTACTGTTCTATTAAAATAATCAATATATTTGAAATATCGAAGAATTTAATTTGAATAATAAAATGTTTTCCATTCAATGTTTGTCAGAAATTCGCCCTGAAAATTTGAAAGTTTTGTCTTATAATTTTATTCTTGGTGTCGATTATCCCAATTTACTTTAATTGGTCGTGAGATAAAGCACGTGGAAAAATGACAAAGAATTGATAAAGACCTTTAAGAACACTCTCTCTTTCTAAATCCATTGCAGAAGCAATCCCTACAAGGGATAGGAAATATTTCAATCTTCAACTAAATAAAGATGGAAATAAAGCCAAGTGTTTAATTAAAACTCAACTTTGGGTTCATAGTCCAACAATCAGCAAAACATGGTTTCAAAGAAGAAATAGATAAAGAATTGATAACCGAATCACGTATTATCCACGTGAAATCCTAATTTTTGAAACTGTTTCAGTTGTAAAAAGTGTATCGCTAGTTGACTCTTCGAGGAGGGGGAAACCGAAATGACAGGTGTGCCCTCGATCTAGTGACGATCATGTGTTGAAATGTAGAATACATTTCATCAACACATGGTACAGTATAATTTACGGATAATTTTCCATCTTGTGGGCATGGTCGCACCATTGGCCAATACGCTAAACTGTCTTAAACTGATTGATTGTTTTTCCTTTACGAGTTACACACGTTGATCATTCGAATTTCCTTTGTTTTCGTTTCAGTTATAGTTTCTGACGATTTACAAAATAAAAATTAAGTATTAAATGCTTGCTTCAAAAGTTGAGAATTTCATTGCTTTTAGTATAGACAAACCTCGATATAATAATCTCTCTCTGCCAAATAGTTCTAATCAATATTTATGAATGGATCTTTACTTTAAATAGTAGAATATCTGTTCGTGCATTTATAATTCACGAATACTATTTTGTATTACCATTGACGTCAATTGCTGCCAACGCTTTCAAAAATGAAACTCGGACTTGTGTGTAGATTTCATTATTACAGTATATATCTTATTGTTTGAGGTACTTCAATTTAGCGTCATACTCGACTTAGTGCCATTTTCAGAGGCGAACAATAGTGGCATTTAAGTGAGGTTTGACTGTATATACAATCAATACTTGTATATATAAATATATGATTCGAGAGAATTAAAATAATCGACGTTTATTTATATTGTTTACATTATTTAAATTACCGTTTAAAAAGCCTTACATTGAATATAAATGAATATTTTATATCATTTCATACAATTTTTCGAATGTATGAAATGCAGTCTATACGTATCTGTGTGTAAAGGAAATCAATATACGTGGTATGTTAATATCATTTGGTGCTACAATGTATAGTTTTCGTTTCATATATTCCTAACAATAGTCCTATGAATAATTTCTATATAACTTTAGTACTGCTAATGTAGTGGTAAAGCATTTGACGTACAAAATAGCGTGATCTTTTTCACTATTGCTGATAGTTGTTTATTTAAGTTGTCACATGGTACAATTAGTAATCGTTTTCCATCCAGTAAGCATTATTATTTTACGTTTAATTAAAAATTTAATAACGTTTGAAATTTTAGCCATTTAATAAGAATTTGATCTATAATTCTTAACGCTTCTAAGATTACACTCATGAAATGCTACAATTGAATAAAACTGCTTTCAAAATTATTCATAACAAAGAGTAGAATGAAATAAAATAGAAAATACAATGATTTATCTTTCAAATTTTTTGCAAGTTTCTGCGTTTAGCATAAAATTTTTTTAATTAATATATTACATTAAACGATGATATGACTACTTTTTGCGGGGGGTAAAAGTGTATTCAAGCGATCCATTATTACTACAATAATGTTCACAAATTAAAGAAACAATAAATGTCTTCATATTTTGTCCTTTCAACACCTAAGGAACACAAGTCTTTACGGGCGGAGTCGACCTTTTATTTGAGGCTACTCATCCGCCTCGATATACAAAAACGTTAATAATTTCAGGGCGACGGCACAATCATAAAAAACGAAATATAATAGCTAGGACAGGAATAAAATATAAAACATATTTTCGAATTAGAAGAAGCAATAAATGTTTATTGTTTCTTCTAATTTGTGAATATTTTTATATTTTATTATTGTTCTGGCTATTTATTTATTACAATAATGTTATTAAGGACACGACTAATCAAAAGCCGAAAATATAGAGGATGTTCAAAAATACATCTGATTAGAATACCCTTGAATATCCAGACTTTCTGTAGTTGTAATTTTATTTCATGTTTAGATTAAGGGTATTTTTATCTGTCAATATTTTAAAAAATTTTTCACATTAACAGCAACGAAAATTATCATGTGACAGGCCTACAGAATTGTATAATTATATAATCTAATATTCATATTATCAGTATACATTACTAATGACCAGATTTAGTTTAAGCAGTAAATATCCTTTTGGGCTTGTAAATCATATAATTTTTTTGTAACAGAACAATACATAATGCTGTTGATATCTTTAAATATATATTATTTTGTTTAAAATTACTTATTATAAAATATGATACTGTTATAAAAATGTTTATTTGCTGTAAAAGGATTTTATAATTAATTTTTTGTTTGTATCAAATAATTAATACACTACAGTATTTTGTTTCATAAAATTGAATTAATATGAAGTATAAATCAATATATTGATGGTTTTAATAATCAAAAGAAAGAATTATATTTATTTTTACATCGAATGTTCATCAAAACAAGGAATTATTTTCTCCTAGATAAAAATAAGAATTCGTTTAAAGTACATTAAAATATAAATAACAACAAACGAAAATTATAGTAAAAGTTACATTGAATAAAATAGTTTTTTACAATGAGATTTTAAAACATTTAAACCCAAGAATAAAATTTTTCAATTTTGCCAATGTGGGAAGTAGATATATTTTCAAACATGCTTTTATTTGTCTGCGAAAAGGCTCCACGATACACGAATGACTACGGAGAGCATTTGAAGAGAATAAAAAATATGTTATAAACATAAATAATAAACAAATTTTATTTAAAGATAAAGTTTCTTTATTAGCCTATTTATGTTTATAACATGTCTTACGTATTAACGATTCTGAGGCTATTGCTCCAAATAGATAAACAATAGCCTAATAATGATTAGTAATACACAATGTAAGACGAGAAGAAACCAAATCTCTAGATATAGAAATTATCGCAATCGTTTTCGGAAAGCTTTGCGAGAAGGAAAAGCCGACATTTCGGATCGAAGTTTCCGTGTAGTCGGTAAACAATAACAATACGAAGATAAATAAACAAATACGGTATTTTGATTAAAGCAAATAAGCATATTGTTTTAAAGAAATACAATGTCAAAATTCTGGATTTGTACATATCAATAATACTAATAAAAGGCATGTGTATGATATAACCTAAAAATCAGCAGTTTTCTATAATTATTATTGTTTAGAAAATAATATCATATTGAAATCGTTATACAAAAAGAAACCATCTATTAATGCAAAGTACATAGACAAAAAAAATTATAAAATATAATTTTATAACTCTCTGAAAGTTTTATATAAATAGTTTTTTAATATTTAAACTTTATTCTTTTATAGCATAAATGAGAATAATTTTGAATTGATAAATTTACATAGATTAGTTATAGTTTATTAGTTATAGATGATGGTTAATTTTCTAATGATGATCATTAAACAAATTTTAACTAATATTTTTAATATCTTGTAGTATTTTGATTATAAAATTTTTAAAAAATTATTTGAAAAATTAATTTTGTTTTAATATAAATCGAAAATAAAAAAATGTATATACTAAAATTAATATATTAATTTGTTGTGTTTTATTTATATTCTATGATTTTTACATATTTATTTTAAAAATCAGTTTACAGTTTCAACAATTAACAGATGGGCATTTCAGTTATATGGTATTTATTGAAAGTTAGACCTAAAAACTAGACTTTTTAATACTAATATAAATCCAGTGTGTCCGAAAAGTTACTGTGCAGTGAGAAATTTGTAATGGTATTAAAGTTATACGTACGGCATTTTTATACATAAGTTGTAGGTCTCGTATAAAATGTCGTATGTATAATGTCATTACAAATTTATCACTGCACAGTAACTTTTCGGACACCCTGTATTATGCAGATTTAAAAACTGTAAATACTGTATATGTAAGTACTTAGAATTTCAGAATATATATCTTGTTCGATAAAAAGCAGAAATAATCGTGTCGCTAGATCATTTTCCTTTTGTTTCCACCCATCGACTGTAAGCCTATGAAGCAACGACTTTATCCAAAATGGCGTCTATTCTAGCAGATGACACTAATTTGCGGTTCTTTCTTCTTTGTATATTCGTACAGCTTTAGAAGAAATGTCTGCAATTCCAAAAGTGCCATATCAGATGCAGCGTAATTTTTTTGTTGGTCTGTTAAATTTTTATTTCCCCAATCAGAAGACTGCCGCTGCAGCGCCAAAAATGCCAGAGTGGCGAGTTTTGGCACTAATTTATTTTTATGGAAATGTCCTTCGTATGTCCTGAAATGCCACCATACCAAATTTGTTGCGTTTGGACTGTTAAATATCTTTGGACAGTGTTGAAGAGAGATACTTTAATTACCAGTATAAACTTTATACTGTACACCATTATTAAAGGCAAAAAACACGTAAAAATTCAATTTTTCGAATGTAGAATGTAGTTATGATTAATTCTGATAACATTAAAACAAATGACTTAGAGTGTTCCAAAATATAATTATTGTTATTAAATTAATAATAACGATTATTTTAGTGAGGTAACTATAAGAACTGATTAGTCCGAAACAATGCTTGCTTTGTCAAACACCGTTCATAAATTGTCGTCCAAGAGCCATTTAACAGCAATTTATGAACGGTGTTTAACTATTTGAATAATTATTACATCAATAATTAGTAAGTCCTTAAGGTGTACATTTTATAATTATCTTAACATGCTCTTTTAATGCCAAGAGATAATAAAATCAGAATTCCCATTAACTGAAGTCTTATATTATTATAAGTCATTGGGATATAAAAATACCAGTAGTCAAATCTTTTATAAGTTATTAAGGGATTTGACTACTACTAATAAGGGATTTGGCTATACTGTTTGTTATCGGTATAGTCAAATCCCAAAGAGATTACAATAAGCGGATTCTAATATATGCATAGTATATCTTTTAATTTACGATAATGGCATAAATTTATTGAATGTAATAATGTTTTATCAAATACAAAAACACTTTTGTAAACAGCCATGCTTTTTTAATCCTGCCTTTTTATTTGGCCTATTTTTTCCCGTCTTTTAATTAATGAAGTGACCTCTTTATATATTTATAGGTTTTATAATATATATTTGTTTACAGATCGTACAAAATATTAGTTTTAGATTAAATAAATTATAATTTATTTATCAAAATTAAAAGCAGAAATGAGAAGAAATATGGTAAAGATGTAATATCTTGAAAAATAAAAATTACCTCTTTGAAATATTTTTGAAAATAACTAATCTAAGAAAATTTGAAATCTTTTGTGACTTTTTTAAGTTAGAATGAGAGATGTACTTTTAATTTTTGAGAGTTAATCCCTTGTCAATTAAATGGACTGTCAGATACATTACTTAGATTCTCTAAAGCTATTATTGGAAAATTTTTGTTAGTTTATTTTGAAAGTTTTAATTGCTCATCTTTTTTCAGACTATCTAAATATTTTAATGAATTTTTTAGGAAGTCTATCAATAAGATTGGTAGTGGGATATATTTAAATCTTAAGTCTGTTAATTAACCTGTTGCATATAGTGGCTTTGTTTTGAAAAAATTTCCTTTTCACGCCTTGTTTTAGTCTTTAAAGTTGGCAGAATTGTCAGAATAAAAATAGTTTTTTAATACATTATATTATATATATGTTTCTATAAATATAATTATATTAAAACTCAAACTTTAGATATTTAAAAACGTTCATCAGTGCATGGCGAAATGAACATATTTGTCCATAGGAGTATTCATAGAAAACAATTCATTGGGCTTTGAAAAATTTATAGACTTATAAATTCCCACTATCGTCCGTCCGTTTGTCCGTCTTTCCTTAATTTCGAGAACGGAGTCAGATGAAATACTAGACCAGATATCGAAACTTTAAGGACAGTAGGCCCCGATTAACTATATACGAACTTCCGATGCAAACCGGACGTCATGTTATTTCAATTCAAATATTTTCTCCTGAAAGGAGTTAGATAGGTGACCAGCACAACTGTATGCTAACTGGAAAAGTATGATGTACAGGGGCAAGACACTACAGCACTAATATGAAGTGGAGAGGATATATTTTAAATTAAAAATATTAAAAATTGCAGATCGGTATTGTGACGATGTCACAATAAATAATTGCTTGTCCATAATAAATTTATTTAAAAAATGTGTGTGCATGTATATATAAAGAAAATTTAATAGAAGAGAAGAATACTAAATGAAGAAGATTAAAATTAAAAGAAAATTTGAATGTTAACGTTAAATGATCGGCTACGGTCGCTATATTATCTAGATGCATATAAAGCTGTCATGTTTTGGTAGATGAATTTAAGCCTTTGTGTTTAATACAATGCGAGAGAGTAATAACTACCATTTAAGGTTTATTCGAGTTTTCGAACTCGATTTAATTATGATATAATTGATTTAAATGCACGCAATGAAATTTATGTAATTCTCTTTGTTTTAGATTGTACAGTACCATGCTTGGAGTAAATACCAAAGATTTTAAGTAGTACTTACATATCATTTTTCTAGATAGTCCTTCGTTTGGTTTCAAACATATCAGAAAATTTATTTTTTATAAAAAACTACTGGCTCCTTATCATCTCTTATACCGTCAATAGTTTGTGGGGTGATGTAACTAGTTTTTTTGTATTGTTTCATTGTTAAAAATTACCATTGTTACTTGTTTTCTTCAGGTCTTTTACGTTTGACAAATACTATTCAACACTTTCGAACATGAACGTTAATGCTTATCAGAATAACAAACGCAGATCGGAAGATAGAAAACGATAACAACACACTATGAAAATAAACTGTTAATTATTTAGTCATCGGTAATCGTTGAAAACATAACTACTTTAATTAACTCGTTTCACTTAATTTTAATATAATATAATTAATTTAACTCGAAAATAATTTTCGAAACAGTACTAACAAGAGGCACCTCTGGTGGCGTGGATGAATAGAAAAAGTTGTAGAGAGTTTGTGATGAATGAAAATTATTTTAGCCGTTTGAAAGCTTGGTTTCGAGCAAATGCAAATCCGAATAATCTATTAATTTATTACTATTCTACTTACGTCGAATGCGCATAATAGTAATGTTGGAAAAGAAAGAAAATGGGAATTTAAATAATTGAAATATCAACTGCGAAATCGATTAAAGTAAATACTTCATGGTCCTCCTTCCTTCGTTTTCTTTTCGTTTTTTTATTTTTTCGGTTCTCTTTGTCGTCGATATGATTTTCGGTTTTTTATCCGCTTTTTTTTCATACAGCATCTAAAGGTTTTTATTGTTCACGGGTTGTACATTCATCGTTGTTGTCTATTACCTTTATTCAAGGGTTTGTTATCGGGGAAGTTCTTGCCCTGTAGGACAAGAAAGATCCTTTTCCGACCAATTTAAAGAATAAGTATCAAACTTTTTTGATTTATCAAAAGTAACAAAAAAAAAAAGTCTTAGCTCTACAGCTCTGTTAAGGTCCTTAACAGCGTTCACATCTGCAATTGTGCCCATATGACTACAAACAGGCCGGTGTCAGGTTATTTTGCGCCATAGGCAAAGTTTATAAGTGCGCCTCTTATTTCACAAGTTGGATATCTTTTAAAATGAAATTTTAAGTATAAAAAATAAAAATTGTTTTGGCATGCTTTATTAATGATATACATTGTGTAATCCTTCTTTTATTAATTTGAGAATTCTCTGTTATAATTCCTTTACAAAAAGAATTTTAAAATATTAATTTCAGTATTTTATATTTATCTTAACTGAATTTTAAATAGCGGTAAGTTGAAATCATTTAGGTAAGGAACAAATAGAACCGGGAGTTAAATAGTAAAACAGTGTGATGTGTGAGGGATAAGGAAAAAGAATCGATAGCTAAACCATATATCACTATTTAATTTAATATTTTAGCGAAGTATGAATAAAGCATAGCTTGAAATTTTGCGCCCCTTCATGGCTTGCGCCCTAGGCAGTTGCCTAGTTTTCCTAAAATGGTTGCGCCGGCCCTGCATACGAGTGATGTTTGCTTTTAATTGGAGACATTCTTATTCACCAAGCGTACAGATTATTTTATTGAATCTGTGATCAGTAATGCCTTTATGTTATTACTTGTCTAGAATTTGCAGATAATTTAAAATATTTTAATAAATTATTTATTAGAATATTTTATGAACCTTATTGCTTTTATCAATAAAATGTGTAATAGTGTGATCTTTTTCACACGCGACTTATATACGAGAACTGGAAAGCCTGTTTTGGTTTTTCAGTCTCTATATTTTCTCTATTCTCTGCATTTTAATCAGTTTTTGGCTACGTAATATTTCGTGTAAACGGTTTTTGATCGTAACATAATAATAAACATGCATTTATCGTTGGCTACACTTAACTGCACTCAGTACTAGAAGGCAATAAAATGTTGAAACGTGTGATCATTCGATTGTACTTAAGAATATTTTGATGAAATAAATAACATATTATTACAAGAACATAAATTTTTGTTTTGATTCTACTTCAGATACTACTAAAATATGAAGAAAGAAGCCCAACCCTAAAGCTAATAAAAAGCTTTGTAGTGAGAATTTACGAGAATTTTCTTGGCATTATTTTTTCCCCAACTCCAATATTGATTTTATAACAGTAGTTCAAAGATATTTTATTAATAATATGATTTAAATTATAAAATAAAATAACTTAAACCTCGTAATTAATAAATAAAATTAACATTATATTATAAATAACAAAATGTAAAATCAAATTTTAATTTAAAAATAAAAACGAATTTTTTAAAAAAATTTGAATCCGATATAAAAAATATTTAAATTAAATTGCAAAATTAAAACCTTAGGAAAAAATTTCAATTCAATTTCTTTTTTGTAAGCTTTTTCTTTGTATTGATTTTCCTAGAAAGTATAAGAAAATAAATTGAATATTATTCGAAGCAACATTTTCTTATTAATTTTCTGTCGCAAACGTTCTTAAAGTAGAATCATGTTTTAAATGAAACATTAAATCCAATTGCATTCTATGCCTATATATTTCGTATTTTTGCATTTATGTTTCACATTTCTTCGTTTCTTGTCATCCTCATCAACCTAATGCCGATAGGAAATAATTAAATTCAGTAGATATACGTGATTAATTAGACATGGTAATTGAACTATTAGATTATTATTTGCTCTTAATCACAAATTGTTTATCTCTAAGTGCCTAATTATAAACCCTTTTTTTCAGATTGTAAGAACAGACAAAATCGGTTCTTAAAATAAACCTTTTAATTAAGATTTTAATTATCAAGCTAATTAGGGTCGTCTATTAGAATTATAGGCTCTCTGACAAATTTTGATCCTAGGTTCATTTCTTATTCAAAGAGGAATTTGAAAGATATTCTCTCTCAGTTTCTAATTAATTATCATCAGAATTCGACCGATCCAAATGAGTAAACTTCGTTGTTCCTTCCTCACCCCGTCCATTATAGGTCCCTTGAGACATGTTCATTCTCTCTCCCGTAGCCTGTGGATAGCGACGAGTTATAACACAATAAAATTTAATTGTTATATTGTTTTATATTATTGCCATTTATTCATGTCTAGGACTCTGCTAAACCAAAATTTTAATATCGATATTGTGAACATATATCGGTTATCGACACAACGCTATTGATATACTGATTACCCTTGTACATTTTCTGCCAATATCTTTTGTTTTCTTGTATGAATAATTATAATTTTTCTTAAGAACGTGAAACTACTAATTTAAAGTGTGCAAGATATTAATATTTTCGTTTTTTTTTAACTACCGCATTTATCATTCAGTAATGTCGATATCAGTATTATATTGAAATTCATAATATGCATTTAAAAAACCTTGTGAAACAAATAAAAAAAGATATGAAAAAGTCCTGGTGTTAGATCTCTTTCTTGTTACGATATTTATATGACTCATCATCTGCAATCAAACGTAAACACATTAAACTTTATCTCTAAACAATATAGCGACCGCTGCAGATGCGTTTTCTATATAATCGTATATCGTTTTCTATATATCTGTATTTTATTCAAAGTGTTTTTTTTTTAATTTTTATTATTCCCTATATAATTTACATGTTTAAAACAACGTTCGAAATTTTTATTTACGTCTGTACAATCAGTAAATGTTAATAGCGAATTTTACTTGTAAGGAAAAATGTTACATTCATTTTATCTGGCACTATATAATATATTGCTTCACCTCTATAATTTTCTGAAAAACTCCAGAAAGTGTCTTTTTTTCCTATATTTTATCATCATTTTTTATTATGAAATTTTATTCTCAACATCTTATTGAATAAGAGATACCTGTAACACATAAAAGCTTTGTATAAATTTACCAGTTTAAGACAGGATTTTTGAATTTTATTTTATTGAAACTTATATGAAAAATAATAGTTAATTAAAATTTCTTAATTTCTTAAGAAAGTATAAATAAAACTCATTAGTTGCATTATGTTTGCAATAATAAAATATTATTCATGTTATAAGTCGGTTTATAACTGAATAACTTTCAAATAGGTAAGTAAATAAATAATAAGCTTTGGAAGAAGAAATAGTAACAAATATTAATCAATTTTATAATCCCATTTTTGTTTACAAAAACAACAAACGAGAACTGAAAGTAACTGAATGACAGAACCTGTCATTGTTCCTTCATTGCATTGTTATATACTCAGCAAAGGGTTGCTAGGGGTGATCAAAATTTGCTAATTCTCTTGGTGTTTTTGGTGGAAATAAATTTGTTTCAATTCTACTTTTAAAATAAAACACAGATAAAAAAAATATGTATTAAGGTTCAGAAATTTTACAAGAATATTCTTCTAAAAAGTAACATTTGAAATATACAGATTTTTATACAAACCAATGAAATTTGAACTACTTTATTGGAAATTTTATCAACAAACTAAAAACAGTACATTTTAACATTTTTGAGTATCAGCGTTCATTTTCAGAGGCTAATCAATAATTAGGTCACATCCTGAAAGGCTATTGAATATAATCATTTTGCTGCTTGTTTTCTAGGCCCTAATACTTAAAAATAAACATAGTTATGGATATCAGGGCCCAGAAAAATAAGCAAAAAACAATTATATTTAAAAACTAAAATGTAGTTATTAATCACCAATAAAAGCTTTAACTTATAATTTTTGTGCAGTTTTGAAGTTTTACTTATTTTTGCTTAAGGATTTTGTTACCTTATGAATATTTTATTACTTTTACAGTTTTCTAACAGGTCTTTGGCAACTTATTTAAAAATGAAATATAACAAGTTTTAAAAGTTAATAGTTTATTTTCTATGTGATAGCTTTTATATAATAATTATATAAATAGATTAATGTATAAGTGGTGATAACATTTTAATTATATGTAAAAAATTACACTTTGATGATATATTTTGATTAAACCCTTGATTTATAATTTTTTAATACTACATCAAGAAAATATTTTGTATGATTTTATACACAAAAGCTGTACTAATCAACTTATTTGGTACAACATATGAAAGATATATTACATATATCTATGTTAGATAAATTAGTTGCCATTAATTTGTCATATGTTTCTAGTTTGTTCATGTATAATTTTATAGAATGCTTATTTCATAACAAAGAAATTAGTTGTAAAATTATAGTAGTATGATATTGGAAAAGTTCTACAGAAATATCAGTTTTATTTCTATATGTAATTAATCTGCCTCAATTTATGGCACTGTAATTGTGATTGCTAGTTTTACTGCAAGGCATCAAAAGCCTTAAGTCAATTCAGTTACTTAAATGATAGATTTTGATAAAATACATACTATTTATTCCTGAAGTGCATCTATTGATATTTAAATATGATAAGGCAGGGGTGGCAAACCTAAGGAAAAATCATCTGGCATGTAACATATTATATGATGTTGATTTATTATCTGTCTTTTTCAATCATCCTTAAGTAAATAGCTATAAACCTTATTGCCTTATTGGAGGAGAGTTATTTGAATCAAATGAACTCAATCAAAATTAAAATGTTTAGGTTTCAGTCATGCATGTATACAGTACCCATTTGACCTCACTTATATGTGTATCCTAAAAAGTGATGATTGACATGTGTCTCTGGATATGCTGAAAAAAATCCTGACACTAAATATAATCTTTTTTTTCTGGCAGTGTAATACTATTCAGATCTTTTTTTACAAAACAATGCCTTTTGTAAAAAAAGATATTATTACAGTGTTAATATCAGTAAATGGTAAATTATATTTGCTTCATGCATCATTCTGAAATTTGAAAGAGAATTTGGATCAATAAAAGATTTATATTTGACACAAAAAATTCATTTGATAGCATGAAATTCTGGAATAAAATGACATTAGAGAATTCCAAGTTGTAATTCAGGTATATTCATATTAATTATTGAGTCTCAAAATATATTTTAGATTCTAGAGTGAAAGAAGTTCATATATTATAGACATTATATCAAATGAACAGGGCAATAAAGCTACTAATTATTCTTTACTAAACTATACTTTCAATACAAATTAATCAATGAGTACAGCTTTTATGTATGAAATCATATAAAATAGTTTTTTGATGTTGTAGTATTAGAAAATTATAAATCAAAAATTTTATTCCAAAAAATGTAATAAAAATTTAATTTCATACATATAATTAAATTGTTGTCACCCACTTGTATATTAATCTATGAAAATATTTACCATATTTCCATGTATATAGGAGCATGCTCTTATAGATAAGGCAAAATGACACCATAGCTAAAAAAACTATTTATAGAAATATATAAACATCTCAAAACCTGATGTTATTAGTAGAAATGGCCCAATGCATTATGACAATCGTTTGGCATTATTTATAAAAACATAATTTCAGAAATATTTTTTGTTTTTAATAATGGTTTCCATAGAGATGTGACTGAATAGTTACTGTATCAATATCTTTATATTTACATCGACACATCGGTGTAGTTCTCTTATAAGCCAAAACAATCTGGCATGTAAAAGACTATGCTCTTATAAGTAAGATAGTTGTTTGTAAGCAGAAAAGCCAGGCATGTTTCAAAATTTTCACAAGCAATTTTTGCATGCTTTTATTTGCATAGAAATATGGTATGATGTAAAAGACATTACACTGCTAACTTTTAAATTAATTAAATTAAAAATCCTGTTAAATTGCTCCAGATGTAATAATCACTACAAAGCATGAAAAACTGTATTCAAAAAGAGTTAAAAATCCTTTTCAGAAAAACAAAGATTATGTGATCTGTGACACTAATCACAGGTCACACAATCTTTCTACAACTAGATTAAATGGCACTTAAAAACAATTAATGATATTACTTTCAAACTCCAACCCCTTCTTTTCCAAAAATGTAAAATTAATTATTAACTAAAAAATCATTCAGACTAGTGTTTCCACCCATCCGGTTTTTAATTCATTGTCCGGGATTTCGTAGCAAATCTGTTGACCTTTTTTTTTTTGCTTATCAGCTCTTTAAAGGTAAGTAATTTCATTTCTTAATTTAAGTTGCTCTTACACAAGTCCATAACTGGTTTAGAACTGGCGTGCACATTATTCTTCACATGGTAAAATAACATTGCGCATGCGTCAGGAACTTCTGTTCGAACAAACCTGACCTACCCTCCGGGTCAGCAATTTTGAAAAGGTGGCAACACTAATTTAGACATTCTGTTTATATCTTTTAGATTTTGATTTAAAAATTATAGTTTTCATATTGACAAACTAAAATTTGCATGAAAATAGTTATAATTTTACCATTAAATCCATATTATAAATAAAGCGTTGACAAACGTTTATAAGGTTATTGTGATATATATATTTTACCATTAAATATCTTAAACTTTAAATGTATAACTTGAGAAAGGACATGCTGAAGTCTGCCACTTCCATTAGCATGAAACAAAGGCATTGAAAAATAAAAATAACAGACAGATTGGGGCCTTTCTCATTTCAATAAAGGACAAGCTCAGTTTAACTAAGATTGTTCTTTGAAATAAATGGCATCTGGCAACTCACTCTACCTGGGACATTGAAACGCAATGACTTTGTCAATATTTGTCATTGTTGAAATTAACAAAGGATAAAATCAAATACTTTTGAAATCAAAAACTTTCAAGAATTGGATGAATTTCTGAGAACAGTTCTGAGAAAAAGCAAGAAATGTAATTTACTGAAAACAATGAGAATAAGATAACACAATGCTGCCAATTTGTCTTGTACACAGTAGTTGGTAATTAGCTAATACTGAACAATTTGCACCAAATTAAAAAATTTTGCGCAAATACTGTGTTTTGAAGTGTCAAGAGTAAAGAATATATGAAGTTCAATTTTATTTGTGCATCGTTAAATGTCAATAAAATTAAAAAAAAAACAAATTTAAGAATTTTCACTAAGAATTTTTATTTTATTTTATTTGAATAAAATTATATTTTGAGACACCATGAAGTGTTGATACTAGACACTGGACTTTTTCATATCCACTTAATTTTCTTATATACTTTACAGCAGGGATTGGCAACCTGCGGCCCGCATTAGTATGTTATGCGGCCCGCGTCGCACAAAATATTACAAAACAATATAACGGTCTATAAAAAATTTAAAATACTGACATCTACTCGTCTGTAATCGTACTAAATACCAAGAACCCGCTTCGTATATATATTCGACGCAGCTAGAGACGGCCCTTGGGTTGATTCATTTTTGCGTTTTTAAGGGGTGCTAGAATTGTCTACAAATGCACATGTACTGTACTTTTGTAGACTGTCCATACGCGCTTGACCCTTTTTCAAGACTAAATGAAGCTCGAGGGAGTAATGTAAATTCATAAACAATTCTATTACCCCTCAAAGACGCAAAAACTAATTCAAGAACCAACCTAATTGCATGGTATCTGGTAATTTAACCCGACTTTACTCGAGACTTTATATTGAGCTGTATCGTGCATATCAACGCTTTGTATCATTGCATTTAATTTTTTTGATATTTTGCAAATTGTTACTATTAATCTACTGTGGTTTATCCGAATTATAGAAAAAGGTGTATTAAAATTTGAAATTTTACAGAAATAGAATTTTTAATGTGGAATTTCGAATTTTAAATATCCAAGTTAGAATTTCTGTTTAATAATAAATGTTACTATTAATTTCCAAAATTGAAATTAAAAATGTTTGAACTAGAGAATTATTAATATTTTAAGAACAATTCAGACTTAGAACTGGACAGTAATAAATACAAAACCCACATATGAAAACGTTTCAACTTTGCATTATTTTTAATGCTGGAACTGACCTTGAGGTTCGCACGTGGTTTTGTACAATAAAAGCTCGATATAACGAACGGCTGCTGATGTCGGTCTGGCCAAAAGTAGAAGAAAAAAAAAACTCATTCCTTGTAACGGACTCCTGCTACTTCGGATTATTTTTTAGTCCTCGCAGACCATGGTTATTACGGACTTTTTAGTCACCGTTTCATTTAGTCAAGTCATTGCTTTACGGTAGGGTTTCTCAAACGGGATCCCGATTGTCTTTTTAACCCGGGAAATCCCGCAAAATCCTTAAAAATTCACTTTTTTCTTATTTTATGTCAAGGTTGAGGAAATTTTGCAAATAGAAAGTATAATTAACCAATAACTGTCAGAATACATTTGTATTTATTAATTTTAAACCTACTTATTAGTTTTTAAATTTTTGCTCATTATGGTATGTCACAAATAGTCAATAATCAATATGTAGTTTATTTGCTACTCTGAAAATTCTCTACTTGTCAGAACCTCTAATATCTGGAATAATTGTGCTTACGCTGTCTTAATTTTTAACCATTTCAAGTAGCTTCAATAACTGCGTAACGCCAGGTTGTGCAAATTGGGCAAGGTCGCAAGGATACAAACAAGTACGAAGTCTGCAAGTATGTTTTTCTTCATAACCTGGTTATTAGAGACAGACGAACTGCCGAATTATTGGGCTATGATGTTTCTATTAAAGCAATCGAGGTAGACAAATCAAGAATACTAGAGAACAAAAGAAGTACTACAGTCTCGAAAACGAACTAGAAATCTTTCAGGATACAGGTGAAAACACACAATTTTTGTCGTCTCTTAAATACATTAAACACGATTCCAATCACGTCAATTGAATCGGAAAAGGCATTCTCGGTAGCAAGACTTTTCATTACTAAAATAAGAATTAGATTGACTGATCCGAGTATCGACCATCTTTGCTTTTTAAAATCTTATAAAAATTCACAATGTTTTGTATATTTTATTTAAAAAAATAAAAATTATCTTCTAAGTTAGAAGTTTGATCTAAGTTCATTTTTTAAATTTTCAATTCAATTCAAAGGCATTTTTGTTGTTGTTGTATGTAGTTTCCAGCAAACTTTAATAAATTTTTTCTATTTGTGAAAGTTTCTACGTAATTCAAAGGTAATTTTTAATATACCGTATTTTAAGGACTACAAGACGCACTTTTTTCTTCGAAAAATTGCCTCCAAAATTCAGATGCGTCTTATAGTCCGTAGTGTCTTATAGTCCGTAAAATACGGTATATCTTACACAGCATTATTAATACGATTTTGGGTTACAGAACGTATTAAACTTTAAAAAACGAAAAATAATTATATCATTTGATTTAATGATATTTTGTATATCTTAAAAATAATTAATTTTGTCCCGGGATTTCCCGGGAAATCCCGGGACAAGCAAAAGACCGGGAAATGAGCAACCCTAGCCTATTTTACAATCACTTCTCGAGTTACGATCACCTCGACTTACGTTCAAAGTTGCGGAACCGAACCCTGTCGTAAGTCGAGAAGTGACTATTTATTTCACCATAGTCGTAGTTTTATTCATTTTATTTGACAAAAGTAAACACAAAATTAATGATTAAAATGAACTTTATGTTCATTTTAATCATTTTTTCGATGTAGATTTTCACCTTACATTCAGTTTTGGTTTCGTTTTCTGATCGACTTGTTTTTTGAACTGCAATTTGAAAAATTTGCGGATCTATAAATTACCACTGTCGTCCGTCTATCTGTCCTTCCTTAAACTAGGGACAGGAGGCCCCAATTAACTATTTACGAACTACCGGTTCAAAACCGAAATGTTATTTCGATTCAAAAATTTTCCCCTGAAAGGAGTTAGACTCTATTGCTAGGAAAAGTATGCCGTACGGGGGAAAGTCACTACTAATTTGAGGCGGAGAACATATATCTTAAATTAGATTAATTAAAAATGCGATTAAAAGTTGCAGCCCGGCATTGTTCAGTTTTGGTTTCATTTCACCATGAATTTGTTTGTAAAGAGAAGATATGTATCATAAAAGAAGACGATAACCTTTAGATTTAATACAAAAAATAGATATATTTCGTTAGATTGAAGATGAAAAATATCAAGCTGAAGTTGGTAAAGAAATGTCTCCGAATAAACAGACAGCTTCAGACATTTCGATAGCACGAAAAAAGCAACAACAGACTTTTCTTAAATATGACAGCTCTACTAAAACTAAAAAGTCTCTTACTTAGTCTTATATAATTTAGGCTGCGTAATAGAGTAAAATTTTAAATTATGAAACGAAGCTATGATAGCGAAAAACGAAGAGTAAAAATGGCTGCTACTGCTAGTACAGCAGTAGCAGCCATTTTTACTCTTCGTTTTTCGCTTTAATCTAACAATAATTTGTTTTTTTCCCACCCATGTAGACAATTTTAATACAGGTGGTACTTAGTCTAAAGTTGAAAATCAATGCAATCAAGATTTCTAACGTGATTCTACTGTATAATAATATACTGTTTGATATAACGGACGAGTCCGTAATAACGAATAATTGCGATAAAATGGACTTTCATTGTGATGAACCAATATCTTCAATTCCATAGTAGTTCGTTACATCGAGCTTCTACTATATTTATTAGTGCAGTATTTTATTCATTTTATTTATGCTCAATTTATAGATGTCAGCAAGAAAGAAAAGAAAAATTGAAGATGGAAATCGAATTTATAATGAATCGTGAAAATATGATTACTTTTTCATTCATTATGAAAAAAATCTTGTTTGTTTAATTTGTTTGTAAAGTATTGGAGTTTTTAAGGAATATAACGTTAAAAGGCTAAACATTCCAATAAATACGACCAGTTTCTGGAGACTTAAGAAAACAGAAAGTGGAAAAACTGATAAAAGCTGTAACCTCCCAGCAAGTATTCTTAATGAAAACAAATAACGAATCTGAATCTGTTACAAAAGCCAGTTATGAAATTTGTAATCTATTGGCAAAAAACTTCATTGTTATTCTGATGGAATGTTTATAAAGGAATGTATTCAAAAAGCAGTTGAAATTATATGTCCTGATCAGAAGAAGATTTTTACTAATATTAGTTTATCTCGACGAACAGTAGCGAGAAGAATCGATGGATATAATATTGACAAATGATTAAAAAAAAACGAGTAAAAGCCTTTGAATATTTTTCCATTTGTTTGGATGAATCCACCGACATAACAGATACAGTTCAACTTGCAATTTTCATTCGAGGCGTTGATTCAGAACATTACTGAATAATTTTTAGATTTAGTTGGGCTAAAAGGAAATACTACAGGAGAAATTATGTATGGGGCTTTTGAAAAAAATCTTGCAAAAAATGAACTCTCGCTATTAAAACTGAGTGGAATTACAACTGATGGCGCCCAGTCTTTCAGAAGAGAGCGACGCGGTTTAATTGGTATTTTCTCGAATAAATTAGCACGAAACGAAAATTCAAATGATTTATTTATTTGCCATTGTGTTTTGCACGTGGAGAATTTGTGCGCTAAGAAAATTAATATGGAACATGTTATGGATATAGTATCCACAGTGAACTTTCTGAGGTCGTGCATTGTGAACCATCGTCAGTTTAAAGAATTTTTGTCTGATATTGATGCTGAATATAATGACGTTGTTTATTTTACTGACGTCAGATGGTTAAGCAAATCGTTAGTTACAAAGATTTTACAATTTCTTACCAGAAATAAAATTATTTATGGAAATGAAAGGAAAACCTGTTAAAGAACTTTCAGACTGCGAATGGCTGACAGATCTTGCGTTTTTTGTTGATATTACAACGCATTTGTCAGAATTAAATATAAAAATGCAAGGAAAAAATCTTATCATATCTGAATTTATAACATTTATAAAACCGTTTATATCCAAGCTCAAATTATGGAGCACGCAATTGCGTAACAATAATTGTCACTTTTTCCCCATTATATTACAACGCACCGAATCTAAAAATTATTTTAAATATGCAGAGAAAGTCGAAGAACTATAACAAGAATTTAAAAATAGATTCGAAAAATTTCCTAGCCGAGAAAACGAAATACGGATGATTACAGCACCTTTTTCAGTAAACATAGAAAACGTACCAAATGCACTTCAATTGGAGTTAATAAAGACTTGCAAAGTAATTTAGATTTGAAAGATACTTTTAAAGAAAAAAATTTGGTAGATTTTTATAAAAGTTTTATCAAAGAAAATCAATTTCCTAACTTAAGAAAGCATGCGGCAAAAATTCTATCCTTATTTTGTACAATTTACGTATGCGAACAGTTTTTTCCGCAATGAATTTAGTGAAAAGTAAAACAAGAAATCGACTAACAGATTCTCATCTAAAAAATAATTTAAAACTAGTGATGACAAATATTCAGCCAAATATATATGATATATTACATTCGCATCAATTCCAGCAGTCACATTAAGTACAGTGTACAGTACCTATGTTAATTATGAATATATGA
The DNA here is from genome assembly GCF_030686945.1 of Centruroides vittatus. NCBI lineage: Eukaryota > Metazoa > Arthropoda > Arachnida > Scorpiones > Buthidae > Centruroides > Centruroides vittatus. The sequence goes on from NW_027120892.1 coordinate 195,531, forward strand.
ATAAATATTTGTGATTTACCCTTCCCCCTTTCTTATGTGCGGCCCGCGTCAATTCGAAAGTTTCAAATGTGGCCCTTACATAGAAAAAAGTTGCCCATCCCTGATCTACAGTATATTGTTAAATGAGGTTTATCGAATATTCCTAATTGTGTAATTGTCTTGGAATTGCCGTTCAAAATAACTACCCAACTACATCTTAAGTTGCTGAGAAAATTTATTTAAACGTAGGCCTAACTAACGTTCAAAATAACATTAATAAAGATTCTATAATAAACTGTCAATTTATTAAATTACACTTCTTAGTGTTCTTCGGTTGATATATTAATCTTACCAGTTATAATCTATTCAAAAAGAAGCTTGCAACTAAAATTAAAATATAATAATTATATATATATATTTCTGGCCTATCGGCACTAAGAGGGCATTGTTAGAAAATCCATTATGGGTTCGGCCAGGTCCACTATGGGGCGACTGGGTGGTGAAGGAGGGCCCACCCTATCGGGATGGAGGACCACCACCCTAAAAATTCCTGGGTTTTTCGACCCATCCGGATTCGCTACCGGGTTTTCCAGAGGGGTAGACTGTTACTTGAACTGCTCGGCCACTCGGCTGTCATTTTTTTCCTTTTAATGATATCATATCTACTCTTTATAGTCTTATACTTTATAATTTATTGTATAAAAAGTAATTCCCACAAATATAAATTTGAAAATATATTGCTGATGTATTTTATGTTCAGAAAAATATCTTTTCTGTTTTGAAAAGTAATATATTAAATATACATACTTAAAATTTGAGATATATTGCTCATAAGACAGTTGACTTAAGAATATTCTTTGATGACGTCATTCTAAAGGAACCAATAGTAAAAAGTTATAAAAGATTTGATCTTAGAGAAGTTATGAGCGCCAAGTGGATTGCTTGTTTTTGAGCATTCCAGTTTAAAAATAAAACCTTGGGGTTGAGTTTTGATATAATAACGTGTAATATTTGTTTTTTTGTGATTGCTTCTACTAGTTAAGTTTTTCACGAGACATTAGGATGAAGCCATCAAAGAAAAGGAGTAAGAAGGAGAAGGAATCTGAAAACAAAGAAGAGACAGAGTCAAATGGTTTATCCTCTTTCTTTCTAGTAGATACATTTTATACACTAGAACAAAAGCTTAAATTTTCGATTTTACAGAATTATTAAAATAGGAATTTTATGTATAGCATATATATCGTACATTGTGTAGATTTTTAATACGTCAGAATTATATAGATAATTTAAATTAATCCTATCTTCGGAGATGTATTATGCAGTTATATAGATAATATACAGTATATAATCGCTCTGCGCAGCCTATATACAGTAAACGTCAAAATCCTCCCAATGTTCGTAAGTACTATAGAAAAACAGCAAAAACTATTCTATATGAGAAAGGAAAAGGAAATAAATCATCTGTAAGATTATTACAATATTCACATAATAGCAAAAAAATTAAAATAATTTTCATATTTTAAAAATATCTATGGTGTATAAATTCAGCTTGTTGCATAGGGAGGATTTTGACGCGTAAATTAATTTGTTATAACATCAAAATTAAACCATGTAATTTCGTGCATATTAACGAGATATTAGCGTATAAGTATGCAAATGAGCTGCTACTTGATATGCATCATCATGAAAAAGCTTTCCAGTGAGAAGAAACTCCGTATTGTGAACCTGCTGAAGAAAAGTTTTTCTATTGAGAAAATAGCATTAGAAGTTTACCAACTTCTAAAGCTGCGTTCGAGTGTATCCACAATAAAAAAAATAGTGAGCTACCATATCACGAAAATTTAAGAGCTGGCAGGAGGAAAACGTTGAGCGCCAAAACAGAAAGGTACTGCGTACATTTGATAAGGAATGGAGTTGTAATACATCGTCACAAGTAAAGAGGGAATTGAAACGTGACTTAGGTAATAGAAGTGAGAACTTCAACCGCAGATACCTAAAACGAAACAAATTGAAAGCGAGTTAAGCCCAAGAAGCCTAAACTACCAACGTCCGGATGGCCGAGCGGTTAAGGTGGCAGTCTACCGCTCTGGGGACACACGGTCGAATCTGGATGGGTCGAAAAATTTCCAGGAATTTTTTGGGGGGTGGTTCGTCCGGATATGTCGGGCTCTGTCCCTCACCACCCAGCCGCCCCATTGGGGGCCTGGCCGAACCCATAATGGGCTTGCTAATGGAAGTCCTCTTAGTGTCCACAAGGTGGAAAGAGTTTTAAAAAAAAACCTAAACTTACCAAATTACATAAACAGAAGCGTCTTAATTTTACCAAATGCTAAAAAATCTGGACCTTAGAAGATTGAAAGAAAATTGTATGGCTAGATGAATTCAAAATTAATAGTTAGTTGAGATGGGCGAAAATGGGTATGACTATCGATGAAGTCTATAACTGAGCGAGAAGCATAAAAAACATTGAAATTTGGTGGTGGTAGTCAATATATCAAAATTTTGATTCTGTTTTCCGTGTAAATTTTGAAAAAAATATATTTTTTTCTTATTCGTCAGGTACTGTACTATATAGTAATAATTTTGTTATACGATGGTGACTAAATACAACATTTATTCCCTGGTTTTATAATAGTAGGAACACTCATCTAGATACTTCGTTTTATGTTAAAACAATCAAATTTTACTCAGAATTTTTGCTGTACTAAATTTAAATGCATTTTCTAAATATGAATTTTGCACTTCATATTTAGAAAATGCACTTCAATTTATTGTCTTCTGCCAATTTTTTTTTTTTTTTTTTTTTTTTTTTTTTTTTTAATGGTTCTCCAAAGAGTATCGCTTTGCCATATCTGCAAGTTTTGCAAGTGCTATTTTCTGTATTGAGCTACTTTTTTACACGTTATTACACGTTATTGTTTAGTCTTTGTCTGTTTACTTTTCGATAGATTTGATAAGGATAGGTGGATTATTTAGAAGATAGAAAACATTGAAGGTGAATTTCGAGGAAGCTTGTATCAATTCGCGATTGGTTGTCGTCATTCCCGGATACGGGGGGGTGTTGATTGGAACGATCTTGGGATTTTTATTGCTAAAACGAGCTGCATTTTATTTAAAAAAATATATTTATATATTAATATTTTTATAACTTTAATTTGGCTACATTTTTTAACTGTAGGTTTATATACTTTAGTTTATTTGATGTAATTATTAAAACAATAAAACTTTTATACACGTATATTACTTATTCCATTATACAAATTAAAAATTGGTTCCTTCCGACATTAGCTTTTGGCTCAGTCTCTGTTACTAGTTTGGCCCATCTGTGTAGTATTTTCTTTCTTAATTACCAGGTAAACCAATTCGCTTAACCGAAATGTGTGTTACCATTTTTGTGTCCTTTGGTGTTCGTGCATTTTATCTTAACAACAACTTCTGACTCGTTGGGTTCCTCTGTTAAGGGAACTGATAGTTGTCGTTGGTATTGTCTATAAACAAAATGTTCTTCTCGAAACACTACTTAACTGTAAGGAAATAGCCGTGTAATTAGTTTCTGGTTAGATGCACGAAAACACGCTCTTTGATTTACTTATTTTGTTTTTTTTTTTACGTTTTAAAAGGAAACAAGTATTTAATTCAGTTTCTGTACAAAAAATAATCAGTTTAACATAATTAATTTTCTCTTCAAATAAAAATTTTATTCGTAACGCCGAATTTAATAATTGTAAATTAAATCAAATTACACACAATTTTTCGAATGCTAAAAATAATGTTACATCGGTTATTTATATTAAAAATAAATCATATAAATTAGAATTACATAATTGCCATTTAATCTGAGGTTAGGCTGTGAATTGAATTATTTCTAGATAGCGTTATACGATTACTATAATTTCTGAATCGATTTTTTTCCAGAATAGTAATTAATCGATTATTTAAATAACACGTTAACTAACGTGTTATTTAAATAATCGATTAATCCAATATCAAATGTATTATTTGAGAAAAAAATTATATTAGTACGTTGAAAATATTAAAAGATAGAAACACCTAAGTATGATAATCAATCGTACCCAGGTTAATGACTATTTTTATTAAAATGCCTACTATAATTTTCTGAATATTTTTGATATATTAATTTTTTATTCCAAGTTCTATTAATCTGGTGTGTTATTGATATACACGAGATTAATAGAAACAGATTTTAAGTGAAACATTCAGCTGTTAAAGTAATTATGCAAAATAAATTAATGATGTAATGTAATTTTGAAATAATGATAATTAGAATTAATTCTATTAAAGTGGTTTAAATAAAAATGCAAAATGTATCAGATTCATAGTTTAACATTCTTGTTCATTTGTTTTGTTATTAAAACTTGTATTTTTATATTTATAGTTTATCTGAGGACAACATTATAATACATAATCTACCGCATTTGTCTAATTCTTTCAAATATTGGTCAAAATTTAAAAATCAAGAAAATAATTCTAATAAAATATGCAACTTAGCCAAAAATAAACAAATTTAATAATCCTACAAATATGATTTCATGGGATACTTTTTAAAAATTTAAAAAAAAAAAAAAAAAATGGTTAACGTTACCTTAAGTAGCCAAGATGGCGGCGCGTCTCTAATTCCAACAAGGAAACAGTGGGACGCACGTTCTAAACTAACCTAACCTATTCTAATAAATTACCATAATTATTTAAACCAAATTATTAGAATAGGTTAGGTTAGGTTAGAACGTGCGGTCCCACTGTTTCTTTGATGGAATTAGAGACGAGCCGCCATCTTGGCTACCTAAGATGGTTTTATTTTTTTGGTTAATGTTATTTGTAAGTAAAAGAAATGAGTGTACTTTTCAAGTTTTTAGTTTCTTAAAGTAATGTTTAACAAAATATAATTGAAGAAGATCTCTTAATTTTTAATATTGAACTATTTAATATGTTAAATAGGTATATTTTCGTTAATTTAAAGTATTTAGTAGAAATATAAGTAAAATTTCAGTTATTTGATGTCTCCTATTTTTTGTTATTGGATATTATTATTTTAACTTATTTCAAGTTTTATAAATTAAGTATTGTTAAGTTTTGTAAATTATATTTTCTTTTAATAACAAGTAAATACAGTTTGTAAAACTTAGCAAAAATCTTATCAATTGTATTTGTTAAGTGTGTATCCAATTATTTACCGTTTAGAAGATAATTTTCTTTTTAGGAATGTTTTTATTTTGCAACTACTTTAATTTTTCTGTAAATATCCAAATAGCAATTTATATATTTCAGAAATTTATTTTATACATGCAAGAAACAAATTTAAAAAATTTTAAAAAATAACGAGTTTTAATGTAGAGCACATTTAAAGTTTGTTAATATTTCTCCAAGATAATTTGGATAAAGGATTACTTTCATTTGTAATTTTCTGTAGTATAATTTTATATTATTTCATAAAATTCTGTTAGCAACAAGTTATGGATTTGAATATAGAAGTTTTTATATACTATAGAATAGTTAACAGTGCTCTTAAATTAGTGCCATAGCTGAATATTGTATTGGAAGGTTATTAGATTTCATTTACAATTATGATGTGCAATAAACAATATTTGGTTAATGTTACCTATGGTTCCAAGATGGCAGCTCGTCTCTGATTCCAGCAAATAGAAGGGAAACAGTGTGGACGCACGTTTATAACCTAACCTAACCTATTCTAATAAATTACCATAATTATTACCAACAAAATTATTAGAATAGGTTAGGTTAGGTTAGAACGTGGGTCCCCACTATTTCCTTGTTGGAATCAGACGAGCCGCCATCTTGGAACCGTAGGTAACATTAACCCAATATTTTTCTCTTCAATACAACAAATAATGATATATAATAATTTTAATAGCATAATAACTATAAAAAGTTATTCAAATGTTTTTGAGTTTATTACTTGTATTCAGGAATGCAAAGAATGTTTTTTCACTATGAAAGTGCAAACTTAAAAAAAAATTGTTGCTATAGTGATGATGTTGCTGTTACATAAGTAGAATAACTAATCACTATAGCAATAGTTTATCTTAAGTTTGTACTTTTATAGCAACAGAATATACTTCATTAAAAGCAGTATTTTCTTCTTTAAATCATAGTGGAGTTATACTTTATTATTAAGAAGTGTTCTGAAGAGTATTTAAAAATGCTAAGAAACTGTAATTTTGATTTATAGATTAGTTTAAATTCTCAGTTGTGAGATTTGATTGCATAGATTCTGTTTTACATTATTTATAGTTTTAAATTAGATACAAAATGTTTTATATTTAATATATAATTTTTGTATGTTTTGTATGTAGATATTTGTAAATTTCAACTGTTTGAATGTATTATTTTCATACTGTTTGGTTGCAATTGAATGTAATTTGATTGTGTAAATCATTTTAAATAAGAATTGTATCTTAATTTCCTTTATTTATCTCTTCAATATCTTTTATTCTGATGATGAATAAAACATGATTCAAGGTCTTTCTATTCTTTCATTCTGTTATGCAAGCAGCATAGAAAGTAATACAAATAATAGAAGCATAGAAGAGAATACAAATAAAATTTTATTTTTATTTTTATTTTATACAGAAGTGGATAGCTTTTAATCCTTAAATATTTTAAATTAAACTTTAAAATTTATTATGAATTTAAATCATTATTTGGAAAAAAATACAAACTTTGACTTGAATTAATTCAGACATTTATAAAATTTATTATTGAGAATATAATAATAATCTGTAAAATGTAAAAAAAAATTAAAATAAATACTTTTATAATAGAATTATTACTATGGTTATAGCATTTTTAATAGTATTATATCCTCATCAATGGTAAAATTAACATTAAAAACAAATTGAATTTGAAATTGATTTAGATAATAGAAAGTTCAAACAAACCAATATTACAATTGATTTCCTCCACAAGTACTCCTTTAGATGTTGACACTTCTTCCATTGTTTTGGTAATGATGCTATGCCTGCAGAATAGAAATCTTTTCTCTGATATTGGAGCCACTGCATGACAAACTCTCTGACTTCAACACTCAGGGTGAATCTCCTGCCTCATAAAGCTTTCTTTAAGAGACCAAACACGTGATGATCACAAGCTGACTGATTTGGACCAAGGCTGCATGGCAGAAAAATTCTGGACTAAGTTCATTGATTGCCTCCACTGCAGGCAGGGCATACTCTGACTTCATCCAAAAGACTTCTATTTTACAGGTATAGCATTGTTGCCAAAACAATGGGAAAAGTGTCAGTATGTGGAGGGGAGAAAGAAACATAAATTAGGACTATATGAAACATCATTCAATTGCTATTATTGGAATTCCAAACAGAAATTGAACTGCCTTCGAATTTTTGCATATGTTACTTTAATTTTAATAAAAATTTTTTTATGACGACTGAATATTGTATTACTGTATTTAATTTTTATATGATTCATTTTATGCACAGTTGTAAATATGATAACAGCTAATAAGTTAAACATAGCAGTTAATAAGTTAAATATTATGTATATTTCTTTATTGATTCTAAATTTAAATGAACAAAAATAGCTATATTAAATAGACATGAAAACTTATTTAAGAAAAATTTTAAAATAAATATATTCATTGATTTTATATTTCATTTATATAATTGCTTATTTGAATATCAAACATAAATTATAAATCTGTTAAACAAAATATAAATGGGAAACAACTCTTTTGATAAAAGTTTGTGTTTTAGTATATTTATTATATTGAATAAATGTTGACAATTATATTTTACTTGGATTCAGTTACATAAAGAAATCTGAATATTTATTTATTTAAATATTTTTTAAGCTATATGCCTTGAATGATAAGAGACTAAAGAAAATTATATAATGTCATTTTTAATTTAAAAAATTGTTAAATTAAAATTGATTATAATTTTTAATGAGTTTTTACATATAAGAATTTTAATGAAAAATGTTTTTTTGTTGAAGGTATGAGAATTGGAGATGAATATCAAGCTGTGGTTCCAGATCTTATTTCTAGTGGTAGGTAACATTATTTTTTAAATAAAATTTTATTGATATTGAAAAAATATTAATCAAATTAAGTACAATTAATACTCAATAATAATTAACTTAATTTTAAAATATGTTAAATACTCTTAAATTGGAAATAAATAAATTTTTTTTATATTATGCATTATTGTTTACATATTTTTTGGATTAGGATTCATTATAGCAAAGGAAAATTTAAGTAAAAGTATATAAAATTAAAATGTTTTTTGTTTCAATTTGGTGAAATAACACTTGCTTTATGAGATCATATTTTCTGCACATATTTAATTATTGAAGTTTTTTCTTCTACATATTTATAATGCTAAAATTAATGAATTTAATAAATTTTAACATTATAGATTATTAGTAAATAGATTAATGGATTTATTTATTTATTTTTAGAAGCATGTCCTTCTGGATTACCAGAAAAAGCATTATTGGTGTGGTCTCCAAATCATAATATTTCTGAAAGCAAATGTAAGTGTTAATAATGTTTACTTTATATTTAATTTTACAAGGGTAAAGTTGTTTGTGGCAACAAAAGATTACCAGTCCAAATAACAGGCAAAAAATACAACCTCAGTGAAAAATACAAAAAGCAAATAATAAAAAATTTAAGTTAGTTAAAAATACATAACATTTTACAAGTACATAGCCTTTTTTTTAATATATGAAATTTATTTTTGAAAACAAAATATTCCAAAAACATTTAAAATATTAAATATCTGAATTTGTGAAACTTAGGCTGAAACTTTCTTCCAGTTTTTTTTGTCTTTAAAATTTCAATTATATTTATCTCATTAAACTAAATTTAATAATTAGAAAAAGCAATAAATTGTATTCAGGTGTTATAAGATGGGATACTACAGTTGATTGAAGTGTATAATTAAATGACACATCCATAATAACTAAAAACAAATATTTTGATTAATGTGTATTATTGTGAAGATTTTTTCTAAATTAATAAAAAAAAATGACTGATTTGTTATTGAGAGGATTTATATTGCATTAATAATTTATTAAAAATACCATTCTAGCTTTACATTATTACATACAACAGTATTAATCTTACTTTAGTATTATTGATAGCTATCATACGTTTTTTCATTAACAATAAATTTATATTTTAGTGGATGAATACATTACTGTGGCTAAAGAAAAACATGGATATAATGCTGAACAAGTAAGTTATTTTTTTATTATTATAATGAAAATATGCTAAATCTGTAAAGATGTTGAATTATTTCAATATTTAATTTTAGGCTCTCGGGATGCTATTTTGGCATAAATTTGATCTGGAAGCTGCAACTGCAGATTTGCCCAATTTTGTACCCTTTCCTGATGAGTGGACTGTGGAAGACAAAGTTCTTTTTGAACAGGCATTTCAGTTTTATGGAAAAAGTTTTCATAGGATAAAGCATATGGTAATATTTGTTATATTTTAAAGTAAACAAATTTTTTTTTAAATATATATATATTATATATATTTTTTATTTTTATATTCACATTTCTGCAGGATATTTAAATGTACCTTTTAGCTACTATGGTAATGATTATCTAAGCTTTATTATTTTATTGTGCATTATTATGTTGTATATAATGTAGAGCTTATATTGTTAAAATAAAATATTTTAATTGGAAATAGCCACTTAAACATTAATAATAATAGAATTTTTTGTTTTAGCTTCCAGATAAGTCTATGGCAAGTTTGGTTAAATATTATTATTCTTGGAAAAAGACACGATGTCGAACCAGTCTGATGGACCGTCAAGCAAGAAAGTTATCAACACATAGGTATTTAATAATCTTCTAAAAATTTATTTTAAAGTCTGAATATCAAAAAACTTAGATTTTAGAAAATTACTCTATTCTTAAATCTATTCTTAATAATACAATAAATTATAAGTGTTTTATGTAAGAACAATAATTTTTTAATTTAGTAATATAATAATAGTGTTTCAATTATATTTTTGCTATGATATAATGAATTTGCATTAATAATAATGAATAAGAAATAGAAAGTATCATTTTAATCATAAGAATAGTTCAATGATTATTTAATTTTTTATATTAATTAATTTAATTTCAAGTTTTCTAGAAAATAATATTTTTTAACAAAGAAAATAATAGTTAGGAATTATTTTTCCAACATATTACTATTTCATTTCAATGGGAGTTTTAAATATATCTAGAACTATATCAATAGACCAAGATGTGAATAATTTTAAATTTTTTGAAGTTTAGATTATACTTTCAATATTGACTATGTCTTTAATGCAAGCAGTAGATTTATTTGAACATATACAAATATTGAATTTTAATTTATTCAAAGTTAAATTTTATCAGTTATGCTTTCAAAACTATCTGTGACTTTAATGCAAGCACTGGATTTCAATTTATATGAAGCTAAGTTTTATCAATTATGTGTTTATTGCTGACTATTCCTGGATATAATATCCTAAGGATATAATGAACTTAATAATGAACAATATCAATAGTATTGGCATGATTTACACTAGATATGTTACATTATTTTGTATTTTAGACTTTGTTTAATAATAAAAAATGTCATTACTTTTTATTGCAAACATTTGACCCAAAATTTTATTCTGAAAACTGGATATATTATCTTAATATTTTTTTATACTATAAGATTTAATTTTGTAAAATGATACAGTGCATTGCTTTGTATTCTCAAATTACAGTATAACGGCAATGAAAAAGTTTTTTAAATGTAAGCATTTTGTTATCAGAATTGGGTAGACATCAAAATATATATTTTGCAACATTTTAAAATTATGAATCATATTGCTTATAACTGATAATAAAAACAGAGTGAAATAATGCAAAAGAGATTTGTCTTTTATCATTCCTGATTTATGTTATTGTTAAACAAGTAATCATAATTTTTATTAAATTTTCTTTAGTAGCTGTATTTTATGTTTATCAAGTGGTAGTCTCTTTAATCCGATTAACGGTAGACTGTCTCACAGCTAAACAGGTTTAATAACTCCTTTATTGGCTTTTTTATATATGCATTTCGGATCAGTGTTATCACTCCTGATCCCTCCTCAGTGCTACAAAAAGAAAAGTTTTACAGACAAACAGATGGGGTCAGTATGGGGTCAAAAATGGGGCCAAAGCTGGCTGAATTAGTAATAAAAGATATAGATAATAAAGTACAAAATATTTCAGGCGTGAAAAGAGTAATGAGATATGTAGACGATTACTTATTAATTTTTAACAACCAGATAACCAATGAAAAAATAATTTTTGATAAAATAAATAGCATAAACCAATATATAAAATTTGATATAGAATTAGAAAAATATAATAAAATTAACTTTTTAGATATAACTATAATAAAAGAAAAAGAAAATTTCTCATTTAAAACATATAAAAAACCATCGAACGTAAACAAAACAATCAGTTATTATTCCTGTATCCCAGATACTATAAAAAATAATACATATATAATGGACTTAAAGAAAATATATACAAGAATGAGTAAACAAAGCGAGTGTCAAATTGAATTAAAAAAATTAAATTATAAATACATACTTAATAACTATCCAAAGCATTTATTAAAGAGTTGGCAAACACAATATTATAAAACTAGATTTAATATTAAAAACAAGAAAGACACTAACCATAAACCTTTCCCTTATATAACTAAACGTATATATGAAAAGTGTTCTAAATCCTTAAAAAATGACAATATTACTTTGGCCCCATTGTTGACAAACAAAATATCACAACAAATCTATAGGGTTACAAAACAAAGTAATAGTAATATATGGAAAAAAAACGGGGGTAGTTTATAAAATTAACTGCAATTGCCAACATCTGAAATATTACATAGGAGAAACTGGGCGTACGCTGGAATCACGGATCAAAGAACATGAGGCTGCAATCCGGTTGAAACATAATACCTCCCCATGGTTTAACCATATAATAAACAATAATTGCCAAATAGTTAAAAATAAGACCAAAATTTTACATTCCGAAAAAAATATCTATAAACGAAGATTTAAAGAGCACGTAGAAATAATAAAACATAACAATAATAATGATTTAGTAAATCTGTCAAATGGGATGCAAATTGACCAGCAGTGGTATTACGTAATAGAGGGCGCAACAGGCCGATAGTTTATGTAAGTGTTATTGTAGAAGTATGAAAACTGTACTGTGGAAAATGCTCTAGAGTTGTAAAATGTTCTAGAGCTGTAAAATGTAGTGCTTGTTGGATTATTTTAAAAGTGTGTTTATAAAACTATTTTGAAAAAGGTTTGGAATATTTTTAAAGAAGGCCAGTACGTATGTATTTTTATAAAAACTTTATATATAAAAATATATTAAATTGTTAATTAGATTTAAAAAACTTTATAATTACTTGTAGTATTACTGTTGGTACACTAGTGAAAGGGAATAAACAATATTGTCAAATGGATATGTAAACAGAACTCGGAGAGTGCTGTATGGGTGTTGGGGAGTATATGAAGAACTTAAAGGTACTGGAGAAGGTTTTTTAGGAGTTTTATTGTTTTTTACTCGCGTTAGTTGTCTTAATATAAAACCTTTGTTTTTGCAGCACTGAGGAGGGATCAGGAGTGATAACACTGATCCGAAATGCATATGTGAAAAAGCCAATAAAGGAGTTATTAAACCTGTTTAGCTGTGAGACAGTCTACCGTTAATCAGATTAAAGAGACTACCACTTGATAATCATAATTTCTTTTTGACATGGTATTCTATTAATTTGACTGAAAAAATTCTTAACTATACAAAGATTTTCAAGAAGATTAAGGAAGAATCATTAATCTTTATCAGAATGAAAATATAGAAATGAACAAGTGATTTGGTAGAGGAATCAGAATTAATTATTCTCATAATTAATAATTATAAAGATTAAAAACAGGTTTTAATTTCCCTATATTATGCCAATTATTTTTGAATGTTTTTAAAGCTTAATCATTTTAAATTGGCTTATAGTGTTTGATATTAGCATAACATGAAAATAATTTTTTAAAAGAAGTAGATTAGCAATAAAATTTGATTTAAATTCAGATTAAATTGCTACTTTTAGTAAATGTAGCAAATCTGTTTATAAGAGTTTTATTTGTCTAAATTCTGCATTTGTGTAAGTTAATTTAAATGTAGAAATGGATTTGCATCATTTGCTTGAAGAATGTTCAAATGACAATCATTGATTAAATTTATAAAGAGAATTTTACCATTGAATATTTCATATGATCTTATGAATAGTATTGAAAGCAAATCCTAAAATTACATTTCATTTTATGCAGTTACTTTGTGTTCATTCATTATTGCATCATGTTTTTTTTTGCTTAAATTTTTTCCATTACTTATTCTTAAAAACTTGTCATCCTCCACATACAAGTGAAATTATTTTAATGCAATTCATGTAATGCTATTGTGCTAATAAAATAATTTCAACGTATTGTTCAGTCTTTTAAAGGCAAAACTTTGTATACATGAAATTGCAAATGAATTGAGGATGGCATTATAAAGTGTGTTTTTATACAATAATTTTATTTAATTTTGTATTTTATGATTAATTATGCAGCCTGAATAGCTAAAATGTCTTTTTTAAGGTCATAAATATATGTTGCAATTTGTAATTATCTTTTTGCATTTTTCTGTAGAACACTGATTGATGAAGTGTGTTTAGTAAAGAAAAAATGTTATTAGAAACTTGAATAAGGATTTGTTGAAATTGTGATTGTAAATATTTCAACTTTGATGTCTTAAAGGTGTATGATGTATATTATACTTCTCATAATTTTCTTGCTATGTCACTAATATCATTTGCTTTATTACTTATTGATATATTGGATACTAAACAATAATGGAAAAAGCAAAATCATGATTAATCAGATAATATAACTCAGTAATATAATTGGAAGAATTTTTAAGACTCATAAATGCAATTAAATATGACAGGATTCAAGAACAGTCTTATTTTGTAATTCTGAGCCCATAACTATGAAATACTGATAATATTAAAATAAGGCATAAAGTAATTAAAATTTGAAATAGTCCCTTTAATATAATTATGCATTTTTATAGTTTTCACATAAAGCATTCCAGATAAAAAAAAAACAAATCTAATTAGTTTAATGGACGTGGTAACTGTTGGCATGCATGCTATATGTGACACATCAATGACTTTCTGGCATGCAACCCAGAGCTCACCTTAAAAAAGTAAATATCTGTTATCTTTTTATATATTTTTTTGTGTTTCATAACAAATTTATCAGATTTCTAAAGCATGCATATATGTGGATTTTTGATTATTTAAAAAGATTCTCTCAATACTTAAGAGATGTCAAATAATAATAATATCTTGCCAAAAATTTCAGCGCATAAGATAATTTTGCATTATAGATTTTGTGATTTTGGTACACACACGTAAGAAGATTGCTCACTGCAGGTGAGCGACCTTTTTAAGTGTGTCTAATGTGTAAAAGATTTTTTCGAAAATACATTGCATTCATAAGTTAATAGATTTTTCATTTGGAAGAAATTAATTTTTTCTTAATACTAATAATAATATTTTTCGATGGAATTTTGTATAACTTATTATTATAATTAATATTGAAGTTTTATGTAATATAATATAATTATTAGCATAAAAGAAAAGCTAAAAGAACATGTACTATTAAGCTGTTATTAACATCAAAAGATAATTGCATATCATAAATTTAGGATTTTTGGAAATAAGATATGAACTTTAATATATGAACTTTAATATATATAGTAATAATACTCTGTGAATTCTGTTCAGATGCATACTTAATTATTAGCATTTTAATAAGACATGTTTTTTTAAATGAAAGTATTGAATTTCAAAGAATTAGCTCAATTAATAAACATAGCTTAAATAACCTTTGTAGATCCAGAATAAAGTACAGTAATTCAAAATTAGAGTTATTTTCTAGTGAGTAGCAGTTGTTAAGTTGGTTGATTTAATATATTATAATGGCAAATGCTGAATTTGTTTATTAAGAGTTCTCTAATAAAGTCTTCCAAACATTGTCTAATTCATAAATTCATGTACTGCTAAATAAGATGGAAGAACATGAGTCTTGCTAACAAAATAATTATTTTTTGCAAACGTATTTCAATTCTTGATAACAATATGGATAAATATTTGTTTAATTATTAATTATAGATTCTTTAAATATTTTTAATGAAAGAAACTGAATTGTGTTTCTGATATTTTATTGTTCCCATTTAATGCCCCACCATGAGATTGACTTATTTTTGTTAATGGAGGATGAAAGAATAATAGAGATTAATCCTTTTTTCTTTAATTCTGATTAGTCTTGCAATTGAACATGTTTAAAATTCAATTTTTATAGTCTTAACTACTCTTGGGTTCTTGCTGTATCCAGAGTCAAAATACAGGATAATTATAATTCAAGTTCTGATTTCACAATGGTCTGAAATAAAGCTACTGGTCAGAACACAAAATGTAAAGTCATTTTGATCAATAATTCTTATTTCAGACTATTGTGAATTCAGAACTTTAGTTATAATCATCCTGCACTTTCTTTGTTTTCCTTAATTTTGTGTGACTATCACACCAAACCTTCTTTGTACTACCTCTAAACAAATCCCCAGTTAGCTTAGTATCTTGATAATGACTAATGCAGAAGGATTGAAAATGTTAGTTATCATCAAGATAATAAGCTACTGGAGATTTGTTTAGAAGATACTACAAAGATGGTTTGATGCTATACTTCCACTCCAGTATTAATAAGTGTGTGTTGATATCCATGAAATGGTGGAATTTTGTTTGGTAAAGAAAAAATTTAGTTCAAAAATTTGCTGCTAGGGGTACAATTTGTGCTTTTGTTACAGTGGAAAGCAATATAAAAGAAAAAAACATTTATGACTGATGTAACAAATGTTCAATATGCTGTCCTTTGCATTCTGATACAAGCTGAAATTACAAAATAGCATGTTCAGCAATAGATCTGAATATCTCCGTAGAGATGTTGTGGATATGATGCATGATGCTGGCTCTAAGTTCTACTAAATGTACAGTACATAATGTGTCCATTAAACACAACATTCTTTAGATGTTCCCAAAACTAAAAATCACATGGGTTCAAGTCTGGTGAATGTATGGCCCTTGTTACAGGAAAATGGCAGCTGATTATTCTGTCATTTCAAAAATGCCTGTTTGTGATATCACAAATGATGTGCACATGTTATGCATAAGCAATTTGTATCTTTTGATATTGCGAGTATGCATCATAGATCCCCTAGTGGCAGATTTTTGAACTAAATTTTTTTCTTCAAACAAAATTCCATTGCTTCACAGATATTTGTACAAATGTCAAGTCATTCTGACCAGTAGTTCTTATTTCAGACTATTGTGAAATCAAAACTTTAATTATAATCACTTTGAACTGTTTTTGTTTTTCTTCGTCACTTCCATAGTTTAATGATTTTAATGATTCTTTTAAGTATTATTCTTCATATAGTATTGTTAGAAATTATTGTAATGAACGAGATGAACTTGCATAATTCTGAATATTACACTTTTGTCATTACTTCTTACGATTTCTTCTTTTTTAATTAATTTTGTTATATGATATTGTATTTATTAATTCTATACATTTATATGGCATTTTAGGATATGGAGCCGAGTGATAATTTAAAAATTTTTATCATGTAGACTGTCAAAATTATTAATTTAACTATATAGTTTTGTTTATTAATAATTTAAATGTTATCAGTTTTTTTTTCTATTAGACCATGTAATATTCAGAATATATATATGAGATATGTATGATTAGAAGTAACATTGGTTTAATAGTATTGCTATTATAAATTTTTCAATAAATATTAGTTGATTTTTTATTATTATTCCAAATAACAAAATCATCAACTTATTATATTGTGAATCATAAATTATTAAAAATTATTAGACTATAGTCCAACAAGATTATATTAGATATATAGACTATATTAAATTCAACAATCTACAAAACACAGTTTCAAAGAAGAAAAATTATTATTTTTTTAAATATTTTTTCCAATACTGATTTCATTACACATCTAAAATGAAGGATCTCATTGTAGACTTGAGTACTATTTATAAAATTTATAATCAGATATTGAAATGAAAGTTACATAGAAAACATTATTGTTGTATATTTGAACTTTGGTCTCCTTATCTAAATAATTTACAAAATATTCATAAGAATTTAGGTATAGAACATTCAAAACAGATATTAAATTACTTTAAAGACAAATTTATTCTTCTATTATATAAAAGAATGTATTTTAAATCATTTTAAATATTTTTATTTGCATTTTTTAGAATTAAAAAATAAATTGTCGTTAAGTGATTTTTCATAGTAAAAAATTGTACTGATTTCTTTTTTCATGTTACAATTAGAGTTGCTTTTTGGATAGTGTTGATAAAATTATTAGTGCTTAGAATAAAGGAAAATGAAAAGAAATTATTATTATTATTAGTTTTTACTATGTTAAATATGAAAGTATTATCAAAATAAAGAATATGAGTATAATTTATTAACTTTTTACATTCAAAAATTCTATAAATTAAAATATTTTAGAAAAATTTCGGTGTGAAATTTATGATTTAATTTGAAGTTTTAAATTATAGAGATTCATAATTATTCCTGACTTAGATAGTGTAGGTAAAATGTTTTTATTAATTTTTATTAACTTGAAACTATTTTAGAGAGATAACTAAATTGGCATAAAAATCATGCTTTAAAACATTTACTATATTTTAATTTAGTATTAATTCATTAGTGTCATTTTTATTTTATTGTCAAGATGATTTATGCAGGTTTTATTGTCTCCTAAATAACTTGTGTTCTGTAAAATAATATTTACAAAGTTTTTATTTTACTATATAATAAAAGTATTTTAAAAATATTAACTTATTTATGATTTATAATTATTTTTATTTAGTGATAGTGGGTCAGAAGCTGGTTCTGAAAATGATAGTGATTTTGAATCAACGAATAAAGATGCTGTAAGTTATTTGTGCTTCATTTCATATATCAAATTACAATAAATAAGTTAATAAAATTTTTCAAAATTTGTTGTCTATTGTTTCTAATGCATTATATTTTAGCTCACACTACTTTGCTCTTACTATTTATACATATTGTTCATTCAAATTGTTACAAGATAATTAAGCTATTTATACATTAACAAATATCACAAAACCTAATAAATTTGTGAAGCCCAACAACCACCAGACTACATCAGGCTACTTTTCTGCAATTATATTTAATTAATTACTAAATAATTTGTCACTAGAGAGAGGCATTAGATGCCATCTTTTATCAAATTTAACAATTATAATTAAATTAATGTTTATTAAATAATTTAGAATATTCTGGAAGAAAAAAATTGGCCTAGAGCAAGACTCAAACCCGCAACTCCTGCTTACTGTGCAGATGCATTGCTAATTACATTACTTGAGCCTCCAGTCAAATCTCCTCTTCCAGACATATTTAAATATGATATAAGCATTCTTGGGACATATGGTGCTGACTGGGAATGCCTTCAGTGCCCTTGTCCTATAAACTCCTTCTCTTGGCACTCAGCCAGCCATTGTTCAACTCCAGCATGGTGTGTGTGTGTGTGTGTGTGTGTATATATACCATGCTGGGGTTGAGCCAAACATCAGGCTATTTAATATACTTATATTTGATAATTTATAATTATTAAATTTAATAAGAGATAGCACATGATGACTCTTTATAGTGACAAATTATTTAGTAATTAATTAAATATAATTGCAGAAAAGTAGCCTGATGTAGTCCAATGGTTGTTTGAATTAAACTATTATTTTCTTGCATAGTTTTATTTAGAGAATTTGTTTTGAATATGCTATTTATCATTTGGAAGCTATAGATTTAGAATATTATGACAAACAATAATCTAAACATTGATTACAATATTAAAGTTTTTAACTTTTAAATTTGAAGAAATGTCATTTTAATTGGTTAGAAATTTAGTCTTCATTATTTTTTAATATTAAAAATGCTAAATAAAAATTGAGAAATAAAATATCTCTGTATGAAGAAAAAACTGTTCTTGTGGGATGTGTGTTCTTACAAGTTATAGAAATCAAAATAAAAACAAGAAACATTAAAATATATTACAACAAAACTTATACTGATAACTAGAGCCGAAAATTTTTGCTTTTGGCGAATTTCTCAGCTATATTTGTCTGGAATGAGCATCTTTCAATTAGTACTAATTTAAAATTCTGGTCCCAATATGACTCAAGTTTTTTGGCAAGAATTGGCAATTTTTACCCTAACTGCCAAGTTTGGCGATAGGTGGCAAAATCGTCAGTTTCCCATGTGCTTTGTGCAAAAACGTCTAGAAAACAGTCAATTGAGTTTAAAATTGGTTCTGTGATTAAGGAAGTAGGTGGCAATATATTTTGCCATACAAAAAAAACACAATTCTCTATGTTAAGTGCTCTACACACGTCAACGAACGACTTTCAGAACATCTCAACAGTACAAAACACAAGAAACATAACATGCTACAGTCACAAACACTGTTGTTTGAAAATGGAAGCGATTTTTGATAAAAAAATGGTTGAAGCATTCACCAGTGCAGATATTCTGAAAAATTAAAGAATGAAAAACTGAGATTGTTTTTTGAGAAATATATGAAGAAGCCAATCAAAAGTGTTCCAGGTATTTTTTTATTGTAATTAGTTTTTCACTGAAATGTTTATTTTATTGAAATTGATGCGGCTCTTCTCAATTGTGCTCATAACTTAGCTGAAATATGATTTTATTTGAACTCTCATTGCGTTATTTATTTTTTTTAACACTGTGGGCACATTAACTATCTTCAACTCTGTAACAGAAAAAATTAAGGACAAAATTAATGGACATGATGTCTATTTCATTGTTGACAAAACTAGTGACAAAGTGCAATGTGCTTGTAGGAAAATTGAATGGCGAGAAAGCAAAATCAATGTTAATTGATGTGACATTTCACTCAACAGTTGACAACATTATAATACAAGAATGTATACTTAACGTGTCTAGAAAATTGTGGCCAAATGATTTAAAATATTCAAAGATGAAGTTAATACTGACAAATTGAGCAAAATACATGATGAATGCAGTAAGTGAGATTAAGAAAAATTCATTGATTTTTCCAAATGTACATCACGTCACGTGTCTCGCTCACACCTTACATAATATTGCATTTAGGATTCAGAATGAGTACAAATTAACAAATTTGCTTATATCAGAAATGAAGAAGTTTTTTGTGAAGTCAAGAGAAAGACAAAATGATTTTAAGAATGCAACTGGAGTTAGTAATCTTCCTCCAGAACCAATTGTCACTTGCCGGGGGTCTTGGTTAAACACTGCAAAGTACCATGTCAATAATTTTGACACTGTTGAGTGCTTCATTTTGAACTATAAACAAAAATCTCATTCAAATGCTAGAAATGTTTTGGTGAAACTATTACAAGAGAAGAAAGTTAACCTCAAGAAAGAATTATTTGATCTCTATAATCTCTTCAAGTTATCAAATTTTATAATTTCACTGGAAGAACAAGGACTCAGTGTAACTAAACAAGCTGAACTGATTGAAAATGCAAAAGAAATTGTTTCTGGTTATCCTATATTTTCTCAAAAATTGGAAAAAGTTTTGTCAAGCAATCCTGATCTTATCAAATTTACATCTTTTGATATGAATTTAAGTGATAAAGTTAATAGTGAATACGCTCCTTTAGTTGCAGTCGATGTTGAACATTCATTCTCATTATATTCATTGATATTGAGCGATTGACGTCATATTTTAAGCAAGGATTATTTGAAATATCAAAGTGTAATTTGTTTTAACTCGTTTTTGAAGTAAATAACTTGCAATTTTTGTTTTGGCGAATTTAAGGCAAAAAATTGGCGATTTTTGGCCCAAAAAGTGGCGAAAACTTTCGACTCTACTGATAACAATGAAATTTTACAAAAATTACATAATCTAAGGAGCCAGTTTATGCAGGAAGTTAAGAAAATGAAAATAGAAAAGTGATTTTGGGACAAATACATTTTTTATATTCACTTGGCTATATTTTTCTGCAACCATTTATAATGCAGATGTGTGATTAAAAATTGTAATTGAATAAAGATTTTAAATTGCTATGCATCTTTAATTTTTAGCTCATTGAGCAAATTACTATACATAATCTTCTTTTAATGCCCACATCTTAATATCATCATAATTTTTATTTAATATTCTACAATCCTCTCTTAATATCAATTTCTTACCTAACAAACTTGATTTCTCTTTTTTTTTTATTATAATTGTCACTTGGAACTAACAATGTCACTGTAATAAAATTTACTGATGCTATTGTTGTATAATAGTGAAAAATATTCAAGGACTCTACACTCAACAAAATAGCACTGTTGCAAGTATTAGTTACTGAGAGTGCAAACAGTTTTATAAAAACTCCGGGAAAGCAGAAGTGCAATGCTTCTGACAGATAATCAGTTGCTAGTAGTGTATACGGAAGTCACTTGTGTGAGATTTGTCTCAAGTTACTTGTCTATATGCATTGTAAATCAGTCAGATCTGAAATAGTGTGTAAACTCGTGTGTTAAACAGCAAATTTTTAAAATAAAAAAAAATAAATTATATATATATATATACTTCAGATATTAAAGATATAGAGAATATTGAAATCTCTAAAATTTTAAGTTCAATGCCATTCAGTTATTTTTAGGATAATTTACAGAATGTTATATATATATATATATATAACATTCTGTAAATTATCCTAAAAACTATATTGAACTTAAAATTTTAGAGATTTCAATATTCTCTATATCTTTAAATGTAATGTGATAAAAATTGTAATTTCTGTTTATAATTACATCTAAATTGTATGAAACCTTTACAATATTGATAAATATTAAATTTCCTCTAAATTAAAAAGAATTTTTCATTTTTATTTTATCGCTTTATTTCCTAAAGTAATTAAAAAGTTAAATGATTTCTCAAAGCAAAATCTTAATTAATTATAATTATAATTAATTAAGATTTTGCTTTCATTTGAAATCATTTGCTTAATTATTTTGCTTTGATTTTGCTTAATTATAATTATAATAAACAAACTTATAATTTATATATTTATTATAATCTCAAATGATTAAAAGTGTGTAAGTTATCTGTTCTAAGCAATAAATTGACTTTAAAGAATTATTATATTGTTTGAAAAGCTGCTTCTTTTTTATAGCAAAAGGGACATAATATGACAAAGCAGTCTTGCTCCACTTGTAAAAAACCGTCATCTCATTTAACACTTACTGCTACAGGGAATCTATGCAGTTCTTGCTATCATTACTGGAGGTAAAATTTTTAACAAAATAATTGCTATTGCATATAGTTTATATGTATATATTAAATGAGAAATTTTTTATCCTAAAAGACGTACAGGTTTAAATAGAACAGGAGGAACTTTTAAAAAGCATGAATCGACTTCTGCTCGTCATAATCCCGCTAAAAATAGAAGAAAACCTCCCCGAGGAATGTTTTTGAATTATGATGATCTTGTCGATGTTGCCACAGGACCACAAGGTCATGGTGACAATATTCTTCGAAAGAAGGATGCCGAGATTGTTTCTTTGAAACGTCAGGTAAGTATTTTATTACAGAAAAATTCATAAAATATGCAATGGCTCTTTGATTTTTAAATTTTTGACTCTGACTCCTTCAGAAAAGCTCAATATGTGCTAATAATTATAAATCTATCAAAATAGTAAGTGATATCATAAGACATTTTCTTAAATCATGTGAATCATCAGGTTATTTTTTTTTACTTATAATTTAAGAATACAATGGAACCTCACTTAATGAGCACAACAAATTGTAAAAAAATGACTTGCTTAACGAGCAACGTTTTGCATAATGAGTGACAAGAAGAGGGGTAGTCCTGGATTGTGTGCATGCTACATTAGTCTGTGTTTAGCACTCGTTCCACTAGCACCTTAGGTGTCACTTGTGATCACAGATTTTTCTAAACTTGTGTTCAGATATATTACATATAAACATCAACAACCATAGCCTGTTATATAATAAACATGCCAAATGATATGCCAAATTCTTGGGCTATGTAAAAGCTATAATTAAATATTGGAAATTAAATAATTTGACTGGAGGCAGGCAGTTATGCTGCCATCTCTTATTAAATTTAATGACCAATTCCAAATTAAATTTTAATTTTTTTTTTGGTTTTCCGAAAATCAAATTCGCATTCCAGGTTGGTTCATTTTGTGCTAGAAGAAAAGATTATGATTATTCACGGTCTTTAACAATGTATATTGTGTAATTTTCTTTGAATAAACATTATACATAAAATATTTGAGTATTTTTTTTCAGCAAGAATGCATTATTGTATTTTACATTAATTTATATGGGAAAAATTGTTTTGCTTAACGAGTGTTTCACATTACGAGTAAGATTCTGGAATGAATTATGCTTGTTAAATGAGGTTCCACTGTAAATATATGTTGGAGTTGGTATATTTTTTATTGACTCCATTTCCATTCATTTTTGCTAAAGTTCTGACTGACTCCATAGTCATTTTGAAACTAAGAGGTAAAGTCTGTAAAATAATGTAAAATGTGTGAAAGTATTTTTAAAATATTTAAAAAAGAGAGAGAGAGAGAGAGAAAAATGTAAACATTAAAAATTGAAAAATGGGATGGTGTGACATATATGAATATTGATATACTGTACATTAACAAATAAATTAATTAATCAAAATTGTTTTTGTTTGATAAGCTATATTTAATTTGATAAATGATTAACTGATCCCATGCCTAAAACGTTTTTAAATAAAATTTCATATTAGTTGAAATTTTAAATTGTTGATTAGACAATAAAAGAATAAAACCAATCTAAAATTGAATGTGATGATACTCACTAGAATTTTCTGTTTAGTCAAGTTTCTGTTTTTAGAGGGTTATATTTTTATCAATTCAGAAAATAAAAAAAGTTTAAAAAAGGCTACAGTTCATTTAGAACTACTTCTCTTTCAATGTAAGTGCTTTATGTTTCAAAGAAATACTGAAAAAAATACAAATATGTACATGTAGTGTATAAAAGAAAAGAATTTGTATAAAAATCCAGTTTCCATTGCAGATACTGAATTTTTATATAGTATGTGCAATGGAAACTGGATTTTTACATAGATTCTTTCCTTCTATACACCATAGAATGGGTTTGTTATACTAACACAGAAGTTTTCAGTTTTTATTTAAAATTTATTCTTATATTGTCAATAAAGATTATTGCTTTTAGAAATTAATTTTGGTTATTTTCATTGCTGGTAGTAATATACTTAATTTTGATTATTTCTAAGAATTTTGATAGTTGTTCTGCACTGTTGCTTCTATTTTCTAGCTAATATGGAGAGAGTGGAAATATTTTGTCATAATCATTTGTAAAACTTTTATTACAAAAATAAAAAATAATAATGGAAGTAAACATTGAATAACTACTTTTTTAAGATTATTATTATGTTTGACTTTTTACCCAAAAATAGCATGTATTTTTTAAATATTTATTATTCCTAGTGAATAAGTTAATTCTTCTAGAGAGTTGGGGAGAAACAGCAGTATTGCATTATTACAGATATGTGCCGGACAATGAAAAAGTGCTATAGCATAATTTGTCACTGAGAAGTCAACTATGATTTGAGCCAGCAAGCTATAGCATTAATTATGATATAGAAATAGCCACTGTATATTTAAAAAGATTCAACTTTACTTGGGTTATGTTATTTAGTTTGTACCCAAAGTCTTTCATTTCCGTGTTGGATAGTTTTCTGGCTTACAATAGTATTTTACAAACAAATCGTTCTATTCTGAGATTTATTTCTGTTTAGGCAGATGTTATTTTGTAGATTCCATTTTAGACAAGTTTTACTTTATTAATAATATATCTTAATGTAATGAAAAATTTAAAAGGTATTATTCTGTTTTAGTTTTAAAAATTTTATATCACTAATTAATAAATTATTTATTACAGATTCAGAATAATAAACAAATAATTAGTCAATTAAGGCAAAAGTTGTCATCTGGAGTTGATGCATTTCGAGGATCAGAAGTATGTATTTTTTTAAACATTATTTTGTAACATAATAAATTGAATAAAATTGCTACTTTTGTAAAATTAGTCTGATATTTCTGTAGAATGATAATTATAAAAATATACTCATTATTCTACAGAAATATTTTAAAACTGAAATGTTAGCTTCATTTAAAACCAAATTCTATCATAACAGAAACTAGTCAGATAACAGTCAGATAAAAAAGATTTAGCAAGATTTAGACTTAAGTAGTTTCAAATAAAATATAAATGTTTGTATATAATAGAAGAAAAATGTATATAAAAGTTAATTTAACATAAGCTTAAAGTAATTATTGATATTAGACAAAGATTGAAAATGTTTAATTTTATTTCTATTTATTATTTTTACATAGTAAAATTTTTTTATTAATTAGTAGTTATAATCATATTTAATTATATTACAAAACTTTTATTTCAAATCTACTAATATTACAAAATTTTAACATTTTTAGTTTTTGAAAATGAAAAAATTAATGCATTGTTGTAAGAAAATTGTTTTAAAATTAATTTACTAAAGAAAATAATCACCTAGATGGTCACATGAAAAGGCCTATTGTAGTCAGGCTCAAATATGATTCTGATCCATAATTTGTAATATATGCAGGAGATCATTCCCATTTTCATTCTAATTTTAACACAAGACAAGAAAATAATTTTTAAAATTTTGATTGTTATTAATGTTTGACTCAAATTTTTACACAGTGACCATTTTACAATAATACCTATGCTGAATCATATTTATTTTGATCTAAGATAAGACATTATTTAAAATACATATTCTAATGACTTAGGGATTGTGTATTAAGCTAGTTTTTTCATATAAAAATTAGACTAGGAATATAATTTGGTTAATATTTGTTATAGTTTCTATAGATTTCATTTAAACATTGTCATAAAAAAAGTAGTGATGAATAGCAAGAAATCTTGTGGTCTGTGACTGTTGATCATTGTTTTAGACTGGAAATGTAAGATGTTATTGATTTAAGATATATTTCTAATTCAGAAAAGTAAAAATGGGTGGAAAAAATTGTGTTAGAATTAAGAAACAAGGTGTCATATTTCTGTTTGACATTTATATTAACAATTTCATAATAAAAAGTCAATAAGAAATTAACCAATGATTATAATTAATTTATTTTATTAAATTTATGAAAAATGAATATGAATTGATTAACATGTAGCTCATTTTTCTTGATTCTATATTGTAAATATGATTATAAATGTAATCTGTATTTGTAATTAGTTATCATTTATTATACTAAATAAGTGCTAATAAAACATATGTATAATAATTATCATATACAAGGTGTAATGAAACTCTGTGTCAGTATTTTAGGGATAGATTCTAGGGTCAAGAATAAACTTAAATTCCTTTATAAATGTTTTTTAATTTTTTTGAGATATGGCTTACCAAAACAGACAGTTTTCAAATTTCTTGCCATAATGCTAACACTTGAGTTGTCAACTTTTTAAAGTAATTTTGTGTTTTTTTAAGCTTCTGTTAACTGACTGAGGTAAGTAAATGTTGACTTTTGTAATAAATTTAAATAAAACCTTATCTACTTTAAGATTTTTTAGTATCCATCTATCTTACAATAAAAAGAAATAGTTGGAAAGCCTAAAAGATTAGTTGGAAAAAACAGTTGTAGTTTTTCAATGTAAATTTACTTTGAATAATGTTTTGTTTTTTACAAAATTAAATAGAATAATTTACAAGAACTGCTGAAAATAGCATCTGCATCGACAGAGGATATTTGAGCAGTTCAGTTTCTGTACATTCAAAAAATTTTCAACATTTAAAATAAGATTTCAGTTTGTATTGGTAATACAGAAGTGGAAAATATAGCAGCATTCTTTTGGTGGAAGGTTTAAAATTATTTTTTGAAGATCAGTTCTTGAAAATAAAGCAGAATTTGAAGAATGTTTATAGTGAATTTTAAACTTATTTTTGACCCTAAAATCTATCTCTAAAATATTGTCAAGAATCTCATTACACCCTGTATAATGTAACATATTTTTCTTGGAGATTATATAAATATAATAAAAAAAATATAGCTTTAAAATTTTATGTGAATACATTCTAAGAATTTAATTAAAATATTTATTGATCTGATACAAAAAATACAAAAATAAAATATATAAAATAAAAATTATTATTAATTTATTTGACTAGAAATTATAAGTATTTTCAATAATTTAAAAAATTCATTAAATTAAATTGTCATAAACAATAAAATAACCTACAAATTGCAAGTTTAACAATGCATAGATCTTTTTATCAATCTATCTACCTACAAATAAATTAAATCATAAATTATATGAAACATTTTAATGTTACTGAAAATATTTAATAAATTGTATTAAAAAAAATTAGTTGTAAGTGTCAAAACAAAGCAATTTATAATTCAATTGACTTGTGATCACCCAGACTTCCATATTATCTGGCCTAATCAGCTGTGTCATGACGTTTTTTTTCGAAAAACTTTTATGACATGGCTGCTAGGTATTAATAATTATTTTGCACTCTGTATTATTAAATATTGTGTATAAATGTGATCACAAATATTTTCATAAAACATTTATTTCATGAATAATGCATCATATAATTGCAGGTGTGTTACCAGCTTACTTTTGCTGAAAATTCTGTATTAAAACATTATCACATGTATCAAAAATTATAGCTGAAAAATAAACCACATATGGGATGCACTGATGTGATTGACTGCACAGGAAATGCTTTATTTTCAATATATGTATTATCTGGCTCAGCCATCCATCACATTAAGCTGGTTAATCACGAGCCTACCGTATTGCAAAATTGTAACTATAAATATAATAGAAAATTATATATGATAATACACAATTATCAAAGTAATATTTATAGAGTAAAATAAATTAGTATAGTGTAATAATTTATTTGTTAGATGTATTCCAATTATTTTTATAAATTGTAGCAAAATTATTTACTGTATTTAATAAATTAAACTTATATAGCATTTATTGACAGTAATATAAATTTATATTATATTAATAATAAAATGATAACTGTTAAATATTTTTAATATGATTTTCTTATTGATAAAATAATTAAAATATTTCTTAAAGGGAAAAAATCGTATTAGTGCTAGATGGGCAAATGAAGAATTATTATTAGCAATACAAGGTAAATTATTTTTGTAATCATTTATTTCAATGAATATTTTTTTAAGTTAGATTTTAATCTTGATATAAATATAATATGACTAATGCAAAAATATATTATTAGAAGTTTTATTTATTAATCTATAAAATCAATTTAAACTATTAAATTTATTCTTAAGATTGAAACAGCCTTACCAATTTTATTCAAATAATAATTACCCTTGAACAATAACTGCAGAGAAAATATGCAGTTTAAAATACAGTGTGAATCAAAAGTCATTTAACACCTTATAAAATTGAACTTAGTTGGACAGGGGAAATTTTGTCATGATTAAAACATATTATGCCTACAAAGAGAACCACCTTTACATTGTGTCTATGGGATGGTCACCATCTTGTTTGCCACCATCTTGAATTTGCCTCAAAATGTTAAATGGGAATGAGGTCTAGTGATACATGAATTGGGCTAGAAATTTCCAGAGAAATGCAATGCTGCACTTGTTCTCCTCTAATTTTAATATGTGCAAAGTTATGAAAAAAAAAAGAATTTATCAGTTTCTCCTTTTCCAGGTGTGATAAAACAATGATGGGATGTCTCTAATGCATGAGGTAATGAATGAATCCAGATCATTCTGATATTTCGGGAGAAGAGTTCATGTGGTATTGCAAATGATTTTATTCGTTGATAAACCCTGTGCTGTATGTGTCAGTTCCACAATTGTAGCCAAAGTTTCAAGAGACTGGATCAGTCAAAGATAAGTCACAATCTAAGTGTCAAGTGAACTCCTCTCACCAACTAGTCTTGTTTCATGTATTTTATGACCCCATTCCCATTAAACATTTTAAGATGAATTCAAAGATGGTAACCAACTGATTAACACACACTAAGATAGTTATCTCTAGACATAACATGTCTCTGTTGTGACAAAATGTAATAGTTGTAACTATTATTCAAATGAAATTGGTGTGTGCTTTCATCATAAATTTGTATATAAAACTTTATAAGAAAAAAAATTATTAGTGTAAACTAAATCTTTTAATTTTGGCAAAAGTGTACAAATATACAAACATTTTTGAAAAAAAATGTTTATGTATTTGTACATTTAAAAAAAATACCTTATAAAAAATTAACATATTTCTTATTTTGTATAGTATCTTCTTTCCAAAAAAAAAATTTTCTAAAAGTCACTTTGTGTGTTGTTATAAGGTGGTGATCAAGTTATGCTGCAGTTCCACTGATGAAAATCTGTAGGTACTAATTTTTATACAGTGGTTCTTACACACAACCAGAATTAAAAATATAGAAAACTATAACTTACTTTATGAAGAAAATAAATTCTTCTATATAAAACTAGTGATCATCATTCTGAAGCAAATCACTTCAAGCATTTATCTTGTTTATTTCCATTATAAAATGATTGGTCTACCTTCTTGTGTTATTGTTACTTAATTTCTCACTTTAAACAAATCTTCAGTTAATAATTTCAGCCTTAAAAGTTCTTAAAATTAACACTGGTGTCAAACAAAATTGTTACTGCTCTTTTTTGTAATGCAAAACACTGACAAACTATGGCATTATTGTCAGTCTCAATAATTTATTAATTGGGCTGGAATTTGAAAAATTGTAGACCTATAAATTCCCACTATCATCCATCTGTCTATCTTTCCTTAATCTCAAGAACAGAGTTAGATAGATGAAACACAAGACCAGATATGGAAACCTTAGGGGTGAGAGGTCCTGATTAACTACTGTATATAACAACTTTTGATGTAAACCAGAGGTCATCTTATTTTAATTAAAAAATTTTTCCCTGAAAGGTATTAGATAGATGACTGGCATGACTCCATTGTTAAAGAAAAAGTATGATATACAGGGGCAAGCCACACTACTAATTTGAGGTGGCAAGTACATATTTAAATTAAATACATAAATTGCAACCTGGCATTGTGGCGATGTCACAATAAATAATTGCTTGGTTCTATTACAATATACTATTGAGAGATCTGTGTTAAAAAATTACCCATTTGAATGATAGCTGTCTTTCTGAATTACATTAAAATTTTATATCTCTTTTTCAAAAATGTTTCTTTTCCTAGAAAATCTTTGTTAAATTATGGATGCATTTTTAACACTGATGTATTATAAGAAATGTAACAGTTTAGACAATTAACTGCATTGACTCATTTACTGTATTTTTAGATGATTTAAAGGATGATTATATAGTTGTGGAGGTTTCGATAATTGTCAGAAATTTGTTGAATTTTTTTGAAAGAATGAATAATCAAATGATTAGATTCTTAAAATGTTTAGTATAAAAGTTAAACATTTGTATTAAATTAAGATGAATATATAAATAAATTTAATAGATATGCAGATATGTAGATATGCATGTGAAATATGTGAAATATGTGTTCTATTATACATGCAATGGTGATATTCGAAATATTTAACAAAGGGTTCGCTAGCAGAAAATTTTTTCCTAACAATCACCGACAAACGAAATGGAAGTTTTGGCTAGAAATAAATACAATACCTTTCTTTGTGATATATCTAATAATCAATGGCGTATTTGGAACGTAAGGGGCCCTGCACGAAGACCAGATAACAATAGTATATTAATGCTGTTGACTTTGTTTTTTTTTTTTTTTTAGGCAGAGAAATTTTTTACCCCGAATGGTACTGCTAATAATAGACAGATGTCATCATCTCTCAAAATACAATATCCTTTTTATTTCACTGTCCATAGCCCGACACGTGTTCCACAGCCATCTTGTATTATCTCGTGCACGTGAGATTGGGGGATTTCTCTTATGACTGGATCTAGTTTCAAGAACTCTCTTGAATGACCACGATTAAACCTCGTTTCGGTTGAGATTGAAACGGTCCAAAGAGATTGCAACAAGGCATAGTCCCCAACCTTGCTCACAATCTAGATTGAAATGCTCGGTGCGAACAAGGTATAAGGCTCTAGTTTAGTAGTGTTACAGAGTATAATACGTATATTTTAATATACTTTTTAAAAGAATCAAAACCACTGAGAAATGTTGTTAAACACACTGAGAACCATGTGTTTAACAAGGTTCAGGAAACTGAAAATTTTACCAATGGGTTCGGCCGAACCTGTGCGAACCTGCTGAATATCACCACTGTATACATTTATTGGCATTGCAATAGTACTAAATTTCTGTAGATTTGCCATTTTGTCCTATATTTTTGAGAAAAGTTACCCATGCTTTGAATGGTTTATTAAAAAATATTTCTTAACAATGCAAGAGACATGACATAGCAAGTTCCATAATCTTTTTTGATATAGCCTTTGTTTATTTTATTATAATAACAAATCTTAAGGTGACTCCACACATTCAGTGTTTGCTGAATAGTGAACAAACATTTGGCAAAACCAAATAGTGTGTATTTCCATGGTTTCGAGATAAATGAGCAGTCAGTGAATTTCACTTGTTCAGACAATATGTTTGCAAGATATATGGGAAGTTGTGGAGATCAGCTTTTTAATAGTATTAACTAAGTAGATCAACAGTACAGAATTAAAATATGAAGGAAGAAAGAACTGTAGTTTGAAGATAGAACAATATCTACAAAATGGAATTTTTGAGAATAATAAAAGAGTAGTGTCAGAGATTTCTTGCTGTCTTTCATGGAGAGGAATCTTTTTGATCCACTCCTTACAGTAGGGCTTCCCGAAATGATACCCACAGGTTGCCTGCACGCAACGTAATGAGTGAGTGCACGGCACATGCATCTCATCACACCGCTCCTCCATTTTCCCGCTCTTTCATTCAGTCTTTTGTTTTTGTCGATTACAAGCGTTGATAAATCAGTGTGTTGAATTTAATTTACACATCGTAAAATAGATAACTTTATTGTAATAAATAGAAAATGTGTTGAAGACTCATGAAAGAGTAGAAAAGAAACTGTAGAAAAACGAAAAAAGTACAGAAAATATGATGACCAATATTTAGATTTTGGATTTACCTATGTCAGCAAAGGAAATGTGGAACTACCCCAACATGTTGTTTGGTCATAAGGTGCTGGCAGCTGAAAGTATGCTTCCTAATAAATTGAAATATCATTTAGAAACAGTAATTTACAAGGAAAACCGCAAGATTTTTTTATAAGAAAATTGCGAGAACTGAAAAATTGATCAACATCCTTGTTTTCCAGAGCATCTATTCCTTCCAAAGCACTGCTCACCTCTTACAAAGTCACTCACCGTATTGCCAAATGCAAAAAACCACACACGATTGCTGAAGATCTTATTTTACCTGCAGCGATTGATATGGTATTAGTGATGATTGGAGAATTGGCAGTTAAAGAAATAAAAAAAAATTCCTCTTTCTAACAATACAATTAGTCATCACATTCATGACATAGCTGAAGACATTAATTAATGAGCAAATTGTGGAAAAACTTTCTGGTTTATTTGCCATTCAACAAGATGAAGCGACAGACAGTAATAATGACGCTCAATTAATATGTTACATGCGGTACATGGAAGAAACAAATGTATGTGAAGATTTGTTATTTTGCAAAGAAATGACTGATATCAGGAAGGCTAGTGATTTGTTTGCGATCATAGATTCATACATGGAAGAAAATAACATTCAATGGGAGAACTGTGTCAGTGTGTGTACAGATGGAGCTCGCGCGATGTTGACAGTATGGAGGACTTCAAGCTCTCATTAAAACCAAGGCTCCAAATGCAAAATGGACACATTGCATCATACATAGAGAGGCCCAGGCTACAAAAAATATTTCAGCTGAATTAAATCTTGTGATGGATATAATTATTAAAGTGGTAAACTTTATAAAAACAAGACTCATGAAAGAAAAGAAAATTCTATGCTAAATATCAAAACCAGAATATGCTCTCAGAATTACTAAAGATGTTTTACTGATATATCATAGCAGACAAAAAATATCTGTAACAACAGATTGTTTACAACAGAGAAGACCTGATAGAAGAGAGGAAGAATCTTGAAAAAAATAAAACTACGAATGAGAAGCAGAAGAAAAAAAGATGCAAGAGGAAAGTGGAGGAAAATGAAAAGATAAAGGCACTTGTGGGAAGACAGTCAGAACTAGAAAAGTAATTAAGACATAGTCAAGAATTAGTGAAAGAAGCAAAGGATCCTTTAAGTGCAGCCTATCAAATGCAAGATATGAAAGAAATATACACAGCACAAGGCTTTTATAGTCTGGAATTGAGATGCTTCATTATTCAAATAAGAAATTTAAACAACTACAAAAAGAAATTTAAAATATAGCAAGAAAACATTTTTCTCGTATGCAAAGTTTTCAGTGGCTAATCTTAAATTTTTGTGTGAATTCTCAATTTTTCAAACAAGTGTTATGACTACTGATACATATTTAATGATATGCATTATTAATTTAAAATTAGGATGTACGAATTAAACCTTTTTTTCAGGCATAAGAAAATACGGAAGAGATTTTAAGGCCGTTGCCGAGGTGATAGGCACCAAGACAGAAGCGCACGTCCGAAGTTTTTTCATAACGTATCGTAGGCGATACAATTTAGATTCGGTCCTACAAGAATACGAAGCCGAACACGGAATAGCAAACGAGGATACAAAAGACGAGGTAATAAAGTAAAATGATAATCTCATATATAAATTTAATTGATATACATTCAGAGTTATTTTTGGATCTTTCGATTTATTCCAAAAATTTATTAGAATGAACTTTAAAGCTTTTCATTTGTCGTCTTCACAGAATAAATTAAATGATAGCATGCAAGTGATGTTTTAAAGTTATGCAAAATGTTTATAATATAATTTCACAAATACAGTAAAACTTCTAAATCTCAAGTTTGAGGGGACAAAAATAATCAGTTTGAATTACGGAATGTTGTATATATGTCTATGAAAAATAGGAAAATTTTTATTTAGAAACGAAATTACCACTCTGTGCTACATTTGAATATATGTAGTATTCAAATGTAGCACATAGTGGTAATTTTGAATTTATTCAAGTTTTGGATCATACATTTCATCAAATTTTGATATCTCCACTAGATCTGGTTGGTTCTGCTAAACTGGCAACCTGCTCATGAACAGAGGGTGTAAAGGTGCATTGCTTGTAAAGTAGTTTTAATACAGCTGGATAAGCAAGACAATGACATAGCTTGTTTCATTTGAAACAGGCTACATCATTAGCTTACCAAGCTGTACTAAGGCCTCTTTACCAGATAATGCACCAAAAATATTTTCAAAACTTAATAGGTTAAGTAGTTCAATTGAAGAAGGGACAAAGTCCAGGTACATGAAATGTTCAACTTTAGAAGTAGAAAAATACATTATAACATATAGAATGTTTCAGGGACTGAAAATTCAGTTTGCATTAGAGAGATTGGAGATTACAGGTTTACTGTAATGTAGTAGATTCTCTTTCCATAGTTATTGTCAAAAAAAAAAGAAATATTTTATGATGACGGCTATAAATGATTTTATTGCTATAATTTTCTTTAAATTTTTTAGATAAATATCTAAAGTTTTCAATATATTAAAATTAGGTAATTAAAAATATATTGAAAGATACAATTTGATAACCATTGCCAGGTTTAAAATGTAATGAATAACATTCAGTTTTATACATTTTTCTTAATGAAGTTTTATTATGCATGACATTCAATTCAGAAAGATTTTCTATTATCTTTCTAGAGTTGATGAATGGGCTTATGCCATTGTGTAAGGGAATATAAAGAATTCATACTTTATAAAAAACTGAAAAGTTGTACAAAAAATTTAGCTATTAGCTAAGAGATTCTTAATCATGTTAAATGAAAGCAATGAATCTTTTTTTGTAATATAAACAAAAAGAAAGAAAAGACAATGTAGCCATTCATTTTCTGATATTTTAATAACTTCCAATTTTTACCTCCCCGACCGTTACAAATATATAGTAGGGAATTTATAGCTACAGAGGGAAAGTATGGCGATCGGTCAAAAAATGACCCCCAAGAATGTTACGTTTTTGACACGGGACGAAACGTCGAGAAATGCAAAAAAAGAAAAAAAAAATCCGGAGGTATTTTCGGTATATATGGATGTTTTTGTATGTGAGGGACACGATTTCGTAAGCCTAATTACTCCTGTGCATTTTGTGGAAAATTTCTGAAATTATGCAGGAAAGTGTGTTTATTAGGGGGATTGATGCTATTAAATTTTGGCGGTTAAAGGTCAAAGGGTGGGGAAGTAGATATAGGAGATCATTTGACATATCTCCAGTAGGTTCGGACTTAATGACGATTTTACTCGTTAGCATTTACAATTTTTTATAAAACTCATCACTACCCCGAAAATTAATCTTTTTGTCATTTTGTAGTAATAATGTAAAGAGTTTTTAAAATAAAATATCATAACATATGACGCCACGCGCGATTTTAAATGTTGCCGGGAAACGTTACGCAACTCTTTGCGGGATTATTTTTACTGTACAGTCAAACCTGTTTTAAAAAAAGTCTCACATAGAAAATAACTCAAAACCGTACGAAATAGAATTTATTGACAATAGATGTCAGCACTTGACTGCATCGTCTCGTCTAACGTCTGTTTTACATATTTTTGTCCAGGTGGTGTTTTGTTGACTTAAAAAATAAATTATTTCATTTTTCGCATATTCATGCAATAATATTGCTATAATAAGTTTATTTAGCTATAATAAGTCAACGTGAGACATGACAAATCGCACGAGACTAGTCGCCAACTATACCGCACAAATAAAAAATCGCATAAAAAAGACCGCATAAAAACAGGTTTGACTGTATAAGTTTTCTATTACAATCATACTAAAGAAGGCCAATAAAAATATATGGCATTATTAGTTAAAACTGTAATTCTAAGAAGGTAATCTCAATTTACGCACTGTGCTTGTGAGAAATGGCACCCGTCTGCTTGAGATAATTTTCTGGAACCAGTTAGGTTGTAAAGTGGAAGTGTATTGTATACTTTTACGAATCGATTGCTTCGAATTGTATACACATTATTTATTCGATAAATGTAAAAGTAGCGTGTCAGAACTCTAAATAGGAGATTATAATGTTTTTTTTTTTTTAACCTGCCAGTCCCTTTGTAAAATTATTATTTCCGTCCATCCCACAATTTGCACACATTGTATTTTAACCAATAGATTTTTCAAAATAATCTCTCTAATCTAATATATTCGGTAAAAAACTATTAGGTAGCAATCAGTTTATCGATTGGTTCGATTTACTATTTATTGCTAGCGATTAAAATGAATAAGATAATATTTAATCATTGCATAATTTTGTAATTGTCTTCTCCCTATTTATGCAGAGTGGTACCTCGTATTTCGAAAGACTCTAACTTTTAATTGTGTTATTTTTACCTTAAATTATGCGTATTTGTTGTTTTAAGTTTATCGAAATGAGTATCGTTTAGGTTCTTTCCTTTATTTCTAATGGAAAAAATTGCCTCGGACTTCGAATTTAATTCATTCCAGGAGGCCGTTGGAAGTACGAGGCACCACTGTATATATCGTTACAATAAGATTTTGTATTGTTATAACACCGAAGATCATTGAAAAGGAAATTTTGAAAGGTCAGAATTATTTAAATTTCGTGCAGTAGTTGGACGCAACACGAAATAAAATGTGTAATTGAGTGATTAAATATAAACAAGAAATTCATTTTGTGCGTGATTACACCACAAATCTGAATATTTATTAATTCGATTTTAAACGTTTTCACCAAAATGTTTCATTTTCCGTTTTATTAACTTTCAAAGTGACAATATTCCATTGAATACGTCAGTCAATATTTAATATAAGATCCATCAACAAACTCGAAAGGAATAGCACCATTTTTTAAATTGAAGTTTTGAATTTAGATAATGATAAATATACTGATATTCGGACATTGAAATTTAATTCCATTTTTCACAATTATTACATTTCGATTATTTTTTTTTAAATTCAGAATTTGTTCACGTATACAAATTATAAAGTTGTTTGCATTGTTATTTTTTTTTCAGCTACAAATAGAAATCGATAGCGGTGCCAGTAGTCATTCGGGTTCGCCCAGCATAACAGTTGCAGGATCGACGTCACCAACCAGGTAACGCTGGCTTAAATTTCGTTAAAATCCGCGGATACCGAATATTAAGATAATACTAATGGATGCGGAATTAGTTTCAGAAGCGGAGATCCATCCATTCAGACCAGTTGCCCGCAATGAAGTCTATGCACCATAGATTTGACTTACGGAGATTCTAGCGTTGGAACAATCATCCAGGTCGAGCACCGGTTTTAAACGGGACGCGAACACGATGTATAATTTATGTCGTTTTTCAGATATAATACCGATCGCACTTCTTTCCGCCGACGAAATCGTAGACCCTAAAGTCAGATTTTGCCTAATCTACTCAGGAATCGTCCGGATGCCGTCGTCGGAGATTGCCAAAATCTTCGATCTAGCACGTCCTTAACAGGGAAATGTAATAACGTGAGAGAGTGAGAGTGTTGGTCGAGTGACGTTTTTGAAATAAATGCTCATTTCTCTAACCGATATGTTCCTTTCTTCCTTCGAGGAAAACGAATTTGTGAAGGAAAATATAAAAAGAAAATCGAGCGTCACTTTCATTTCTAAATTTATCCGAACGAGTAGCAGCGCGGGAGTTTACTTGGTTCTTTAGTAAGATTAGGAACGATCGTCGTGGACACGCGGGGAAAAACACCACTCGTCTCTGTACATAGTGTAATTTAAAGGGGATAGTTTTCGTCTTTCAGGTATTTAATTGTAAATCGCATATCTAATCTTGCATATCAAAGACATCTCCGTGTCTTCGGCTTGGTTTCAAAACATATTTTTATAATTCACTCCGGACAATAATGTAGGCAAAATAAAATGGATTCGAGCGTGCGCTTTTCTCTTTTAAGTATGTTCTGTGGTTCAAAAATTGGTTTGTAGTTTAGATTTTGCTAAAGATTCCCGTGTTGTTTACGAGCCGGCTGGTTTGATAACACCGCGGCTCGTCGGGAATTCGTGTAACTCCGTGTAAAATAACCCGTCGAATTGCCACGGTACAGTCAGTACTCGAATAGCTAGTTCATAAATCAAATTTGCTAAACGGTTAGGAAAAACGCCGCAAATAATTAGAATAGTTTTCTCCTTCCCCACGACGATAATATATTGTTATAACTTTTATTATAAACACCTTTTATAAATATATTTTGGTAATTTACTTTAACGAAGAAAGGTTTGATTTAATTTTGAAAAAAATTCCTGTAAAAATTGTCCGGCGATATTTTGTAACCGTTCCGAGAAAATTTAGATTCCATTGGATGATTCCTTGATGTCTTTTTGTTTTTTCCTTTAATCTAAAAAGAATTTATATATAAATTATTCTTCGGTGAATAAAGAATTGAATAATTAGTCGGTGTAGTGTATTATACGATCATTTTAAAGAATAAATAAGAATAAATGGAGATTTAATTCTTGGTGTATTTTGCAACGTACGTATACAAAAACTCGTGATTCGTGTCGGAATTTCGAAATTTCTCACAAGAAATTCTTCTCGAGCTGCTAATAAACGGCCGTTTACAAAATTTCGAAATCAAATTTAATTCGAAATAACGACAGTAGGGGAATTTTTGGCACGTAAATCGTTCGCCTCTCGTCTCCCGAAATTACAACGGACACGGCGCAAATTTTCCAAATTAATTTTCACGGGTGGCAGCGCACGAACCGTTTTCACAAAAACATCTGAAAACAAAACTATTTTCTCAATATCGTCTGATTTCAAATTTCCTACAAATTTATTTCAAATAGCAATAGCTCACAAATCTCTTTTTTCTCTTTAACAATTAAAAAATAATTCAAGTAAAAATTGTAACAATTTTTAAATCTAATAATATAAGAAGCAAGAAAAACTTTTTTTTAAATCTGTTGTTAAAGATTTAACTTGATATTGTTTGTTGTTAATAATCCAACTTTAGCTGCACTAAAATGTAAAAAAACGAACCATAACCTGAACATTTCTCTTAAAACTAGTCGAAGAATCTATTATCATAGAAGGTTTTAAGTAGAAAATTACAATAAATAGATGCACGTTTTACCAATTTCTAAATTTTACCTTTTTTTTTTTTTAATTACAAGCTATTTATATGTATATTATATATATAATTTTTTCCATTAAAATCTTGGACGACGTTTCACAAATCTCTCGAGACTACAATTATTTTCCTTTTTTTTTAAATGAAAAAATGCATCCGAATTACAAATTAAGGTGCGATTTTGGTAGTGACGACGAACCTGTATCGTCGGCACTTCCAAAATAAGGGGGAAAAAAAGTATTGTTTCGGGTGCAACACGTCAGCGTGCAACCGACATTTTGTTTTTCTATCGACGATTTATATATTATATATATATATATATAATTTTTAATATAGTCTCTGATATTTATTTCTAGATACAAAAGTAACAGAGATGTGGGACAGAAAGCTTTCATTATTATACATAAAACTCTGCAACAGGCGCATTATTTGTTTTTTTTTCTAAATATTCCAAAGCTTCATATACCACAACAATCGTAACGGTGATCGAATACAAACGGAAAACAATCGAAAGTTTGAATTAATATATAGAATGATAAATTTATTTCAGATGTTTTTTTGTTGTTTTTTTTTCTACAAGACAAATTTGTTTCTTCTCCCCCCTCGGACCAGATTAGAACACCAAACGTGGAACGACGGAAGAGTGCCCGACCTTTTATTTTCTTCCATGAAAATACAATATAAAATATCGGGAAATTTTTATTCCTCGGGGGAAACAAACAATTCTAACCGTGCAAAGTGTAACTTTTATTTAGAGACGGCCTCTGGCGTTAAAACAAAAAGTAAAGGGGGAAAACACTACCATAACATGCAATAAAGTCTCCCCATCTGTATCTTCTTACCTTA
This sequence comes from Centruroides vittatus, assembly GCF_030686945.1. Taxonomy (NCBI): domain Eukaryota; kingdom Metazoa; phylum Arthropoda; class Arachnida; order Scorpiones; family Buthidae; genus Centruroides; species Centruroides vittatus. Next base: position 235,852 of record NW_027120892.1, read on the forward strand.
TTTTTCTTTTTCTTTTTAATTAAAATGTCATTACAGTACAAAACTATTATAACAATCACAGCAGAAATATTTAAGACATATACATAACATTTACCTCACCAGTTTAACAATAAAGGAAAGATGTATACAGAGGGAAGATAGGAACCAAGCTAAAAAATAATAATAATAAAAAAAAACAAAATTACGGGAAAGGGAAGATACTCCGGCAACTGTTTTCTGTAGAGTAAGTGTTGTCCCGCCGCAAAGACTCTTTCTGGATGGATACTTCGCCGCTCGTCGGGTTGTCTAACTACAAAAACATAAAAATATTACCATAAGGGGTTATTATCCTGCTGTAGAGCAATAATTGGAACACCATACCTATGAGTTTTTTTTTGTTTTTTTTTCTGAAATAAAACTTTGTACATTTAAATCTGATAATTTTTTTTTCAAGAACACACAACAGCGAGAAAATTAAATATACACAAGACTTGAATAGTACTCGTCCAAGTTTACAGTTTGGTAAGTTGATGACATGCAAGCCTCATACTAGAGAAGAAGTATTAAGAGAAGAAAACAAGGAGAGTAAGCATTTTTTTAGATGATGACAAGATGTGATGATGGACCCATGCCTGAATGTAACTAACAATATGAAATTAAATAAGTTTGATCTGAACTGTTTTAAAAAGTACAAGCTTTTTTTTGTTTAAAGTTTTCTTGCAATTCATTCCGAGAAGATCGCAGCCAAGCATCTGCCCATAATCCCAATGTTAGTTGTTTTAGGCTTACAAAGTTAATCTGTAGCATGGTGCAAGCCGTTATTTTGAAGTTTTAAATTACGGAATTTCCATTACTTTTTCTTTAGTGTGAAAAATCCGTGGCGTTTGTGTTCGTCTTTTTTGTCTCCCTCTCCCTTGGCCGGTAGCGTCTGGGAGTGCGATGGTCCCGCTCCCTCTCCCTCTCCGGAAGCGGCCTGTAGTTTCTCTATCCACACGTTGACTTCTTCCTACGAAATTCAAAGAACAGATTTATTTTGGCAAAAATTCTTTTATTCTGTTTCTTGTTTTTGATTGTAAATTTTGCCTTACCTCGTCTTTAGCTTGGAACAGATATTCGCCACCGTTGGATAACCTGAAAGAAATGGGGATACTTTGTATTTACTTAACTGTGTATAAAGATATCGATCGTACAAAATTTTAGTTTTGAATATTCTAAATAAACATTAGTTTTAATTTAAAATAAATTCAAACACAACTTTAATTATGGTATTGACACAAGCTTGTTTGTCAAAAACAGTTATGCAAAAATATTTTATTGCCACCGGTGTTTACTTATATGGAAAAATAGTTCTCTTGTGTAGATAAACAAGCATTCGGTACTTACTTCAGCCTGAATACGTGTTTCTTCTTGGTGTAATCTGTGGCGACGTCGGCCGTACTTCCTTTCATGTCTATGGGTGTTTCTCCGTGATAATAGCTGTCTGGTTTCTGTAATTTGTACAAAGTATATATATATTTAAATAATTTTTACATTAATTCGTGTGTAAATAAAAACATACAACATATCTGAAAATACCTGTTTGAAATGTTTCTGATCCTTGTAAGCATACAAAAGGCTACCACGCAGCACAACGTATATTTTATCCCAAGATCTATAATTGTATTATTTTCCAAATTAATATTCTGATGTTTTATTTAATTTTTAAGAAAAATAGAAAATCCGACCTGTTGGAAGCCTTCTTTGTTGTAGATTCCCATTCGTGTTTTCTGACAAGGAGACCTTCAAACTGCAACTCCTCCTCGACGGGACTGGCAGCAAGGCTTGTCTTTTCTGATGGATAAAAAATAAATTTGACAATTTAGTTTAAAGATGTTTGATCTGCAAACATGGATTTAACACAAAATTGCCCTGAAATTCCAAAGATCCAAAAGCAGGTCAAAGTACAACATTTTTCCACATTTTTATCCATAATATTTAACAGGAAATGAAGCTACAGTGTTGCAAGACACCACCACCAGAAGGAAAAATTTAGTCCCAAAGCAGTTATTGTTTCGAGTTTACCTGGCACCGGTGTGCTAGTTTCTATATCTTCGGCTACCTGTTTCTTCTTTTTCCAGCTACCGAACGGAGAAGTGGAGCGAGAACGCTGTTTTTTCTTTTCTCTCTCCAGTGTCGAAACTTTTGAATTAAAAGTTTAATCAGATTGTACAGAATTAAATATTTGAAATTTTAATTCTTCTTATAATCTCATTATTATCCTTTGTATGTTCTATTATTAACCTAATTTATATTCATTATAAAAACCAATTTAACTGCAGTGTATCCAGCCAAAATTCTTGTGTGTGAAAATAAAGTATTTAAGAGCAAATTTCATATGATGGAAAACTGGCTGCATACACTACTAAATTGGCTTTTAAGTATTATCTTTTGTTTTTACAAATGTAATTATTAAATTTATCAAAATACTCAAAGTTCTAGTTTATTATACAGAATGGAACAGTTAAAAGTACTGTGTAAACTGATAATCTGGTAAATTAACTTTTTATCATTCAATTAAATGATCAAAATCAACATGGAATTTGACACAATTGACATATCAAATTAAAATATCCTTCACAGTGATAAATAAAACACAAAAATCTTTCTTTTTTTAACCAAAAGGTTGTTTCTATTCTAATAAAAAAGAATTAATAATTGTTACAAATTAATGTAGACTTAATTGTATCATTATCCTATACATTAAATTTAGGAAACAGTAAAAACTGTATGCACAAGAATAAATAAATAATACAGTGTAAATTTCCTCCCAACTACATACTTTACTCTAAAATCCAATAACTTAAATTAATAAAATCTGAATGTTTGAATTTTACTAATTGCAAATACAAATCCCATGATTATAAACTAATATAATATGTAATTTCCTCAAAACACAGTCTATATATTTGCTTTCACTCTTAAAGCAACTCATTTGTTCATCTTCACTACAACTGATATTTATGCAGAGTATTTACTACCTAACTAAAAATTTTAGGAATCTAAATGAATTATCACAAGTTTTCTTCATAAGAACTATTCAAATTAAAAGAATCACTATTCTGTAAAAAAAAATAATAATATACAATGGGTGATTGGTTAACGAACAAATCGGATAACGAACACTTTTGCGAAAGTTTTTTTGATCAGACAATGAACACATGTTCGGATAACGAACACTTCACTGAACAAACATAAAAAGAAGCAACGGAAATAGCAAATACCAATTGATTTTCCCTTGTCTTCAGGTAACAATTTGAAACTTTTTGGAGTGCGGGAGACGTCAACATCGACGCTCAATCCGATATATACTGATCAGATAGTATTCTTCACTCCATGAAAAAACCTTTATAATCCAGTGATGGGTGTTTGTACAACAGCTAACGTTTTCAACCCCTTCGGGGTCTTCCTCAGGCACAGTTCATAAGAGATTTCAAATACCAATGGAACGGAACAAATAACCGAAGCGAATTCTATTCAATATTTGAAATCATGGAATTGGAAAATAAGATGGAACATTATGCTCGTGTTGGGATGTTGTTTACGCATGTGTACTATTACATTTGCCAAACTTTGAATATAAATTGAAATAAATCAATGTGAAGTTATTTGTGGGTGTGCATTTCCCTCGTAACAATATTTCCAGGCATCCTTGTAGTTGATGCATATGTTGTGCAATCTCACCTTACATATCTCCAGTCTCCAATGTTCTGAGTTGGTCAGTACAGTGTGACATTCTGATTATACGAGCATTTTGGAGGTCTGCTGTGATTCCCGGTTCTGTGGCATAAGTTGCCAGTGTGGTAGATTGTTTATTGTTGGCAATGTCATACCTGTGCTCCCGGAGGCGCTGATGGAGAGAGCGTTTGGTCAAACCCACATAGACCAAACTGCTATTAAATCTGTCGTCCCAAAGCGGAACTGCATATACCCCCGGTGCGTGTTTCATGTCCAAACTGTCCTTCCTATTTCGAAGTAAGCTGTATATCGACCTTGGACTCCTATAAGCTATTTTGTTTTGGGTGATGGATGAAATTTCTCTGTATATCGCATCCAGATGGTGGTTGTACTCTACTATTTTTCTTGCATTATTATCAACGGATCCCACCCCGGCGTTTAGGTTGTTATAAAGATTTTTTCATGGAGTAAAGAATTATAATTTATCCAATATATATTAAGAAGTATATTTGTCAGATAGTATTCCTTGAACTTTGAAATACTCCCTTGTAATTCCAGTCTTTTATTTTTCTGACAGAAACAATTCGTTTATAGTACTTGCGAGACTCAGGTGGGCACTCATTAAGTTTTGCATCGGTTTTTATTTTCGAAAGGAGAGAGTATAATAGCAAAGGTAGAGAGTGGGCAGAAGATGTCTGATGCTGCTGGGCAGTATGGCTTGCACAAATCGACAGTAAGGCGCAGTTCAATTTTATCTAAGAAAGATACAGTATAATCAAGAAGACTCAAGCAGCTAAAGGATAACAAAAATCACATCCGAGAAATAAAGAACATTGAAGAGCTCATAATGGAACCTTAAACGGATCTGACAACAGAAGAACACCAAGAAACTCGGCGAGATATGTTTTCTTCTGAAAAAGAGGATTAATGCCAATATCTGCTATTAATTAAAGATCTTTTGAAGAAGTGGGGATGTCAGATCAATGGTCTTAAAATGGCATACAAACCAGGTTGAGGTTAATAGGCTTGGGGATCTCTACAATTACAATGCTATTAATTACTTTTGAAAATCCTGAAGAAGAGGAAAAAAAAGCAGTTGACATTACACAGATTCTTTAACCCCTACAAACAAAAAAACATGACTAATAAAAATGCAAGACTGTATATATGTATTTTTATTATTACATATAAATAAACGCAGTAAGAAAGTATATATATTTTTTTTACTTTTTGGGGTCTCCAGAACGAATTAATCAAATTCCCATAAAAACCTATGGTAGATCGATAATCGGTTAACGAACAATTCAGATAGCGAACAAAGTCTTGGAACGGATTATGTTCATTAACCGATCACCCACTGTAAATATATCTACTAATGAATTCTTTAAATTAATTTCTAAGCATTCTAGATAGCAAAAAGTTATTCAGTCATGCAATTAGACATTGCATGACTGGTGTATTGTGATAGAAATGAAGTGGAACCTGGAAGAAACGAGAGATCCTTACATTTGCTGGGCATGGAAGAGGCAATCCTTGCACCTGATGGTTGTGCAGAGACAATCTAATAAGAAAACAATCAGTGCTGATTGTTTTGTCGTGTTCTGTTCATTTATCATGGCCATTTTTTGTTAGATGTGCTCAACTGCTTCAGGGAGCACAGACATTGTCAATTTGATCCCACTGTATCTCGAAAATGAAGTCATCGATCTGCATTCTGTATTACATTTTTAGATTCCTCACCAAAATTAATGAAAAATGGCATATTTTTACCAAAATTGGCCAATAAAATTTTAAGAATGAACTCAATTTTATAAGATACATAGAAGACATGCTAACAACTTTGGGACATCACTTTGTCATGCATGCTCATGCTATGACCTGCATCTTGAAAACGAAGTTGTAGACCTCTATTTTTTTTTTATTACATTTTTAAATCCTTCATCATAATTAATGGAAACTGAAAGTGTTATCAAAATCAAACAGTCAAATTTTGAGAACACACAATTCTGTAAACCCTATAGAAGGGGCTTTGCAACACTCCATCTGAAAAACTGATGAGGACTTTCCACTTATACTATAGAATGATTCTATAGAATCTATTAAAATATTTGTAGATATTTACATTTAGAATTCATTGGTATATTATAGGAAACTAAAGAGCATTGAAATCCAGCAAAATGTAAATACAACATGAAAAGAATTACCCCAAAATTTGTATAATGTAATTCTACACTCACCTTCTGGTTTCGGTTCTGCTGCCGCTTCTTGTTCACCATTCACTACTGGCTGTTCGGGTTCTGCTTCGACTGCAACTTCTCCGTCGGTCCTGTAAAAGATAAATTTAAATTTTACTTAATTTAATAGTATGAGACTATTTTCATTTTATAGTTAAGAAAAAAAAAAAATAGTTAAAATACCTATCAGTTTTAGTTGGTGTTTCCTGTAATGGAATTTGTGGAACCATTTTTGCTAGTTCTTCTTGCCTCTGTCTTTCTAGTTCTTCTTCTCTACGTTTTAATTCTTTTAATTCAAACTATATCAAAAGTTAATGGAAATATTCAGAAAAGTTAAATAACTAAAATTTAAATAGTTTTTATCAAGATGCTTTTATTTAAAACACAGTTCTTTTACATTTCAATTGAATTTTAATTCTGTAAACTGGGATTTAAAGCAAGCAAGTTTGTAACAATATCTCTCAACTATATTACATATTAAAGTAGATTAGTTTTCAATTTTTATTTACTAAGGTTAAAAACAAAACTAGAAATATCTTCAAAATTGTGGTAGAATTTATGAATCAATTATAAACTATATTATTATTATAATTATAGAAAACAAAAATTCAATTCCTATTAAAGTTAGTAACAGAGCTTTGTTTTAATCTAATAAAAATATTACAAAATATAAAAAAAAGTTAAGTAATTGATGTTTCTTTGAAAACAAAATCATTTGTTATAGTTATGTAAGCCAAAATAAAGATATATATATATATATATATATTTTTTAATGAATGAACAGCATAGTCGCTGACCTTGGTCACAATCTAGATTGAAATGCTCGGTGCAAACGGGGTATTAGGAAAAAATATCTAAAATGATTCTTGTTTGTAAATTAACTACATGTAGAGTAAGTCGATTTATACAAGCTGTTTTTCCTAATAATCAAAATAATATTTAATAAATAAACTAAAAGAAATCCAACACAATTCTAAATGATGAAATGAATGAGTATGATAAACCAATAGTTATTCAAATCGAAGTCTGCCTTTTTAAATTATCAATATTTGAATATATCATTTTTGATGTATAAGTTAAGTCTTAATTGAAATATTTTAAAATGTAACAGAACATACTATTCAAATATATTTTAAAAAGAAATTTTGTACTTATTTTTTTTTTTTTGGATTAAATGAAACAAGTACAAAATTGAATAGATAATAAAAGAAATGAACAAAAAACTGAAAAAAATAAAATGTAGAGTTCAATATTTATAGAAAATGAGGCAATAATTAATTATATCATGATCATAAAATATAAATCTCTACAAAAAAATTTTAAAAAGTAAATTTATGGTTGTAATTTGTTAATTTTATTTATTTGCCACTTGATAATACTGCATTGTTTTTGATTTCACAAAAAAAAACAAATTTGGATCTATACAAAATAGTTACCTGCAATTTTTAATTTTTAAATCTACTAAAATTGTTTTCCAAAAAGGTGTATAGTGTAGTTAAATGAATTTACCATCAATAATGCAGAAAATAAAATGCTCAAAATTTATTTACTAGAATTAAAATTTAGAATCTCTATATATATATTATATATACGTTTTTAGATTTTACTTCAATTTTGTTAACAAATGGTAAACAGAAAGAAAGAGAAAAGCAAAGTATTACTGCAAGGATAAATTGGAAACATTAAACTCATTAAACTGTCAAAAACTAAAATACTAAGATGACAACATCAAGATTCTGTTTTGCTTTAGCCACCTTACAATATTTCAGTCTCTTTTCATAATTCACAAAGAAGAAAACTGAATTGTAATTTTATGGTTATTTAATTGTAAGTTCACAATAAAATGGAAGAAACATTTCTTGTTTGTTCATTATGATTATTGTGAATTTTTGTTTAGAAAAAGAAAAAAGCTAAAAATTCAGGGAAATTTAATTTAAACTGTTTTAAGGCTAAAGTTTATTATCCAAAAGTCAACTTTAAATAAAAATTTTTAGATTTCATGTCTTTAGTGATATTTATCTCTATTTGAAGAAAAATTAATAATTTTGCAATTACAAAATCATATTTTAATTTAATATTCTGTATTTGAATGTTCATTTATATATTTTCCCTTTAACAGAAAACTGATTTCAAGAATTCAAATTTTCATATAAATTCTAATCTAACTTTTGAACCTTATTGAAGCTTTATGTATTTGATCATTATACACAATATCAAAAAATTTAATTCTATCAGTTATGTAAAAACTACACTATTTACTTTAAAAGATTATATCAAATGATTTAACAAAAACAATTTGTCTTTTAGCAATTTGATATGAATCATAAAACAAGATTTCTGGAAGACAAAAGAATCAGAACTGCCTATTACAAAACACTATTAACTGTTTATTAAATTACATATTTTGAAATAAAGTGAATTTATATAATAAAAACAGGAATAATAGATGTAATGATGTTTTGTAAATACACAGTATTTCAAAAACAGTTAAACTTTATCTGATAAAAAATATTACAGTAATAAAAAATTATTACCATAAAAAAGTAAGATGATTAAATTACACAAAATTCTAGTACTTTTAGATGTTAAAATCAACATTCAAAAGTTAATTTTGTTAAAAATGTAGATTTTACCATGCCTTCACTATTTGCAAACATGATTAAATCTGTCTTAAGAATAACTATTTTCATGCAAATTAGTGAAATGATAATTCTCTTGATATGCAAATCAAGACGTTCAAACAAGCATGGAAAAAGATTCACCCCATCATAATAGCCGGAACGTCTCATATGTTCGTCCAGCATGTGATACGCTTGCTGACGATCTTCATGTCCCCGAGAATGACGTTCTTGTTCTTTCAACTCAAGCTTAAATAAATTAGAGGAGATAGAAGTATTACAGAAAATAAGAAAAGGGAAAACTAAAGAATAATAAAAATAAATCAATTATTAAACTTCCTATTAAATGGTTGACATGATTTTTCAGTATTCATCATTCCACATATTAAAGTTTTGGTATTTTTTACTGTTTCAAATCTAGAACACACTGCAGATTGAAATTCATAGATTGTTTTTTATGCATAGTAAGCTACAGTTTTAATTTATTTAAGTGTTTCATAAATAAAAATGACTGTTTCAGTTTTAATAATGAAAAATATGTATAGAAATACATAGAAACTTACTGTTGTTAACCGTTCCAAAGCAGCAAACCTTTCTTCTTGAGCTGTTGCACTTTTCTCAAATGCCTCATGTTTCTTTATTAATTGTTCAACTTCATCAATAGTATGCTACAAAATAAAATAATAAATTTAATAATTTAACATAAAAATTAAAAAATTATTTCTTTCTGAAATACAATTTTACAAACCCCTAATTCTTGACTAAGCAGATATGGTTCTTGTGCAACCAACCAGGCTTCAGCAACTGCAGCATCTCTAGCAAACTGATACACTTCAAGAACTAAAAAAACAGAAAAATACAAGTTAGATAATATCAAGCAATAATGTTTGGATATAGAAATATTGAATATTCTGATTTCACCACTTACTTAGTTGTAAATGTTCCCATCTTTCTTCCCATCGATCCATCATTGAAGTTCTCTGATTTGTTAATGACAACAATTTTTCTTTTATCTGTAAGAATAATAATAATAATAATAATAATAATAATTAATGTACTTAATATTATAACAAAGAAAAGGTTTAATAAAATTAAAAATGGTAAATTTACCTCATTTGAAGCATAATGGTTTCGTGCCAATAACTCTTTTCCAAGATTAATACATGTTGAAAGGTTATCTTCTCTAGCATCAATTTCTGCCTTCAAACTTTGATGATTGTTCATCAGTAACTCTACACCAGATACATCTCTGAAAATTTTTAAGATATTAGTTATAATGTGAATAAAATTTATATAACAACAACACAAAGAAGGAAACTATTTTGAAAGAACCTTGGTTTTTCTGATGTATTCATTTGTCTTACAACATCTTCCATCCAGAGCATCAAATCACGAACCATATTGAGGAAACGAAACAAATCTCCGGTGTCGGCTAACTTACTTCTCCTGGCTTCACACATAGCTAACAACTTTTGCCAAGCTCCAACAACTTCTGCTTCTCGATTGGTTATCTCTTTGGCTTTTTCTCCAGCATATGCAGTTTGTAATTTAGCAGATTCTTCTTGTATTTGTTGAACCTTAAATAGATATTTAATTAATCAAATTTAATTTTGGTTCTGTATAATAATTTTAATTTTAATTATTCTAAAATTGCAAACTTACAGCTGTGCCAAGAGTTTGAAGATCATGTTCAAAACCAGCATGTTTCCTTTGTAAACTTGAAACACTAACAGCATCTCTACCAAGTTCATCAGACATTGCATTTTGTTTTTCCTATAATGTATAGAAAATAAATAAAACATGTTTGATCTAGATGATAACTAAATTAATTTATATTAGATTGATATTTACCAATATACGACCGTAGACATCCTTACAGTCATGGAAGAACCTATGTAGCTGCCAAGATGCAGCTAACATTTGAGTGCGTGTATCGATTAATTCTAACAGATCGGCCCATGCTTCATTCAATGCGTCTTTCCATTGGGCAATTGTTGCACTATCCGAATGTCCTGATGCTATCTGGAAATCTGCACTTTCATTAACTATGGCAACACGTTCAGTGCCAATTACTTCAGTGTCGCGAGCAAATTCCTTAAATCTGTCTCTGAGCATCTAAAATAAAAACATATAAATATATCCCATGAATAAATGTATACTCATATATTAATCAAGATATTTTAAAAATAGGTAAATAATAAAAGAACCATTATAAAGTGAGAGTATTAGAAGAACAGGTGTTAAAAAGATTTATACTAAAACAGTTAATTATAAATATAACTTTCAATATGAACTGAAATATTGCTCTATATTTTTCTCCATTTACTTTGTATGCAATGCATTTCTTTGTTTTGTTTAATAACATGTGCTTAAAACTAAAATTGAATATATTCAGAAGTATCTTGGATCTAATTATGAATTTAATATTCTCATAAATCTTACTTTATTTACTATACATTTTTTAATTTACTTAAATCAGATAGAGAAAAATGAGATAAATAACTTATGATATCAACTGATTAGACAGTGTATGCTTGAAAGCTAAACAAATTACTAACAAGTTGGTTGTAAAGTAATAATTCTGCTCAGCACACATGCTTGAAGTTGACATTGTTTTAAACAAAACTCTAACAAAATTCATCAAAGAAAGTGTTTGTTTGCATTGTGAAAAAAATGGTGTCTGGTGATATTGATGTTTATAAATCAACTTGAATATGAATCAAAAGATAAAATGATAATTTGATTTTAGAAACAGCCATTTTGTTGTAATCAGTCAAATGTTCAGCAAAAGTAAGAATAATGATAATATCATTTTCATTTAAGTTGTTCAACTTTATGAATGTACCCACACTAAACCCATGCTAACTTTGCATAACTTGGAGAAATTTTTTGAAAAACTGTATAGCAATTTAAAATTTCTTGACAATAGAGAAATCATAACAAAATTACAATTAATGAGTATTTTCAATATCCTAACTTACCAACTGCAATAATATAATGCACAGTCTTTGTGATACTGTGCATTACATTACTTTAGTCAGTAAATTACTAGAGACAGTACACTGCTGTAAATTGTACTATAATAAATTTTTTTTTTAGCTCATTTCCTGTAATAATAAATTCAGCAGTATAACTTACTAAAGTTCAGTAAAATTTTTTAGATCTAATCATATTGTGTACATTACAGTAATTTATTACAAGATATAATAAGATAAACATATCATCAAAATTATTATTGATTTAATTTTAGAAAAAAAATTACCTAATCAAGTTTTAAATTATAATAAATTAAAACAGAACATAAAATATTCATTAAAATGAAACACACCCTTCATCAAAGTTATTAAATATTTCTTCTTGATTAATAAAATATTAATCAAGAAGAAATTAAAATTCTAAAAGTTGTTTTATATTACATTGAAAGAACAGGTTAATAAAAATGAAGTAAAATTTTAAATTTATTTTTGATAAGCTGAAAAGATATTTAAACAATAATGTAGATTCAAATAAATTTAAATATTTGTTATTATTCATTATCCAAATTTCAAAAATTAAGATGAATCTTTTTAAGACAAGATTGCTCTGATATTTTTTGATCTAATGTGTTGATAAAAATTCAAAGAGGCATTAATTATATACATAATATTGAAAAGTATTTCTACTGACTTAAAATAAAATATTGCATTAAGTTTCTATTAATGAAGATCAATATGAAATGAAATTTTATAAAAATATATGTCATTACAAGAAAACTATGAAAGTGAAAAAGAATTAGATTAAACATAAACAGTAAATATAATAGTAGATTTTGAAATTCAAACAAAAAGACACGAAATTTATCTAATTTCTGAATTACATTTTCAACATGTAAAACATATTAAATTAGTTTATAAAAGACTTTATTGGTTTGTTTTCTATTATGTCTTAAAACATTTCCCTTAGAATGAAAAGCATCTTGAAATAAAAAAAACTTACAAATTCTGTAGATTCAAGAAAAAAAAAATCTCTTCCAACATTCATTTAAGGAATACAATCATAAATAGCATTCAGCTGTTGAAGAAAAATCAGATAAAATTTTTTTCTCAATTTTCAGTTATTTTATACTCTGCATAAATTTTTTTATTACTGTCACAACAATACTTTTTATCAATTTCAGTTTAGAAATTAATCATGAACTTAGAATCTCTAGTATATGTGAATTGTTATAAATTAATAAATGAGAATCATAAAAATTCTAAAGGTTTAGGCATATGGAAAACAAAATTAAGGTGATACTAAACATCAATGTCTGCTGCCACTAATCATCTCTTTTGATCTTGACAATTAAAATTGGTGATTAGCTGAACCTGTTGTGGACATTCAATGTAGTTTTTATTTTGTTACTCGTGCAACCAACTTAACAGATAATTTATGTCATTTATGAAAAAAGTTAGAAAAAACTATTAATGCCAAACAGACTAAAATCATTTGTGAAGTCCAAATAGCAATAATCATAAATTTTGAATTAATGTTTATACATGAAATTTCTTCTTAAAAACAAGACAGTTGGTTTTTAGGTTTAAAAAGTAAACAAAATATAAACTGCACAATTTACTATATATTTAATAATTTTTAAATAACTTACTGTGACATGATCATAATCTTGACCAAGTTCATGAGAACCAGCGACAAGCTCTCTTTCTTGAATCCATTGCATCAAATCGTCTACTTCACGATTCAGACAGAACAATTTCAAAGCTTCTTCTAGTTTAGCTCTTCTTTCCAAGGCAAGATCTTTCAAACCAGCATATAACTTATCAACTTGTGACTGTCTGATGGCAATCTGGTCACTGTAGCAAAATATATTGGTATTATTATTATGACGACACTTTCTTTTGCCAAGAATAATAGTAAATGGTAATATAAAATGTTTTTCCAATGCTTAATGAAAGTAATAATTATATCATAAGACCTTCTAGCCTCAAAAATTGTTCAAAGTAATATCTCCAAAATTTCAATGATAGAGATAACAGACTTATACACTGCTACTGGTAACATTAAAATGACACTTCTATCATCACAAAGCAACTTTATTACTGGTATGCATTTCAGTACAAAAGACCTTCATCGGCCACACATAATATTTAGATATCTACAACAAAATAAATTTTGTTTACAATAAAAATAATACAAAAGTTGTATGAATACCAGTAGCAGTGTGATAAGTCTGTTATCTCTACCATTGAAATTTTAGAGATATTACTTTCAATGATTACAGTTTAAGTTGTTCAAATTTATAAAACATATCAATTTTAACTACTTTTTTTTCTGTCAGTTCATTTAATATCCAAATAATTTTAATTTGAAATAGGAGTTTTTAAATTCTTATTGTAGGAATATCATCATAAATAGATGATTATTAATTTTTATTTTAAAAAAACTGCAACAACAGACGTATATTTCTGTATGTAATAAATGAAAATTTCTAAATTATTAATAAATAAGGTTACCTTTCAGGGTGTTCACTTGAAACTAGCTGCTTAGCTACTTCTCCAAGTAATCTCACTGTCTCTGCATAATCTTCAACAGCATTCTCCAAACTTTCATGCTTTTTCATTAGATTTTGTGCACTTATTTCATCTTTGCCCCTATCATCAACCATCATGTATAATTCCTGTTCACTCATCCATGCTTCTGCTTCAGAAGCATCAAAATAATACTATAATAAATAGTAAATATATATATTAGAATTTTTGTTATAAAATAATTTATCTATCATTATGAAATTTCATACCTTCAAGCATATAAATGCTTATGTTAATATAATTTGTTATTAGAGAAAAACTACCTGATGGGCTTTCTCAGCTTCTAATAATTTTTCTTTTCTGTAGTCAATAGCTTTCTTCATTTCTTCCCATAGATGAGTTAACTCATCTATTAGACTTTGGAATTCTTTTGAATCTTCATGACCTTCACTTATTAACTTGCGACCATTTTCACACACACTGTAGATTCTTGGTTCATGATTATCAATTTCAGTCCGCAGAGACTAAAAAATTTTGAGAACAATCATTAAAAATATCTGTTTAACATATTTCTTTCAGAAACTGAAGACAAAATGTATACCTGGTTTTTCTTTTTCAACATCTGAACGCTAAACAGACTATTACCATAGTCCTCAGAAGTTGCAAGAGGCATTTTCTCTTGAATCCATAGTTTTTCATCTTCCACATCTCTACGGAATTGATAGGCTTCTTTCTTTTTAAGAAGTTGTTCTTTTCGTTCCAAGAGAGGTGCTTGAAGACGTTGAAATCTTTAAAACACATTGAATTATTATTTCATAAGAAAAACAATAAGATAATTATTTAAAATTTCTAATATTTTACCTGCTTTCAACAAATTCTTTTTTAGCTTTAATTTCTTCTGTTTTTTCAGGATCCATTCTTTCTAAATATTCTGCTTGTGACTGTAATTCTGTAACTTGTTTTGTCTTGATTGCCATCTGTGTTTCTATTGTCTAATGAATTAAAAATTTAAAATTAAATTCAGTATAATCATAATTAAAATTAAAGAAATATATTATAATTTAGTCTAAATATTTGAATTTGAATATATTTAGACTATAAATATACCTGCTGTTTTTGCAATATGAGATTGACGCTAGTCAAGTCTTGTCCAGTTTCTGCTGTCAATACTTGGTTTTCAAGTTCAGTAATCCAAGAATCAATATCATCACAAGTCTGTTCATACAATACTTGTCTATTTGCATCAAACAATTTCTCTCCTTTTTCTTTAGTTGTATTTTCCAATGCTTCAAACTGCTGTGATAATTCTGCTAAACGAGGTTCAATTATACTAGCCATTTCAGGTTTCTCTTTCATCAACTCATGTCCTTCCTATAAATTTTAAATTGTTAAAAATATTGAATATTAACTTGCATTTCATTCAGAGAAATTTTAATTAATATATAATGAATGGACAGCTAAATAAAATCTATTAGCTAATTATAAAATTAGAACAAAAAAGAGTTAATATTTTTGATTGTGGTTGTATTAATATAAAATATAAAAATTTGAACACAAAGTTTTGATTCTATATTTTATATGTAAGAATTTTATTGTTCAATTTCTGAGAGAATATAACACTATTTTACAAAATTCTTTTCAATATCAAGTATTAAATATGAAAACAAAATCCAAAATTTTTGTAAATGATTATATCATGTGTGTGAAAATAATGTTTACACAACATAATTTACACACTACTTTACTACACAGAATACCTATAGTACATTAAATACTTGAGGCACTATGCTCCATTGTATACAGCCTAATATATATCAAGTAATCTCTAATATAACAATTTTTTTACTTTGTTATAATATTAAGTTGTCATTTTTAACTGTCCATTATCATTTAGATATTTATATGTATCACATAAAAAATTAAATTTAATAACCTGTTCCACTTTATACATTCGATCTTTGTTTGATGCTACCTCAGCATCAAATGCTTGATGACGAGTCCATTTACTATGTACAGTTTTAGCACTGCGATAAGTTTCATCTTGTGCAATAATATATTTTTCTTGTATCCATTCAGACAACTGCAAAGAGAAAATGTTAAATATAATTATTTCTTTAAAATCAATCAGTTTGTTTAAAGTTTCTGATTATTTGTATCTATTAAAGTAAAGCCATTTTCTAATTTTTATATTACCTCTTCACAATTCTGCAAAAATTGTTGAATTTGTAATTCATCTTTCAATTTCTCCATTTGTTCTAAAGCTTTAGCACGATTAGCATTACGTCTAGGAAAAAATATAAAAAATTTAATTTTTTAAAATTTAAACTATTTATTAATTTAAAATTTTTATTTTTATGATATAAACCTTTCACTAATATTTTCTGCTTTCTTGTTGACCTTGTCAGATGCAAAATGTCCTTCATCACAGAGTCTTTGTGCAAACTGTATGACTCCATTAATCTTTTCATCATTTGCTTCCATTGTTGTAAGGAAAGCTTCATGTCTCTTAATCAGATTTTCAGCTTGTTCAAGATTTGTCTTAAATAAAAAAAAATTAAGCACATTTAGAAATTAATATATAAATAAATCAAAAATCATGCAATTATCATACTTACTGGTGTTTCATCTTTAGACAAATAATGTTCTTGTTGATTAAGAAGAACTTCAGTCTGCTTTGCATCACGTAAGAACATTTGCAGATTAAGACTCTGTGACAAAAGTTGCTGGCGGTTCTCCCACATTTGGTGAAGTTCTGCCCATCCATCTTGCAAAGCTTTCAATCTCTGAATAAAAGATTATAATTACGAAGAGTTAATATTTTTATAAATGAAAATTTCTTATCAACTACTAATTTAACCTAACATTATAAAGAAATTTATGAACAAAATTTTTTAAAATTTAGGAATATTTAATGAATTTTTTACTTTACAAAATATGGAATGCTGCCAATCAAATATTTTAAGATGTGTTTAATGAACTCTTAATGACATGACTATTTTAATATTTAATGAATCAGAACCAATAATACCTTCTTAGTTTTTCTTTTTAATATAAAAACAAAGATAATTTTTACAATAAATAATTATTTCATTGTTAACTTAAATATATACATATTAAAAAATGATTCAAGTTTCTATTATATATTACAAAGAATAATAATAAATAATAATAACTCTCCCGGGGTCACCACCTGGTCGTGGTGGGAGAGCCCAGTAATTTTACTGATCCATAGGGCAATGCAGGCTGGAGTACAAGCTCCTGGTAGGGACACCCATGCCAGTAAGGTCTATGGGGAGAAATGAAGCTAAGAGTGACCACACCCACATTCTGTGGAGATATTTATTATGGTGACAACCAGATCAAAGTGTGATACCGGCTCGGACGTTGCCCGGGTTAACAAGGCCCGCGTTCGTGGGTTAGGCAGAGGCTCACGTTCGAAAAATAGGCCACAGTCTCCCTTGGTCACCGGTGGCGAAAGCAGCACCGGCCCAAGCATGGCTACTGCAATGCCCTCAACAGATGTGAGGAACCAACCCAGCCTTGGTGTTTCTGTGGCAATGCATCCACAGACCACAAAGGCTGGAAAACCATGCCAACGGATGAAATGGACAGTAGAAATGAATGAGTTTATCATCTGTACTTACTACACGATCACGAAACTCGAAACAAACATGACAGCATACAGACAACTACTACACCATAGATTCACACAACAGTATCCTCATCTCACTGTCACCGAACAAAGTGTTGTTGATCAAAAAAGAACAATTATACACAACAACCTTATTCCACAAACAACACTTGAACTTATCAAACAACAGGTAGCAACCTGTTGTTTGATAAGTTCAAGTGCTGATCAAATACATCAACAGACAGAAACATCTAACATTAATGAAGATCATGTAACCTGTCAGGATAATCCAGCAACAAGCATTAATAATAACACACATACAACAATTACCACTAATGTTACTACAGACACTTCCTCATCCATCACTGATAACATAGACATGGATTCAGTTAATACACTCTCACTTATATTTCAGGAAACACTCACTAAATATACAGGCACAGATCCCACACAACGACCACGAATACCAAAAATCAGCACGTCAAAGGAAGTAGGACTACGACAGAGTCATAATCACAGATAAAACAATTTACCACAACAGACCAGACCACACTCATTGACAAACACAATAAAATCACATACATTATAGACATATCCATTCCAAACACTCACAATTTACAAAACGCATGCACTGAAAAAATTAGCAAGTACAGAGAACTCGCCCAGGAAATAAGGCATCTGTGGAGGATGGAAAGGGCACTTATTGAACCTGTTGTTCTCTTTTCTACAGGTGTCATACCACACACACTACACAAAAGCCTGGACACATTACAATTGAATAGAAACACATACATCACACTACAGAAGGCCACCATATTGAATACATGTCATATTCTGAGAAAATTCCTGAATACAGACACACACACTGATACACTTCTTTAATTTCTGTTTTGGTTACTATTAGTGATGTAATGAATATTCGGTTACTACCCAGTATTCAGCCTATTTTTCGCTATTTGGCTGAATACCGAATATTTAAATCACTATTCGGCCGAATACCGAATATTTAATCACTATTCGGCCAAATACCGAATACTTAAAAACAGGAATAAGAAATAACAAAAACACAGTAAATTAATCATTTTGGAAACTTTTATTAATGCTAAACATTAAATTATAATTATTAAAGTTAATAAGAAATAGCGTCTAACTCTAGTAAATTATTTCGTAATTAAAATAATATTACAGCCTTTACCTAGCCCGATATTTTATGGCATTGATGGCATGTAGGTTAGAACGTATCGGGCATTAGTGTTATTGTTTAGTTAATTATGTTATATTTGTATTCTTGTATATTTTAATATTTTTTACGATATTTTAAAATGATTTACGAAACGTTTTATTAAAACTTATCGTATTTAATGAAATAATTATTTATTTCTAGAAGATGAGTAACTACTATATAATTAATTTTATATATAAAGCAAAGAATGAGCATTTCTCATTATATGCAAAAGATAATATTTGAAATCATGATAATTTTAAAAATATTGACAAAAACAATAGCAACAAAATATCACAAAACTTCACAAATAGAAACCCCCCAATAATATATTTGAACTGTTCCACAACTGGGGAGAAACAAGACCATATGTCCCCACTAAAGTGTATATCCTTAAGGTACTATTCAGTCTACAAATACGTAGTAAAATAAAATTTTACTGCTTAATTAAAGAGTTAAAAAGATCGATTGCAAATAAAATAACTTATAAGTTATAACTTACATCTAAATACCAACAACTGCCGAATCGTATCGGGCTATTTACGGCTATTGCATAAATTATAAACCAATTTGGCATTAGAGGTAGACGTTAGGCTCCATCTCATATTAACTTTAATAATTATAATTTAATTAATAAATTTAAGTCATTTAGACCTACTGGAAGAAAAAATCGCAGTGACATCGGGTGAATAGAGAGCAGGGTGTGCGATCCTTGCATAATGAGGTTTGCGCGCTAATTTTTATATGTGTGCTAATCAAGCCGAATAGTTTGGCCAAATATTCAGCCATTCGGCCACGCTCCTGGCCGAATATTCGGTATTCGGTCACACTCCTAGCCAAATATTCGGTATTCGGCTGAGGCCAAATATACTATTTGTTACATCACTAGTTATTATGCCTTGACTTTGGTCCGGCATAGTACACAGCCACTGGTGTTAACCGAGTATATCTCACTTAACCCAACATAATAATAATAATAAAATTTTGTTTCTTAAAATATTGATTATACAGTCAAAAGTTCTTGAGCAGTAAGAAAAAATATTTTTTTGAAGTTAAAATTTCTCTGTTAATTAATATAAATTGCATGATATAGTTATGTACAAATATTTGCAAAGTAAGATATGGTTTAATCATATAAATCTGAGATGGTAAACCTTTTTGAGTCTGCATACCATAGTGAGCATAATTATCTTTTAAAAATATTTGTGCATGCTGAAGTTTTGGGCTTTGAATAATGATATTTTAAGAAATTAAATAAAAATGCTTTAATTAGAATAGATGTAAAGAAGCTGATTTAAAATTACTTACTTCTCTTAAGAACATGTACTGAGGATCAGTCTGATCTTGTGTAATTTTCTCTCCATATTCCATCATGTCATTATAATCTACTGTATAATTATCAATTTCTTCTTTTATTTGTTGATGCTGACTCAATAACTTTTCAGCCTCTGCAAGATTTGATGGAATATCTTCTGAAGCCACATCTGTCTGTGTTTTTGTTAGCCACGTCTGGAAATGGTCAAGATCTCGCAAAAATCTGTGCAAGTCACCAGCTTCTTCCAACTTAGCATCTCTGTCTTTGAGCTAAACAAAGATTTGATGTTAAATATTTCATATATAGGATATCTTTTGTATTTTAAAAGACTTTACAAATAATTAAAAACACAAAATTATTTTTTAAAGTACTTATTTTTACCAATTGAGTAAGTTGCTCCCAAACAATTTTGATTTGCATAATTCTTTCTTGAATACTTTCTGCTTCCTAGGTAAAATAGAAGTAGATACATTAAAATATTGCAAATAGTTAAATAATTTAATCATATAAAAATATTTTTACCTCTGGATGTTCTTGCTGGATTTTCTCAGATTCTTTTTCTAATGAATCCAACTAATTCAAAGAAAAAATTTTTTATATTTTAATTATATAGCTATTTAAATTCAAATTTATTAAATATTTTTTTGAAAACGCTTTACCTTAGCTTGTATTGCTGCAAGATCTCTCTCCATTCCACTGAGACGTCTTTGTAGTGTCATGATACCAGTAAGATCATTACCCAATTCTTCTGTGGCTTGTAATAATTTAGTTTTTTCTTCAATCCAAGTCTATATATTAAAAATAAGCTGAACTTAAAAACTATTTTCTTCATTAAATGATTATAATATATTGTATTTAATAACTAACTTACAATTGTTTCTCTGCATTCAATATGGAATGTCTGAACACCATGAGCTGAAGTGATTTCTTCTCGTTTTTGTTCAGCTTTATCTCTGAGAGCAGACCACCTATTTCAACAATTTTTAAGTATTAGGAAATATTTTAGTTATTATTATATGCTCAAACTTAAACAAATAAACAAACAAAACTGACTAATTACAATAATAAAAGTTTAACTATGTTTAGTCAATTATATTGTAATATTTTGCTTACTGAATTTGAAGTGATTCATAATATAAATTTAATTTTAGTCAAAGAATTGTCATACTTAGTACAATTATATTTATTACTGTTTTCAATTCTTGATTAAATAAGATTCAAAGCATAATTCATACCTAAAAATATGAATTAGATTTTATGTTTGAACATATTAACATCTAATGAAACAGTATATAAATTATTTGCATATTATTTTTTGGAAGTTGAAATTATACATAATTTTATAAATTATTTAAAAATCATTATTAAATATATTTAACCAATATAATTATTGTAAACAAATGATTTAATAAATAAAATTACTGTTGTATTATGAATTTTTCATTGGCAATGATTCTGACAGGGTTCCTACTCAAATTTTTTTTAAAAATTTCATGACTTTCCCTAACCAACTTTGTACAAATTCCCTGATCCTTATGTACCTTATAGTACAGCACAGTCAAAAAAACCAGCATATGACTTACTATGCAAACATGCTATTGTTTCTTTGAATTTTTAATTACTCATTTTTTCTTAATTAACACTATAAATTAAATAACACTATAAACTATTTTAATTTATTTAGCAATTATAAAAATTATGTAACATAATTTTTATAATTGCTAAATAAATTAAAATAGTTTATCTTGTTATTAATCCAAAACCATAAATCTCTGTGGCTTTGAAAAAAATAAACCCATTATTTATTATTCATTGACAAATCCTGTATAATCCATGTACAAAAGTATATATTTATTAAATTTATTTCTTAATAAATTTCTAAACTTTATGAAATATTAATAAACTGGGAAAAAATCAGAAATTATTTTGTTACACAATCAAAATTATTAAAATAAAAAAATGATAATACAATTTAAATTAAAATTATTTATCTATCATTTTTTGTACTTCATTATAATTTTTTTTAATCAGTTTATTAACATCTGACCTCAAATTGTGAGTGTAAATGGTAAGTGTGAGAGATTCATAGAATTAAAATATTTCAAAAAAATTTTAATCAATGTTAGAATATTAACAGTATTACAGACTTTTCTCTTAAATTCATAATTAGTACAGCTGTGTTAAAATTTACGAATGACAATTGATAGATTACTGTATTTTATACTAGCAGACCCGGCCACGCATTGTTGTGGCTCAAAATGTATCTATTATAAATGCATAACACTTCCCCCGTGGGGGAATTTCAAAAAATCCCTTCTTAGTGTACATTCTCTTGACGTACCCTATTAAAACGCAATCAAACACTCATCTAAAATAGTATAATAAAAGTAGAGTTCTTCACAGTAAGTCTTAATCCTGTCCCTCTCCCCCGCGAGGAAATATCGAAAAATCCCTTTTTAGTGTATATTCTGTTGACGTAAAATGCAATTAAAAACGCAAAAAAACTGCATGTAAAATAGTATAATAGAAGCAGAGTTCTTCACGGTAAGCCTTAATCCTGTCCTTCTCCCCCCAATAGGGGGAATTTTGACATGTATATTATATAAAAACACGTGCATATTCGAATGCAATGTTGTGTCAAAATTTCAAAGGAATTGATAGAAACAAACAAACGTTATATTTTACTTATATAAAGAGATAGAAAATGATCTGCTTTAGTCCATTCTCACAGAAAAGCAAACTTAGGTCGTCGGAGTTGCGCCATCTGTTGGACATAAAAGCCTTAATCCATATATAAAGATATTTTTGGAAGGGGAGAAATGGTGGTCTTCACATATGCCAGAAACCTTTGCAGGAGTGTATTAAACAACTTCCCAAAGTTTCATGGCAATTGGATAAATGGTATGGTAATGCATGAAGGACAAACAGACAGACATACATACATTCGTTTTTATATATATAGATTTGAAACTTAGTATAATCTCCTGGCATTTTGCAATGCTCACCTCCCTGTTGCATTTTATAATTCTTTATATAAACAATCAATATTGGTTTTTAAAATTAATCTGTACTATCAGTAAAAGAAGTAAATGTCTGTAATAATTGTATAAACATTAAACAAAAATAATAAAAAAATACACAGAGTGATTACAATTTATAAGATCTGATTTAGAGTGATTTTAAAATACAATCTTACAATGCAATAGAATAATAAGACTTGTGTGTAATACTTACTTATTAAATCTAAAATTGTAAAAAAAAAGTAAAAATTAAAATTTGGTTGATGGTATTTACATCAAAATATATTTTATTTATTAATATTTTGATGTAAAATTAACTCATTTGATATGGTTTGCAAAATTTAAAGAACTGCTTACAAACTTGGTCTTTACGTATAGTATCGAAAATGAAAAATAAAAATTAATGAATAGCACTTGGGCATTCTTTACATTTCTATTATATACACCCCACACATTAAGTCAACATTTCACTGTAATAGTTTTAATATTCTTATTATCAACAGTGTATCTTTATTTAAATTGTAAAAGAAAAACTTAATACAATTTTTAAAAAACTGGAAGAACTACATGTCTTTAAGTGCAAAATATCTCAATGTCATGTATTAACTTAGTGTTTCTCAAACTTTACCTTCTGGTAGACCTGTTTAATAAATTTTAATGTGCCATTTACCTACTTTACATACTTTGCTGTCAATATATTTGCCTAGATCCACAAGAATCTATAGACTCACATTGTTGAGAAATCTGCTATCTGAATTATCTCATAACTGCTTATTTATCTCATAACTGAATAAACTGCTTAGACATGAAAAGTTCTACTATTCCGCACTACAAACTGCGCAAAAATTGAAAGCATCATCTGAAAACACTGATTTTCAGATGATGCTTTCAATGACGTCAAATAAAGAAAGCAGTTAAGTATCTCAGAACGGATAGATTTATGGGAGAAGGCAATGCAACACATGGAAATCTTACAAAGAAAAATGACTCCCAGGAAGATTTATTTTACAGAAAACTGGCTCTATTTAGGTGTTAGATTTGTGAAGAAAACCTGAAAAACTTCATGTGGCCAGCCTATTGGTGAGATGCAAACCTGCAACCAACTACCAGTGTTTTATCCACTAAGACATTGATGGGGCTAAGCACATAAGAAAGCCAGTATTAATTACCATGCCCAGATCCTACTTGTGTTATTTTATAATTTTTTAAAATTATTTGAAATTTTAATGTTTAAATGAAATTATTTAAATTATAAATGTAAGTAACTTTTTGTATTAACTTTAGTTAAAATAATTTAACTTAAATAATGTAAAGGAGTGTTTTAGAAGTTAGAGAAAATGGACATTGTGGGAAAATAATTTCAATAATATGAAAATTTTCCCTAAAATACTTTTTGGGGTTCATTACTTGAAGTTAATCCTTAACTGAAATTTTTGACCCTTTTTAATTTGAATCATCCAAACTATGTAATAATTATTAATAACTGGTTCATAATTATGGTTTTATTTTGTGTGTAATAATTTTTGGGGAAATCTTGGGTCTTGAAAATATTCTGCATGCCTTTTCATAAGTGCATTGTACCACATTACTTCTTTCTGCCTGCAGACAGCTACACTTGGTTTATCTTATTGTAAACAAAAAAAAAAAAAAAATCAACAAATCAGCCAAGGAGGCAAATTCTCTGACTTTTTCTGAACACTAAAGAAAATCCCTGACTTTCCAGGTATGTAGGAATCCTGTTCTGATTAAACAATAATGATGATAATGGTGGCAACTAGCACTTTAAATAAATTATTAATTCAAATGAATAGAGTTTACCATTAACACTCTGTAAACATGCTTTAAAAATCATGTGAAGATCACAAAATTTTTTAAGCATGTAATTTACATTGAAATACAAGTTGATAATTCATGTTTTATATAAATATTACCTTTGATTAATTTTATTTTGTCGTGCTAATATTTCTTCTGAATTTGGATGTTCTACATGAAGTAATTGGCGAGCCAATTGATTTACTACAGCAACTCTTGATGCATTAGCATTCATTTCTTGTTCAAATCCTTCAAATCTGTGTTTCATAACTTCTATATCTTCCATATCTCTGCTCATAACCATACTATCCAACATTTTTTCCTATATAAAAAAAATAATAATAATTTCAATAAAATTCAACAAGTGTTTTACAATTGTTAACCCTAATTTAATGCTTAATTTTGGTTTGATATTAAAAAACTCAAAATCAAAACATTTACTTTATAGTAAATAATAAATTAATTAAAATATATTTCTATAAAAATTAGTTCTAATTCTGAAGATATAGCTAGTACTTGAATCATAAAAATTTATTTTGAAAATTTCATTACTATTGAAAAGCACTATATAATTAGAACAAAAGCTGAATCTAATGCAGTTGATCTAATTTTGTGATGCAATACTTCCAATCCTGGGAGATTGTCTTAAAAATTTTTCCTCTTTAAATAGATAATAAAATTTTTTTGATATATATTAACCTCCAATCAAAAAATTTTTGTAGTACTATCAATTAAAATGAAACCTTAATATTACTTAAAGAACAAAAATGTCTAATATGTATAAATTTATGAAAAACCTTAGAAATAGAGAAACACATATTTTTAATGATCACATTCTACTTCTTCTATCTACTTCTAAATTATATAACAACAACAGAAGATTATGTAAAGGTTCTAATTTTACTTCTTTGTTTAAAAATTTTCATTTTTATATAAGTTCAACATAGTTACAGAAATTGATAAATAACTAGAAAATAAAAGAAATAATGATTGGTTCATTTTGATTACTTAAAATGATGCACATTGAAAAATAAAGCAGTCAAATTGAAACACTAGGTGTTCAATAGCATGAACAGCATTATTTGCAAGATTTTCTAACAACAGCAAATAATAACATATTTAAAACATTAGTATGTATTTGCTTACTAAGATAAACAAAATGTCCCATGTGAGTATATTATTCTACTATACTTCCAGAAATTACTTATAATTATAGTGTGTAATATTATATTATATCATCAAAATTTGTAATTACTAAAAATGAATCTTTTTCTATTGCAAATTGTTCTTTTTTTATTTGTAAATTTTAGTAGTTTAGTAATTTCAAATTTTGATGATATAATATTACTCTATTTAATCTAAGGATACTACTTCAAATTAAGTTTTAATTATATAAACATCAAGTTTTAGATTACTTTTATTGAACTAAGGTAGCTTAGCTTGATTGCATAAGTTTCAATGTTCCTGTAAACATTGAAATTTATTCAATCAAGTGTAATTTTGATCAAAAAGCTTTTTTAAAAATTATTACTGTATTTTCAAGTTATCTATACCTTTAAAAAAATAAAATGCTGCTACCTATTAAACAATAGTTACAATAATTCAATATTTTATAAATATCTGACCTTTTCTTCAATCCATTGATTAACTCCATCAGCCTCATTGAAAAGTTTGTAGAGAGACAAAGCATCAAGCAATCGTTGTTTTCTTAATTTTGCTAATTCAAGTAATTCTTTGTATCTTCTGTCAATGCTTGCAAGACGTTCTAATACTTCAGGTGCTTCTCGATACTATAAAAAAAATTATTTACAAAATATTAATAATTTAAATGTTCATATGCATGCATGCGAGCTTGAAATTTTTATTAGAATTTATTGAAATTTTAAATGTATTCACAAATATTTCATATTTATGTCATATTCAAAATATTTCAAACCTGAGTTCCAAGGTTTCCGGCTTGTTGGTGAAGAGCATCAATAATATTTGCATAGTTTTTCAATTCATCTGTCACATCCTATATTGTTAATAAAATTTTATTTTAGATAAGAATAATACTCTGCTTTTAATTTTAAATAAAAATTATTGTAATATTAAAATTTTACTTTATGCTTTTTCAACAAAGATTGCACATTAGCTTCATCTCGACCAACACCTTCACTTGAAACTAATCTTAATATATCAAGCATCCATGTATCAACATCATCTGCATCAGCAAAGAACTAAAAGAGAATTTGCATTTAATTATAATGAAAAATAATAATAATAAATATTAAAATTGGTAGATCAATAAATACTTGATGATAATCAATGGCTTCAACCAATCTTCTAGTTCTTGCTGACTGCAATTCTTGCAGATGATCCCACATACTTTGAATTTCTCTAATTCTTTCTTGGATTTTATCTGAACCAAAGTGCTGTGCTGAAATTAGATCTTCTCCAACCTTAATAACTGCTACCAACTGTTGTTCATGAACTGCAATATCATCTTCCAGTGCCTGTTTAAAATATTAATAAAATTTTATTTAAATTCATGATATTTGATATAATTAATTTTACATAAATTTTAATTTTTATAAAAATTGAAAATACATACTTTGTTTTTACTGATTAAGAGATGGATTGTTGTTAAGTCATGACCAATATCTTCAGAAGACAAAATTTGTTCTTTTTCTTTGATCCAAGCCTCTTCTTCTGCCATATCCCAATAAAATTGCCACAGCTTGCGTGATTCTTCCAATTTATTACGTCTATCAAGTGCCAATTGTACCAATTCTGAATAAGCTGCCTCAAGTTGCTGAATGCGTTCAATCACATACTGAGGATCACATGGACGATAAGCTATTTAAAATAATGATTAAATTTAACGTTAAATATCCTAAAAGAATTATAAAATTAATGAAAATTATGAATATATTTCATTACTTTCTTGCTACTCAATCAATTATAATGCCAATCATTAATTTATTGTATTTATTTTTAAATTTTCAAATTATTACAAAATAATTCTCAAATAGCTATTCTTTTGTCCTGTCAACTAAAAAGTAATTCATACTTAACAATTGTTTCTCTACTTCTATGAATCTTAAATCATTTTAGAATTAGAATTACAGAAATAAATTTTATTTACATATAGAGCTGAATATTCATTCAGTAAAAAGCATATTCAATAAAAAATATATATGATCATTTATTATGATGAGTATATTACTTACAATAAATAATTTAATTTTTATTTGGAAAAAGAATAAAAATATGAAAATGAAAATACAATTACCATCTGCTTCAATTTCTACAAATCTCTGTGAATGTTGAACAACTCCTTTTACACGTTCTCCTAAAACATTGATATCAGCTTCTACTAAACTATGCTTTTGTAATAAATCTTCTACTCCCATTAAATGTTTGCCAAAGTCTTCAGACATCAAACGAACCTGTTAATTCAAAAAATGAATTAAAATGCAATAATAACTATTCCTTAATTCATATGCCTCTGTGTCCTTACTGTATAGATTAGTATGTAAAATGTCTACAAGAACCTATTTTATTAACTATTTTATAAGTCCTTGTAGACATTTTACATACAAATAACTATTCCTGTTTGCAAATTTTAATTATGCTAGTAACAAGTAATATTGTTGATTAATATAAATGACACTTAAAACATTTACAAAATTCTAAATTTTTTTAATAAAAACAATGAGCTAAAGAAAATCCTTCATAAAAAAAGAAGGGTACTAACCATAAGCTCAGGGTAAAAATGTTAATAATTATAATTAATAACAGAATTACCATTTAAATAATAAAAATGATATCAATATAATTAAATATATAAGTTATCATTAAAGATTAAAATGAAACTTTGCACTACACAATGGTTTTGAGATGATTAAATATTATAAGATTATGGCATAGTAAATTAAAAAAAACTACAACCATATGATATATATTGTGTGTGTATGCATCAAATAATTATGATTTATGAAATTTAATACAAGATGGAACGCATAACTGCCTACCTCTAGTCAAATTAATTAATTAATTTCTAATATTTAATGACTGCTTTTACATAACCCAAGAATTTGACATATCGTTTGGAGTGTTTATCAGACATATTATCTGTGATTGTTTTTTCTGCAAATCGAATTCGCATTCAGGTTGCTTCATTCCACACTAGAAGAAAAGATGATGATGATTCATGCTCCTTAACAATGTATATTGTATAACTGTCTTTGAATAAACGTTATACATAAAATATTTGAGTATTTTTTTCAGCATGGAATGCATTATCAAATTTTACATTAATTTAAATGAGAAAAACTGTTTTGCTTAATGAGTGTTTCACATTATGAGTAAGATTCTGGAACGAATTATGCTCGTTAAGCAAGGTTCCACTGTACGTCAAAAAATTAAATTGTCAATTATTTTTTGTATCCCTTCAATTAATCTTTTTATTCTATGAGAACTGATTGATAAATAAAGTCTTGTACTATAGCATTTTACAAAACATGGAGATAGAAATTTATAGCCACCACCATTTAGTGGCCATATACATCTACTCTCATTACTATGACCAAAGAATAAGAAACAGTTGATGTAGTACTATAACCTTTATTCTCCATCCATTAAGAAATTCAAAACTATCCTCTGCTCAGATCATGCTGACAATTTTTTCAGGATGGAAAGGGCATGTATCTATTAGGAAGTATTACAGAAAGTATCTGGCAAAAGAAGAATCAATCAATTTGCAGAAGTATTGTTAAACCTTATGAATACTCAAGATGTATTCACAGATTAAGCCAAAAAGAACAGTCTTTTTCTTGCACTGTAATAACACAAGACTGCACTGCAGTAAAGAAACGGCAAAGATGTTTTGAATCTGAGGTTACAGGTTATTCTTCACTGTACTCACAGCAGATCTTGAACTATCAGACTTCTGGTTATTTCCAAATTAAAAATGTTAAAAAGACAATAAATTTCATTCAATGCAAAAATTCAAGCTGCTTTATGGAAATAGATGAAGAAAAACAAAGATTTTCATGCAAGAAACACAAAAATGGGTTGAAAATTTGGAAAGATGTATTGCTCTAAATGATAATTAAATTAAGAAACAAATATGTATGATTCAAATAAATAATTTTTACTACATTTTAAAACTGGTTACAGTTACATCAATCTTTCTTTTCCAAACTAATTTTATAAAAACAGAGACCTTATTTTATTTATTGGTCAACCTTTCACAGAATGTAATATTAAAAACAAATCTCTATGTGCTTAATTATAATATATTTTTCTCTCAAAAATACAAAATACTAATTAGATAAAAGTACCAAATAAATAAACAAAGGAGTGAAAAATCACAAGCAAAAATGAAAATCTTATAATAATACAGAAAGATATAATGTCAAAGATGTCAACTGAGAACAAAAATATTTTATAAACTACATACTAATAAAGATTACTGAGAGATAGTAGGAACAAAAATGCACTGAGTATAGAAAAACTACTAAAAAGTGATATTTAAAGATTTTATCACAAAATCCAAAAAAGCAAAATAATAAAACTACTCTTAATTATTTCTTCTTGTGTTGATTAATAACTTAATTGTTAATTCTTTTTTGTCAGTTTAAATCTATATGATATCAGATTTTAGCACTAAAAATCTTTTTTCTTTCTAATGAAGATGCAGGAAAGCATAATAAAATTTAAATATGAAGCAAATTAAGAATAAATACAATGAATATTGAGAATTAAAAAAATTTGTTAAAACTATTCAAAACTTTCCTGAAATACATCAGATTTCATTTCAATGAAATTTTTGTTTGTCAAAGTTATATCTTATGGAATTCCCATATTTTGAAATATAAATAAACTTGAAAATTCAGATTTTAATCTAATTAAAATATTTATGTTCTTTTACCAGTGAATCCTCATACCTTTAATTCCTCCATAGAATCAAGTATGTATAACATTTCCTGGAAGGTCTGTTGTAAAGATATAGACATTTCAAGTCTTGTACGTCGAGCACGTAATAATTCTAACAAGTAGTTCCATAATCTCAGAACATTGTCTTTTCTGGAAGGGAAATCAATCAATTATGTTATTTATATTTATGAATTAAAGACAAATATGCTCTAAAATTTCACTATTTACCTAGCATTTATTCTATCAATGTCATGATAGTTTTCAGCTTCAAGTTCTTGTGCAACGGCAACTACTGCCTGGACTCTTTCTTCATATGCAAAGATATCAGTTTCAATGGCTTCATGTTTTTTAGCTGCTGCTTCTACAGATGGCAAATCAAAACCAAAGTTATCTTGAGATACCAAACGCTGATTTTCACTAAGCCATGTTTCTCTCATTCCTGCTTTTCTATCAAATCGTGCTGCTAATTGTTCTAATTTTTCTTGCCTGAAAATGTACGTAAATTTGCTCTATTTTTCCTTTGTTTTCATATTTTAAATTAAAATGTAAAGTTTAAAATTATTTAAATTATTACCTGATCAGTTCTTCACGCAAAGCAAGTTCTCTTTCATGTTCTGCTTTTTCCAGATGTTCCCAAGCTCTATTTATATCTGCTATCATTTTGCCTTCCTTTGGAAAGTATGGTTTCTGATTATTTGCACGCATTTTACTTTGAAGAGTGAATAAAAGTACTTCCAAATTTCCTTTCTCAATAAATCTGCAAAATAATATAGATTAAAACAGGCATTTTTTTGATAAATTAATATTTTTATATTTTGTATAAATACTAAAAGTCTCATTACAGAATAAGATTAATACTTAAAAAAATAATTATAATTTTTTGTAATTCTGCAACATTTTTTATATTTTTCTTTCATGTATTAATTACAGAATTTTAAAATATTATATTATTTATAAATAAGGAAAAAATAATAAAATTAATTGAAAAATTAAATAAAAATGTAAAATTAAAATTCAATTAATGAAGGCACAAAAAGTATTCTAAGATAATGCATAAAACAAGTATGTTATTACAAATTTTATTATTATTTAGGAATGTTCAGATAAAAAATATTCAAGAAAATTAAAATTCATGTAGATGTTATCAACTTTATACTATTAATAAGATATTTAAAAAAACTAAACTTTAACATTTATTTCAATGTAAATCAAGTGCAAATATCAGGTGCCTCAGATGAAGCATATCAAGAAAAATATACAAATGAAAATACAACGTACTTGGGTGGTTTTTCCACAGTTCTGTATGTGGTAAATGCAGCTAACTGCTGTTGAACTCCATACAAAGAATTTGCAAATTTTCTGTCTGACAGAGAGGATATTGTATGTTGAATCCACTTCAGCAGTTCTGATGTTAACGTCTCATATTCCAATATCATTTGATCATTTTCCATTGCCTGACTTACAACCTGAAAAAAAGTTGTTCAGTGTTTACTATTTTAAAAACTATATTTGTATCTATAAAAATATATCTAGAAAAAAATATCTCATTTTCTAAAATTCAAAAAACTGTCTATTAAAAATACCTTTCCAATTCTCCTTCCTTGAACAGTTTCAGCCTTCATTTTTGAAAAGTAATGATAGTATGTGACAACATATGTAATAATAGATTTTTCATCTGGTGTATCCACGTATACATCTGAAAAATAAACAAATCAAAAGATTTTTTATTGAAAATAATACATTTTACAGTTTTTTTCAACTATATTCCTGAAGTTAATCATGTAAGATGTTTTGCAAATTTTAAAAAATTATTATAAAAATTACAAAGTAAAAAAAAAAAATATATATATATATATATATTAGTAATAACAGACCTTCAGGGTCTAGAAGTCTTGTTAAACCAAGATTTTCTTCAGCAACATTAAATGCATTATTTAAATTATAAATGGCATTTGATTTTGACAATTTGTCATATTGAATGAGATCAGGTCTGCAAAGAAATAAATTTTTAAAAATAATTTAAACAACAGTACAACAAACAACATTATTAAAATAAGTAACTATTTAAATATAAAACTAAATTAAAATCAAACAGTGAACTACTGCTATCAATTTAACTGTATCTTAATTAATGATTAATATGAAATAAGACTTTAAGCATAGGTATCACCAATATTTTATACACACTGAATGGAACATGGGATCATACCTAAAAGTATACCTGTTCCATTCACAAATAGCTATACATTCAAACATTGTACATGTATTGCCTGAATTACCCTCTCTTCACATAATAGATCTTTTTCTTTCTGCTTTATCAAAGCAATTAATTTCCTGAAGTTATAAAGTATAACAGACAGGGGAGAGGGGGGAAAATCAAATAAATTAAATATCTATGATTAATTTCATTTACTTGAAATTGCTTAACACAATAATCTACTTTGATTAATTATGCAGTTAAGCAGAAAGACAGCTTAACCTAAACTACAAAATAAATAAAAAATATTCACTTTTAAAATAATCAAATGTCTTTAAATTTTGTTTGAAAAAATAATTTTGTGTTATTTATTTATTATAAACTACTGTTTTAAAAATAAACAGAAATTATATTCCAAATTACAAATTTAGTACATTTATAAAAAATGATTTGCCTGTTTCCAGAGTCAGTGCCAATTAATACTGCAGTACAGAATATCAGCAATGCAGTTGTTACTGCAAACTATGATTTTTGTTATTGCAATGAAAAATACAGCAACAACAAAAAATATTTAGTAAAGGGGCCATCCATAAATTACATAAGGTATTTTGGGGTGGGTGGGGGTCAAGGATTTCTTACGATTTCTTACTCAGGGGTAGGGGTTAATAGATCTTGTCTTATGTAATATTCTTATTTTTATTTTTTGATCTCGTTGAGTGGTGGAGTTTTGAATTTGGCAGTTTCTATTAAGAACGCTCGTTGTACTAATGACATCAGGTGTGACGTGATAGAATAAAAACGCTAGCAGACTCACTCTCTACACATTTTTTATCACGGGAGAAAGGCCGTGTGGTGGTTTCTCTCTCTCTCTCTCTTTTTTTTTATTAGAATAAGTGCACCACTCCTACGGGTGTATAACACTAAGAATATATAAACCAAAATACAGGATACAAAGTAAACATAAAATTAGTATTTGGCTTTTAGTGAAAACTAAAATGTAAAACTAGAAATTATAAATTATAAATAGTCTTATCTTCCATATTTTTTGAACCATAATTGTAAAAAGCATCAAGCAGTGGTTTCTGAACAAGCTTATCGAGTGGATACGGCCACAGATACGTAAAGATTTCTAATTTCAGAATAAGTTTGAGCCTTGTTCATTAAATTTCAGAATTGTTGAGCCTTGACATTTGTAGTTCTGATGTAGTAGTTCAGAACCTTTTCTACAATATGTAGTGGCAAAGGAAGGAGCTCTGCTAGTATCAGAGAGGCATTAATAGAAACATTTCTGCAGCACTTTGAAATTCTGATGGCAAACTGTCTTTGAAGAGAGAGTAATTTACTTGCTACTGAATTTTTACTAGTTACATGACCCCAGCTAGAGGCTGTGTAAAGTAGCATTTGTTGTATTGCCCCATTATATAAAATTTTACAAGCTAGTCCCCAGTGCACCTAGCACATTTTATCAGCATGTAGTTTATTTTCTTGGTCTTAGCCAAGATGTAATTAATATGGCAATGGAATGTGGTTTCTCTCTATTCTCTCTTGTTTTATTTTGTATGACGTTAATGAAAAGATTGTTAATAATTAAAAAATAAAGTTCTTAAAATAAATTGTTCATTCAAATTTATTAAATTTTTATATTTCTAAATTTCTTCACAAACTCTTTTATAAATAATAGTACATATTAATTAACTAATTAATAATTATATGTTTCGGACCTAAGGTTTTTAGGGTTTCATTAAAAAAATTTTTTTTGTTAAAATATTTCTATAAAATCATGCCTAAATATTACATAAGATAGGGAAGGGGAGAGGGGGATCAAAGAAAATATTACAGTTTCTTACACAGGGGTGGATGGAGGTCTAGAATGGCCAAAATCACCCTTACGTAATTTATGAATGGCCCCTAACACAATACTGCAAATATTATTGTTATTTTGCCAACACTGATAGTAATAAATTCTTACTGGCAGTAAAATTTAGTGACAACACATTTTACAAATATAATGAAGTAGATTTTATATCTCAATGGACGTAACAAATTACAATAAGTGAGAATAAATACAATAATTCAGTCTATAAACAGTTATAATTTTTTGTCAAAATATATCTTTTAAATAATGTGTTCCATAGTTCAAACATTACAATATCTGTAAATATAAATATCATGTTAAACTAGAAAGTGTAAGAAAATTCTACACATTACAGATGCTGTGAATAATCATTCTGTGTTGCTTTTATTTCGTAAACCTCAATATGATTATGGAAATTCTTGAAAGAACAGTATTATTGAAACTTATATGTTAATCTTTCCATTACTTTAAGAGCTTTATAAGATATAATAAAAAATAAAAAATTATTTTCAAATTTCAAAAAAAAATCAGATATATCCTTTCAAATATTCTTTGTATATCAAGAACAAATGCAGAAAATAGATTGACATCTCAAACACAAAAGATTTCAAAAAAATTTTTTTTGAGAAATTTGAAATTTCTGAAAGTTTTTTAACATATCAATCAAGAAAAAAAAAATGAAAACCTATCTGAAAAAAATTAGAAACTAAAATAAGATGCAAAAGAAAAATTATTTTTATCATCATTTCTATTTTAAAAAATAAAAATTTATCAACCTGTGTTTGTGAATGATAGCGTTAAAAGCTAATCCATCTCTCCAACTTGTAGTAAAGTTACGAATGTTTACATTTGGATATCCAGCTGTTTTCATTTGACACCACAATAGCAAAGCATCTTTAGCAGATTTTGTTTCTTGATTATCAACTTCTTCAATGGTAATGTCTTGAATCTAAATAAACAATTTATTTTAAAATTTCATTAATTATGCAATTATTGTTAAGGAACAATTATATTAAATTTATATTTTTTCTTAATTATAACCAAAATTTGTACATTTAAAATATGAAGTATACCCTTTGCAACTGTAGCAATATTTTTATATATTATTTTGTCTTTTGATAACAATACATAAAATAAAATTTTAATTTTATAATTTATAAAAAAACTTTCTTTACCTGAAATCTTAGGATAATGGTCCAAATCAAACCCAGAGTAAGTCTAGAACTACCATCAACAACATCATGAGATCCTAAATTTTCAAGATGTACTCTCTGGTCCTTTAAAAATTGTAGAGCTTTATCAACATTTTCAAGGCAGTGAATTCGCATTTTTCCTTTCGTTGGTTTTGGCTGAAATCATAAATTACATTTTAGTATTATAGTTTAGATTTAAAATTTTTAATAACAAATTTAACACTAAATTGTAAAACTTTTAATTCTGTAAAATTTTGATTTTAAATCAAAATAATAAATATAAAATTATTGAGTATCATTTCATTAACATTTATTCCAATAGTAACTTCATAAGATACTTTACCAATATTTATGAATATTGTACAGTACATTACAAATTTTTAATATTGTAATAGAAAATAAAGAATTAATTTTTGTATTCTTTATTAGAACTTTAATGCAATAGAATGTATAAAGTTACATAATAGCATTACTCAACTACAACTGGGGAAAAAACTTCTGTTTATTTATCATCCCCATTTTGGAAACTTTTCTAATTTCTACATTTCTGAAACTTTTACATTATTTCCATTCATTCTTATTAGTGCTTGCTCCATAATACCTTATTACGTTTATTATACATTTCAATTGCTAGGATTAACTTGCTTTTCTTTATTTAATCCTCTTAGTTATCATGCTAATGTTTTCTATTCTCCCTACTTAATACTTCAACCTATTTATTTATTTTGTAATTACATTTTCTTCATTTATTATACAGCAGAGATTGTGTAACACGGGGAGGGGGGGATAAATTCCAAGTTATAGGAAATCGCATTATTGAGACATGCTTTATCAGGCAATTTTATGTAAGTTTAAACATAGGCCTAGAAGTTGAAAAAACATTTACCTCTGAATGACAAAATTAGAATTTTGTATGAGTACTAGTCACAATTTTGTTGTCACATTATAGGGGAGCACATTATATGGGAGTTCACTGTATTTTAAAATGCATATGACCAATTTGGATTTATTAAATATTGTTCTAATTATATGCTGACTTAATAAATTCAATATATAAATACTTATATCATTACAAGTAAGTTTTGTAAGCTTTATAAGTTTATACTTACTTACTGTCAAATTTTTTTATCTTTTTAAATTTACAATCCATCCTTCTTCCAATTTCTCTGTGGATATTATGAATTGTTTCACCAAATTTTTTAATTAATTTTAATTTTTTTTTCTTCAAACATTCAGATTTAGATAAGTATAGGATTACAGTAAGACCCTGCTTAATGTGGGGGATGCATTCCTAGATGACAAAGTGCTAAATGAAACAGCATTAAATGAGGTCATTTTAACATAGAGTACATAGGAAAAGGGGAACATGCGACCAAAAGTAAACAGATTTTTACTTTAATTTTAATTTATTTTTATATTAATTTGCATAATAATATATGATAAACAACACAAACATATGCACACAGAAATGTAAAGTTCATTTTTTGTGACGAAGATCCTGGCTCTTCTGAAATTCTTGTTTTTTGCGATAAAGTCATGTAGTTTCATTTGTCACTTTCTTTTTCTTTCCTTAAGCAAATGTCAGTAACAAGAGATCGAATCCAAAATGTCTTGTCTTGCTTTTGCACACCTCTCAAAATTTGTATCATTTGCTATAATTTGATCAATGATTTTGGTTATCATTACCAAACTTTTACTAAGGAAATCTTTGAATTCTTCATTTTCAGAATAACTGTTTTTCAGTTGTACATGAATTCCTTGTTCTGCCAGTCCTTGAAGGTCATCGTTGGTAAGGCTCTCACCAGAAACCTGCAGTAACTCCTCAATATCCTTCTCATCTACATCTCCTAGTCCTGCTGTATTGATTAGGTTGACAATGACAATTGGTCAACCTAACAATACAGCAATAGGCTTCTCTTGAGATTTTGGATACCTTCAGCCATAACTTCTTCCACACTTCATTCATGCATTTATCAGTTAATTCTTGCCAAGCGAAGTTGATATTGCCTATGGCACCCATGATGTTATTTCCAAAATTGCACCAAACAAATATAGATTTAAGGAAAGTACAGTGCTATGACAAATTGCCACATTTTGCAATTAGTTTGTGTTTGAGA
Organism: Centruroides vittatus; assembly: GCF_030686945.1. Classification (NCBI taxonomy): domain Eukaryota; kingdom Metazoa; phylum Arthropoda; class Arachnida; order Scorpiones; family Buthidae; genus Centruroides; species Centruroides vittatus. The sequence continues at coordinate 274,185 of NW_027120892.1, forward strand.
ATAATCAATGAAATGGTGCATTAATTTGAATCAGAGTAAATGTTGGGCTTTATTTAGACTTCAAACAGACCGCATTATATCAAATCAGTGTTAAGCGAGGTCTTACTGTATTTTATTATATTTACAAATGTATTTACAACCAAGGATCATGTGTTAGAGTTAGAAGCTAACTAATTATTTACCTTTATTTTTAAAGTTAAATAATTAGTTAACTTCTAACTCTAATTCATGATCCTTGGTTGCAAATCCATTAATCATTATAATTCAAAATCCCTGCATTGTTGAGCAGTTCCTAACATATGTAGGTCAAGTATATATATTTTTGTATGTATTCTTATCTTAAAACTTTCTGGCCAAACTAAAAGTGCATTTTCCATTTCATAATAGAATTATTTATCAATGTTAATATTATGTCTTTACTGAAAATATTATTTTCAATCATAGATAAAACAAACATAATGCAAATAACATCTATATTTTCATCGTAATCACAATTTATGTAGTGTTTATGTCAGTTTAAACTGGCAGAAAAATATATTTTAAATTACTACATGTATTATTTTCAATATCCAAATGTCATGGTTGATGAATTTACAAAATAAATTTTTCTAAAACAAAGTTTTAATTTTTGCACCATAAAAATAATCATTTTATTATAATATAAAAGATAAAACTTTAGTAATTGGTTTTATTGTTTAATTTCTTTCTCACAGTATCTGTCAGAAGCTGTTGAAAGTGAATGAAAGATAAATTTTTGTTTATCATAAGTTATCACAATATTGTGATAATGAACTTTATATAAATAAAAAACAAGTTAAAATACACAACTTTTCAATTTCTATACGTTTAATTCCATAATACATTGTAATTGGTCTTATATGCTTATTTAAATTATATAATATAGTTTATAATCCTATTATTAAATAACATTAGTAATTTTATAATTGACAAATTCATAAAATTTATGAATTATGTACAAAATAATTAACTAAATAAAAATATTTTGAATTCCAGTAATTAAGTCAAACTTTAATTCTAAATCTCAAAATAAATAAAAGACAAGAAATATAGTTTTACCAATTAAACATATTAATTATTAAAATATATATCACTGTTTTAATCATTTTCGCTGTACTTAGTTTATAGCCTTATTTTCAGGTTGATTATTATTTAGAATATTTTGCTATAAAGCTATCTTAAGAGGGCTTCAGAGAAAAACTTTTTTGCTTTAACAGAAACAAAGTTTTAAAATTCAAATCTGTCATTATAGAAAATATTTTTTATAATATATATTCATTATTATTATAAAAAATGTTATTTCCGTAAAGATGATTTTTTAAGTACTATTACAAATAATCAATGAATCATTTAATGTGTTTCCAGTGTTATTGTTATATTGATTAAACATTGTAATGTTTAATTTAACAATTAAAATTTTATATTTAAATAAAGGACTGTAAATAAAATTCATGTTATACTTCTACATATTAACTAAAACATAAGTTTTTTTATATAATTTATTTTTATATTTATTTTATAACATAACAATTTAAACTTATTTTTAACACTTTATTATTTAACTACAATACATAAGTATTTTAATTTTTAATAATTGTGATATTAATTTATATCAATGGTTCAAACTTTTCCAGTCCACATATCCCTTTCATAAAAATGGAAAATTTCATGTACTCCTAAACATATAATATTAGTTTACTAACTTCATAGTGCATAGGAAAGTAGTCAATTATTAATTTGCAATGTAATTTGATTTAATAATACTGATGCAAGATTAGTCAATTTAAAATAATTAAGATAAATAATCCAGATTTTTGGATATGAATAAAACATAAAATTCATAAAAAAGTTAGTTATCAGCTTTTAAAGACTTGGTCTAGAAAATTTTGAATTTCCTGGGTAACAATTGAAAAAGCTGATAATTTAAAATTACATTTTTGGCAGCCGTTATAGATTTTTTTCTTGTACTTCCTGGAATTGCTTATGCACTCCTTGCTGGGAAATGTTGATTATATAAATCATCATGCACAAATTATCTATTGTAGCATGTTTTCTAATACACTAAATTTAAACTGTTAATCTTTTGTACATGTCAGTCTATAGATAATGAATATCCATGCTCTTAAAAAAAAAAGGAAACTAGATTTGTCATTTTGTATCTGTTGTTATAAAATAAAAATGTTTTTAATTAATTAATGATAGAAATAAATTTCTTTTCAATGGCATAATAATATTGAAACACACATGTTTATTATGAATAAATGAAATACAATCTTTGTTTAAATAAAATTATACCTAATATTAACTATTTGACATTTAATAAATACAATTCTCTAAGGTCAACTAGGCATAAATCCCTTGCTAAAAATTGTACATGTTATTTGTATTAAAACATTTACTAAAATCAGCTGACCATGTTTTGTTAATAATAAATTAATTAATTGAGAGATAAAACGTTGCCTCAAACTTAAAGTAATATATTTAACTATAATTAAAACTGCAATAATTATTTTGTTACCAACACTAAGATTATATTATGCATATAATCTATTAATAAATATTAATAGTTTTAATTGTAGCTAATTATTCAGTAAGCATAAATTATCAAAGTTATTAAAAATTGTTGAAAGAAAGATAAATATAACATAGTAATTCAATTTTTGGATAAATATTTCAGTTAAAGTATTTCTGTATCTTTGTAATTTCATGATTTTGAGAAGTGAAAACTGTTTATGCATTTTTCTCATAAAATTATGAAACCTATATTATTTTTACATTCTATTAACATATATTGGCAAATAATAAAAATAATAATAATAATAATTTACCAGACGTTCTCCAGAAAGTATTTCCAATAGTTTCAAAAGCATTTTTCCATCTCTTAGATCTGTATATAAATCTGTAATTCGGCAATTTGCTCTCACAAGATGCGAATTTACCCATTTACAAAATGTTTTCTTCTGTACTTTTTCACGTTCATCTAAACATAAAACACAATTTTAAGAAAACACATTTAAAACTTTTTAAATCAATTACTTTTCTATTTAATATAATGTTTATTTTAAAGTAGGATAAAAAACATTAAATATATAAAATTAAAACAGTAACTGTTCTATATTTTAAACTTTATACTTATAAAATATAAACATTTTATAAAAAATTTTAACTCTCGATTTTATATTATTTCTGAAAGTTTATATAAAAAAATACATTAAATATAATTCAAATAATACATAATGTATTTTTTTAATCTTTTATAAATTTTTTACAACATTCATAGAATGTGTTAAAAAATTATAAAATTCATTGAGTAGGAAGGTTTTTGTTTAGTGGACTCAGTACATAAATGTATATTTAAACTAATTTTTTGTATCTCTATAAAATTAAACAGCAAAATTACAAACTAAATAATTCATAAGCTTTAACAATCTTATTAAAATTAAACAATTTCCAAAATAATAAATAATTGATAAAATATGAAATATTCTATACAAATAAAATTCAATCCATAAATATTAAATAGATTCATCAAAAAGTTAAAGTTTTCTCTCTTTTTTAAATTAAAATACATTAAAAAGGCAATTTAAATACTGACCTTCATATTTAAATGTAAATTTAAGTACATGTTTTGTTTCTTTGATATGAGAACTATTTTTAAAACAATTTATTCATATAAAAATAAATTATAACACACTTCTGCAATATGTATATTTTTAAAGCAAGTATCTTAACAAAAGTACACAATACTCTAATGGCAATATTTTATCAATATTTACCTTGATACTGTTTAATTAATATTTCCATATAATCTTCCTCCATTTCAAAAAATTCTACTCAGATATAATAGATATAGGTGTAATGTGACAAATTAAGTGTATACTTTCAAAATTATCAAATATAGATAACTGGAAACATTTGAACAATCAATTATCTACATATTAAAATTTAACAATCAATCATACGTTAATTCTTAAAGCACAATCACTTGCATAAAAGTTCCAAAACAGGATGTTAATGCTTTCTTCCTCTTGCTGATAAATCCAGTAAAAACCACGCCTAAAACTATTCAGATAAACTGACGTGGATATATAAAGTTTTATGAAATTTCTAACAAATATTGCTGAGATAAGATAATATTTCAAACTGGTTAATTTTCAAAATGACAAAAGAACTATTACAATATTAAATCTTTAAAGTTTAGTTCATTAAAAGTTAAAAAATTATTTCAATCTTACATATTTTTGCTATTGCTAAATGAAATTCCTTTCAAATTATTACCAATTTTTAATGTCAATGAACATTAACATTCAACTACAATATTGACAATCTTTGAAGGATATATCAAATTTGTTCTAAGTATATAAGATACAAAATTATAGTATAATCGATATTGTCAACTTGTTTAATTAAGGCAAGTACAAAGATATCAATTTATTGTTAATTTATTTAAAAATAATTTAAATGTTCTTTTTTTGAATTTAAATTTATATTATTATTATTATAGTATTAAAACAAAAAAAATATTGTGAAATGTATGTACTATAAGTTACTATTTAATAATGGTTCTAAACAGACATATACAACTGTTTATATATTTTAAGAATATTTTACACTTTTTTTAATATGTTTTAAATTAATTTAATTTTATATTAAAAATTTAATGTAAAACAATAAGCAAGAAAAATAGTTAATTTAAAACATGTTATAAATTAAGAGCACTCAATAGCCACAAACTTATGGCTCTCTAATCAAATACACTAATTATTCATTTTTAAAATACTTAAACTTGTTGATAAGAAAAATAGTTGTTGAAATGAATGATTTATGAAACTACAAAAATAGTCACTTTTTCAAATGATAAACAAATTTTTCAAAGATTAGTTACATTTAACAAGAAAAAAATTGACAACCTGCAACTCACTAACCTAATAATCTCTCACTAAAATTATATACACGAAATTAAAAAAAATTATCTAAACAGTTTTTGTTTGTTTGGTTGTATGTGTATGTAAAACATGGAATAAAATTTATGCAAAAATGATTTGTGAGGTAGCAAGAGAGAATTTTTGATTTATGGCTATGTTTATTTATTTACATTATTTATTTTCTCTCTTGTTTCAGTCATTTCTAATTTTGGAAGTTGAGTTATGTATGATAAGTCTCAACTACAATCTCATTGGTTCCAAACTAGAGCTTCATTTGCATAATTTCATAGTAACATGTGAATAATGAATGGAATTGCATCCCACTAATTTAATATTTCAATCACATCTATAAATATAGGAATAAATCCCATGTAATTGTCTAAGTGGATATTGGTATAAGCACAAGTTAAGCAAAATCTTACTTCTTGTAAGCATGTGCAGTATGCAAATCAGCAATGTATAAAAGAACATTGTCAAACCAACACAATCAGCTAATCTTCACTTCTGCTGATTGAGGTATATAGTGATAGACAAAAGTATTGGCGCACAGCTGCTTCTTAAATTTTCTCGTATAAATTTAATAGTAAAAACACTTTTAGTTCTGATATTTTTACATAATAATTAGTTCTTATTTGTGATGAACAATATTTTTATTTAGTGTTATGTATTTTTGGCTTTAGAAACTTAGTAATTTTACATTCACTACTGTTCAAATCATGTCACAATGATGACAGGTAAAAAGACATTTAAGCAAATTAATTTTATGCCCAGTATGGCAGATATGGTTAAAAGAAACATTGGATCTCATATATCAGGTATGAAAATTTTGTTATTACCAAAATAAATATACTGAAACAACAATAGAAGAAAGAAAAAAAATCTTCTCACATTTGTGTAGTCTTAAGAAATCATATTCAGAAATTGGGAAAATAGTTAAGAATACCTTTCTCACAGTAAACCTAATTGACTTGCAGCTTGGAAAATAAACCAAGATGTGGTTGTCCACAAAAGCTTACTCCCCAGAGAAATGTGGTCTGTTCAGAGACCAAAAATATCTTTTGACTGCAGTTGCAATGATTCTAAAGGAAGATTTCAACAAGGTGTTCATCTGAAACTGTCTGTTGCATCTTTGCTAGTTGCAGAGTGAGAGTAGCCATAAGAAAGCCATATATAGTTGTATGACAGTAAATGCAGTTGGAGATATATCAAAAATGCTCCAAAAAACCTTTAACATGAAGCTTAATTTTGCTACCAAGGATTGTTTTCGGTCAGCTTCACTGACCTGTTTCTGGCTCAAACACAAAAAACTGGCAAAAGAATTTTCAAATTGAATGAAAATGGAAATTCTAGAATGCTTTTGTTTTTTTTTAAAAAAGTATCTTAGATTTGAATGCGCCAGTTTTCAAATCTAAGATGGCTCATTCTATCGTAGATTCAAAAGCATGCTTTTGCAAAAGATTTAAATAAGCATAACACTTAATTCATTTTGATTTTATATGTTTTCAGATAAAAGTAAATTCACTTTAATTTTCCAAAGGAAATTTTTCATTATAAAAACCCAGAGCTGCTAGAAGCAAATGTTCAAGCCACAGTAAAACATGGGGGTTGTTGTTTGATGGTATGAGGTTGCATGTTGTCTACTAATGTAAGAAAACTTTTTGTTCATAAACAGTACAATAAGTAAAATTAAATATTCTCAAGGGAAATCTTCAGTAAATACATAAACTAAATTTGAACAATGGCTTTTACTTTTGGCAGGATAATGACCATAAGCATTTGGCTCATATTGTCTGTCAATGACTACTTTATCATACACTTCACACTCTGAAACATCTCCCACAATCTCCAGATTTAAATCCTATTGAACATTTATGGAAAAACTTTAAACATAAATAGTTTCACTCTCTTATTATAAAGTTTCTCAATAAGACTTCTTGAATAATGGGAAAAAAATTTCTTCTGAAATCATGCAAAAACTACTGCATTCAATGCAAGAGAGACTAAGAGCTATTATTAAGAACCAGGGATTTACTACAAAATAAAAATATAACAATCTTTAATAATGTTATTACAATTTATAAGATACCTACTCAAGATAAAAGTATTGGCACAGTTAATTTTTTGTCCTTTAACTTAAACTAAAATTACATGATACAAAAAATTAACATTTTGTAATATTTTATTGTTAATGATGTAATTTTTTAAGTATAATTGTTTTCAAAATTATATTTCATTATAAATTCAAAAATACTGAGTGTCCCAATACTTTCGTCCACTACTGTAGCATTGATATTGATTTAAGGATTTTTCTTCTGCAAGGTTCTTTTCTCTATTCATGTTAAGTAATTAAGATTTATTAGTTATACCTTCATTATTAAAAGATAATACAATAATAATTTGGTGTTAAAACAAAAATTTTGAGAGATTTATGTAAAAATTATAATTGTTCAAATTTTACAATTTCAATGTTATTATTGTAAGTGTTGCTGTAATTTGTTTTGTAGTCAAAGACCCAGTACTGACATTCCTAGTTGTGTATAGGTTTTAACTAGTGCAGGGCAATTTCTTATTGATATTTTTTCCAGTTCTAGAACTGGCAAAAATATGTATATATAACATAAAAACAATTATTGCGTATATCTTGTATAAACAAATATCGAGAAAATTAAAGATGAAATGAGTACTTACTTTTTGCATATGATATTAGTTTGCAAAATTTGTCCTCCTTACACAACTTTTTCCTATATAAAATATTTTTCTCAAATTTTCTTGCACAATAAACAGTATGATAGGCCTATTATGAAAATATAAAGTTTTTCTTGACTATTTGTTTTTGTGTTCACTACATAATACACTACCACGCCAGGAAAGCATTTCCAACCATGCATTGCTATGTGATTTCCCATCGTCTAGGTGTACTCTATCTCTCCTGAAAGTTTGTAACCGCTGTACTGATACACCCCGTATACTGTGATTTCTATTTTTCTAGAATTTGTATTGGTCCATTTATGCAACCTATATTTTAAGCATTTATGGTAGAAGTTAAGTTGAATTTAGAACCTGATGAGCATAAAAGAATGCATAACATGGTCTGAATGAGAATTTTTTATCATGTACTGCAATTCCATAACATGCCTAAAAATCGAGAAAAAGGTTTCTCAAGAACAAAGACAAATTTATATTAAATGGCCTTGCTTTTTTTATGGACAAAATAAGACAAAATAGCACAAAAATTATGTCCTGCAGCATTGAGTTCCACCTCTGTTAAACTCGAATTTTACAATTTGTTTTGCTTGTTATGTGAGGTGCTCATTAAGCAAAATTCCACTGTATTGGTATAGCTATAAAAAAAATGCACATGAGGTACATACGATCCAATCAAACTATATAATTTGTCATGGCTGGTAACAAGATGGAACTATTACATAATTAAGAAAACAAGGATTGTCCCTTATTCCTGCTTAATAGACATTCCCTGACCTGGGGCAGTGTTTTTACAATGTTGGAAGTTCAGACATTTGTCTTCAAGACATGTTTTTATAAATCACATTGGAATAATATGTTGGCTTTCATGTAACAAGTTTATGTAAAAAATTAACTACCATAAGATTGTATATCTAAACTTTAAGGTTTTCACATCATTTTTAGCTGAAGAGGACAATACATTGAAATGCATTTGTACAAAATGAATATATCTTTGAATTTTACATAAAGACTCAATTAATTACACACTTAAAGACTCAATTACACACTTTTTTATGTTTTAGTTGGTCTATGGTTAACTTGAAAATTTGATAACTATGGTTATCAAGTCAAGTACTTAATCTAAAGGTATTAAGTTCCTGGAAAATTATAGATCTTCATCTGACAAGGGGAGGGCACAACCTGGGAAATTCAATTTTGGGATAAGACTTGGTATATAGGTAGTACTCCTTTAGGATGTTCAATCCTCAAAACAAGAAAGCACAATGGCCAGCCAATTTTAAGAAAAGGGCCTTTAAAAATTCGAGCTCAGCTTATGTACTAATAAGTTTCGCTAGGTCAGCAGCTGCTGAGCAGCTCAGTTGACAAAACATGTTTAACACATGTAATATGTGTTAAACATTTTTTTAAATGAAATTATTAATTATAATAAAATTTCAATATTTATATATATTCAAAATACTTATTTTAAAAAATTTTTAGAAAGAAAAAAAAACTAATCGAGACTGAGATTTGAACCCTGAGCAACTTGGCGGTAACCAAGAACGATGTCAACTAAGTGCTGACCTAGTAAAACTTATTAGTACATAAGCTGAGCTCGAATTTTTAAAGGCCCTTTTCTTAAAATTGGCTGGCCATTGCGCTTTCTTGTTTTGAGGATTGAACATCCTAAAGGAGTTCTACCTATATACCAAGTCTCATCCCAAAATTGAATTTCCCAGGTCGTGCCCTCCCCTTGTGAGTTATGTTTTTGTTAATACAAATTTTGTTAGCTGATAATTCATGAAAGAAATTCTCCAATGCTTCTCACTCTTAACATTTTACTCATTTTTCATAATCTAAGGGAATTTTGTATTTTTTGCTTTCTTCTGATTTATTTTTAGTGGAATCTTACAAAAGCATCTTATAATAAATTTCCAATAAAAGATATTTACTATGATTATTATTTTGAACTGAAAATATAGGCTTAAATTGTACTGTAAATAACATGTAAATATGAATTTAGAATGAATTTTTTAATTTAAAAAACTTATTTTGTATATAATTAAATTCTGAATATTTTTCTTTTAATAATAAATTTTTTAAAAGAAAATGAATAAGTAAATAAAACACAATATTACAGTATTTCTACACCACAGATATCGTGTAATTTAATTTTATTATTACGTACATTAATGTAGAATTCATAAAAGGTACAAATGCAACATTAACACAAGGTTTCTATCTATTTATAGAGCTTACTGTATTCTTATCTTAAAAAGTTATGAATCATACTAAATCATGACCTTCATACTTCAATATTTGATTTATCATTGAAAGATATCATATATAAAGATTAGAAAGCATTTCTGTCTAAGGTAAATTTTCTCATATAACAACTTATTGATGTAACAGAATATTGAATGATAAATCTATTAAAATTCAAGTAACCAAATATTAAAATCATCATCGATCAGTAAAATAAAAGAAAAACTTAATTTTTAAATTTTAAAACTGATTCAACAGTCAATAAAAAGTCTTCAAGAGCACCATACATTTTATCTTTTTGCACATATCACCATCATTAAAGTTTAGCTATTTAAATTTCAGTTTTTACACAAATATAGAAATTAAGACAAGAAAAATTTTTTGTTTTGTAATTAAAACTAGTTTTATTTATTGAATTAACTAAGAAAAAAATCATTAAGACTAACAATGAAAATTATAAGGAATTTTTTCCCCCGTTATCATTTTATGCAGATGTTTCTAAATAAAAGTTGTTCTGTTCTAGATGGAAAAGACTTGGTATTGTTCATAATATTTGGAATTATAGTACCATAGTGATTGAGTAGATTGATCAATCATTATTAATTCTGTAATTCTGGAATATAGTCAAGAAAAGGCAGTATTAAACAGATGCTATCGATTTAGTATCCTAGTACCATTATTATTATTAGATTAGCATCTTAAAATGCACTGATGTCTTTGGAGTTTTTAACAGTGACAAAGTAGATGTAAACCCAAGTAAGATATCAAACTAGTTTGAAGTCAAAAGGTACATGCCTGTCCATTTAATCTTTAAAAGACTGCAGAATGGGCAAAGGTCATGGAATCCAAAAATTGGTTATACCATGTCACAGAGGGCATTGCCAAGCTAGACTATATAGAGAAAGTAATAAGTGGGCTTGTACTTTTTTTTTTAATTTTAAGCGCACGCACACAAAAAAATTTAAAATAATTTTTTGCTTCTTAAAAATTTGTTTTTCTGACATGTCCTTTGGCTTCTAAGCTACAAATATATTTGGTTGATCTAGTTACCTCACAGTGGACATATTCAGAAGATTTTCTATTTTATACACCAGCTACAAGACAACTCACATCATAACAAATGTTTTTAGCAAAAATAAGCTTAAGAGTTTGATTTAAAAATAATTATTATAAATTGATTATTACACACAATAATATGTAGCATTAATGCAGTGCTGTCAGAGAAGTGTCAATGTGCATTTAACTCATTTTGGCATAAAAATGGACAACTACTTTTCCTCTGGATAGATTATCTATGCCAGACATTCCAATATTTTAATCAAATGAAATGCATTCTTGTTATTCAGCATTAAAAACCCATGAGGTAGCTGAAAAGATTGCATTACATATTCTAGAAGTAATTTTGCATAGTATAGCATGTGTATGTATCCTTTCCTGTCTAATAACTAGTTCAATCATAAAAAGTCTTAAAGATTAATCAAATTTCCAATGGTTTCATTTTTAAAAATAAAAACAATAAAAAAGAAAAATACATATTATTTTTTCTTTTAGATATATTTCTCTTCCAAGAAGGATCACATTTTCAGATATAAGTGTATGACTTACATTGTGTATGAAAAGCACAATGTAATTAGTCTTATATGACACTGTAATTCATATGTTAATCATAATTTCTAATGGATTTTTAACAAATAATAATAATTCACATCTTATTAACCTATAAAGAATTTAACTTTGAAAACAACAATGAAAGCCACATATGTAATTAGCCAAAAATGTTAATTTACATCTTATTAAAGCCAGTTTTAATATCATTATCATCCGTAAAAAAAAACTTATAATTTAAAAAATTGTCATTGTTTTTTTAATTCACTATGTTTTAAAGATTTTCTAAAAGTACAAATGCTAATAATTATAATATTAAAGGAGAAACTTAATTTTTACTATATAAACTATATGGAATTGTTATATAATTATAAGTATAAATGTATTTTTTTTATTAATTAATTTTTAAAATTGAATGGAATTTTCAACATTTTGAAGTTATTGTTTATCTTTTCATTCCAAAAAATTTTCATTTTAAAATTCCATTTATAAATAAAACACACTGCACCTGTAAAAAGTATTATAAATTTTTATTATTATGATGATTTAAAATGAACAAATCGTACTAAAAAGTTCTGAAATTTTCTTAACAATGTTAATAATTATAGAATTTTATGGAAATTTATTTGGCAATCTAAATTAATAAACTGTTAATAAATTATGCAAATAGATTATTATACATATACACTTCCATCTATAAAAAATTTACTTATAAAAACAAATCAAACAAGAAAAGCGATTTCAGAATGAAATATAAATCCATAATTACAGCTTTTAAGTGGAAGTATTATTTTTCTTTAAATATATCAATGAATAGAATTTAGATCATTAACCCTCATCCAGTCATGTTTAAAAATTTTTCATTGCAGTCATGTAAGGTGTTTGACAACATATTTTTAATGTTGAATTTTACATGTATAGTATAATATAAAAGCAATATACATGTGTAAGTCATTATATCATCATACATCATAGGTCAGACATAGCAGAATATTTAATACACTTGGAATATAAAAATTTTAAAAACAATATATTGATCAATGTTACATAAATTTTAATAATGTTTTCTGCAATTTGCATGGCTATGATAATAGTGTATATATTGATTATATTTTTTCACACATACTTCTGACTTTTCAACCTTTTTGTGTACAATAGGAACATCTTCAATACTGGCAAGTAGCTATCTTAGATGGTGGTTCAGCAGATATTCCAGCAAAATATAAACAATTTTGACAAAAAACTGTAAATAAAATTTTTATATCTGCTCATGTTTAAATGATCCAAAGGTGAAATTTTTATAGTCAAAACACTGTTTACTGTAAAAACTTTCAATGTTCCGTTTGGATCATAAAATTTAATTTTATGATCCAGACAAAACATTGATTTAGAAAAAGTGTATTGATAAAACTACCGTTCCAGAGGAAACAGTTGGGAGAATTAAAAAACATTATAAAAAGCAGTGTACATAGAAGAATCTAACCAACCCTGCAGATGGACAAATAAAGGTCTAAACACCCTTAGTTAATGAAGTTCACTTTAAAGTTACTTTTAAGTAGTATTGAAAAATAAGTTTATGGTTGTAATGGAGTTTGAAAATTCATAAAATGTTTTAGTATATAAAATCAAAACTTCTTAAATTTATAATACAATTTTAGATTTAAAAAGTTGGTTTAATTTAAAAATTTTATTAACTGATAATTATTGACACACTCCAAATGAGAACAAACAAGGATGTTTTCAAATTCAGTAAATTTAAAATTAGAATATCTATGTTTAAATTTTGCAGCATAATTTTCCTCTTATAATAAAAGCAATTATCTTAAAATATCAATAAAACTATGAAGTATATGCAAGACATTTCAACTAATTAGATTATTATTTGAGAAACTAAATAGCTAATAAAAAAAAACAATGAATATTTCTGCATTTTATCATTAATAGTACTGAATAAAAAATTAGTGCTTTCCAAGTAAAAAAATCTTATAAAGACAATAAAATAAGTATATATTATATAAATTGTTTTGTATTAGTTTTTCATTTGTAATAAACTAATTTGTTTGATAAATCAAACAGCTTATCACATTTAGATATGACAGTTTATCATACTTAAACATAGCAGACAGTTGACATACAAAATGCAGACTGTCTTGAGCTTATCATCCATTTATAGATATCTAAATTCCATAACGTTAACTTTTAATTTTTCAATGAAAAAGTTATTCCTCATTATCTATTTCATAGAAAAATAAATATTTTCAGTGAAAATCATGCTTTATTGAAGTTAAATTTTAAAAAGTAATACACATTACATGGTATGTATCAAGCAGAGATTATTTAGCCTCATAGTTCTAACAAACACAGCTAACTTGTCCATTATTTTTGTTTGCCTGTTTTGCTAATACAGGTACTCCTCACTTTACAACCGAGTTCCGCTCCAATGACTATGTCATTAAGCGAATTGGTTGATAAGCGAGGAGCTTGCGCCGGGAATATAGGATCATTGTAAAATTATCCAAATTATGCAACAAACTTCAAATTTATTCATAAAAAGACTATTATAGTACACTATTAGCCTATTATAGTATGCTTAGTGCGCATGTCACCATTCACCACTGACCGACACTCAAGCTGAGAAAGGAGATTCCTCAAATTGCAGGTTGAAACTCAATTGGTTGTAAGTGCGAGTGGTCGTTAAGCAGATAGGTCGTAAAGTGAGGAGTACCTATATTAGTTGTATTATTTTGTTAGCAACTAGAGTTTGAATTTAGCAATGATTTTAACAAGGTTTTCTGAAATTAACTGAAAATAAATAAGTTCATTAGCTATGATACAATTTTATAAGCAAAAATTAAGTAACCTGATAAATATCAAGAAATTTTTAGTAAATGATTGCTAAAACAATGTCAGAGAAATAAACAATACCATTTTTAATAGTTATATTTTAGAGAAGTAAGACCAAACATGGAAATCATGTAATAAGGAAAACACTCAATTTTTCATTCAAATTATTGTTACCTTTACACATTTCATTTAGTTATTAAATTATTGTTAGACATTTTTTACAGATAAATAAAATATAGAATTAAGTATTTTAATTTAACAATAAAAATTTAAATACTTAATTCCAACAAAAAAAAAAACAATAAATTATTTTTTTTTTGATGTTCATTGGGTAAGAAGACTTTGCATTACTATCAAACTTAATTACTTCTGTTAGGTAAATCAATCATAATGTACTGAAACATCAGTGTCTTGACTATCATGTCTACAACTGCATTTTCAAATTATATATATTTTTATAACAATAAAGTAGTGTGTTAAATTAAAACAAATTTACTTTTAATTGTTGATAAAAACAAATAAGAAATTAAATACTTATTTATTCATTCATATCATAAACTAATAAAGTTTTTCCTATGAATGTTTTGTCTAAACTATTCAATACTGAAATTCTATAAAGTACCAATAAAGCAAATAAAGCATTATAATGTGTAATGCTTCTTTAAGGTTAAGTTTCTCATTAATAGAAAACATGCATTATAAAAAAAATACAAATTTAAATGTCATTATGGTAGTTTTTCCTCATTTTGCTGTAGACATTTAATCCTTAAATGATAAATTGATCAGACATATTAAAATAGAAAATACCCAAAACAGAAGCATGTGAAAATTTTATTAGCAAAGAAATAAATTATGTAATATTGTAATTTGAATATTAATGCAAAAAATTAAATATTTATTATATAAAAATTTTACACTTTTGTGTTTTATGGTTAGAAATATAATAAACCCAAAATTTAGCATTTTTAGATTTTGTATAAGTTAACTTTACTTATAAGAATCATAACTGAATTTTCTATGATGCAAAATGTTATGATGTTCTGTCATTCTAAGTCAGTTTGGTCATATCTCAACAAAATTCATGCAATATACTAATTTTTTTTCATAATAATTATTGACAGTGTTTTATAATTAAAAATGGATTGAGTGTAAATACACTTAGTAGTCTATGATATACATATTATTAATAAACATCTTATTTTTCTTGAAAATAATAAACCCAACAATCTCACAAAACATCTCCCTGGTAGAACGTCTTTTGATTTTTAATACTCAAACTTTATAGAATTCACACTGTATTGAGAACTACGTGAATTCTCAACACAATGTTTTACAGCATTTATTAGATTAATGTAAATTCCTATATAAACAAGAATTTACATCAATCTAATAGATAAAGAGAAATTTTGTAAGTTTGTTTGTTTGTGGCACTGTTCCAACTGTCCAAAGCTTTTGTAGAAATGTTTGTATTTGATTTCGCAGTGTTGTTGAATTTTGCCTTCTTTTTTCTCAATGTTTTCAGGAAATTTATCTTTCTTTTTTATTTATGTACTTTCCTATGAGATCATTCCATCATATTTTATTGAAAAATTTGCAAAAGCCCACAAATTTCTTTCAAATGATCATGAAAATTCACTTTATCAAACAAATCATTTTAGTTTATTATTACAGTCAAGTTTGCATAAGTCGTCACCTGGATAACTTGACACGGTAGGTTAATTAGTCAGTTTTCTGTGGTCCCGGCCGACTTACATAGGCATTAATGTTATTAATGTTAAAAAACTCTGTTTACTCAACATCGTTTAACTCCTCACCACTGGATAAATCAACACTTTTTCTGTTTCACACTTTTTAGACGTCTGATAAGTCGACTCCCCTCCTGAAAAAATGAGTTCACACCGTACAATAAGCTGTGTGGTGTGAACTCATGTGGCAAGTCATTTGCATCCTTTGTACATTCAATTTTTCTCACAGAAGGATGTAAATACTAAACATAAATATAAGGTTACCAACTTAAAGATCTAAAATCCATCCAAATAAGTTTACTTTTCTCTTCAGGAAGTCTGACAAGAAAAGTTGGTTGTAGATCAGCAATTGTACAACCAACTTCTATCTTTCTAAGAGGTAAAAGATTTTCAAAATTCTGCATAGAAATTCCTAAAAGCTGGTTACAACTTGTACGACTCCGGCTGAAGTGTACAATTTGTTTTAAAAGACACGAGAAGGCAACGATGATAAAACTACTGAACTAATTTTTTAATTATAACAAAAAGACTATATACAGTGGCTAAGCAGCCATCTTTCTTCTTCTTCTTCTTCTTGTCGAAAAAAAACAACTAGTGCCCCCTGCTTTTTTTTTCTCGCCTCCTCGCGGGATTTTCTCTAAAAAACTTCTTACAGAAAGTTTCTTTCTTTCCTTTTTTTTTCAATGATTGCTGGTTCTAGAAACCTGTATATTAAATTTGTAACAAGTTCATTTGACATTGTGAAAAGTAGGTGAATCAAGAAACTCTTTCTTTGAAAAAAAGAAAAAATCCCCTGAATAAAACACATACTGTTTTGATGAAATGTAAATAAACCTGATTCGACTCATCTGAAGTTGCTACTTTGACATTCAGATATCTTGGATTGTCTTGATCCTTTCCCATTTAACTAGAGGCATACTTTAAGAACTATTCTTTCAAATCTTGTCATTCATTAATTTTTTGACTAATCACTGTCTCAAGATTAAACTGACATTCAATGTATGTAAGAAAGAACTGATTACTGAGATCTAGAATGTGTTAACCTATACACAGATCCTCATGACATGCTGCTAACATTTTGTAACACAAATACATTCAGAATAAAATTAATATCAAATTCCAGAAATGAGTTTTCAAAATTTTCATGGGTTCGTGCTTCACCTGGCTGGCCACGTGAAGTTTTCTGGGTTTTCTCCATGTCTGTAACGCCTGAATAGGGGCCAGTTACCCTTATACAGATTTCCCAAAAGGCATTATTCCCGCGATATGACCATCATAAACGCATACAACTGCTATTACATGATAATTATGACACACTTTACCATGAGGCGATATAGCGTAGAAGCTCATGTCCAACTAGCTTCTACAAGACAAGACATTACCCCACATGTCTAGTCAAACAATTCCATTGCTTTCATCTTAATGCTAATTAGTCTTTTATGTTAATTTCTTATTGCTTTTAGTATTTAACGCTATATTAATTCTCTATAAAATGTCTTTTTGGTATGTATTTTAGAGTGTCTAGAATGAATTAATTGGATTTACATTGATTCATATGGAAATAATTGCCTCAGTTTTTGTAGTCTCAGATTTCACCAATTGTTTTTGGATGGATTATCGACGAAAACTGAGGTAGCACTGTAATCTAAATTGCTACAGAAGTACAAAAAGTTGTAACACAGAGATGCTGTTTGCAAAACTTAGAATTTCATATCAATATCATACAGTTACTGTAGCAAATCAGAAATGCTATCAGAATAATATTGATCTCTGAAAATTGTGTTACCCAAAGACTTTAGAATATATAGACTAAACCAAGCTATCACACTAGTACTGCATGTCAAAATTTAAACATAAAAAGTGCCATTTTTGAGCTAATTTTGGAGTTTGCTTAGTATTTGATTCAATAGTTAAATAAGTATAAAAATTTTAAGTATAGTTGTCAATTAAAAACTCATTATATATCTGAAATATTGCTGAGAGGCAAGATTATATTGAGTAAAGAAATTTTATTTTATTGAGTTAATTATCTAAGAAGATAATTTACTCAATAAAATTTGAATTAAAAAACTAAATTACATATTGCATTCAAATGTAATAACTAATCAGAATAGTATCATTTAATTATATATATATGAAAAGTCTCACAACAGTTGAACTTTGAACTCAACTATAACAAGCATAGTTATAATGAGTTCAAATTATTGAAAGCAAATCATTTTGTTTTCAGTTAAAATATTTTCATATAAAATGTTCATAGTTACAATGAGTTTACTTCAGATATGATAAATATATTTTTGTCATGTGCAGCACTAAATAATTAGAAAAATTGTATCAACAGAGTGAACCACTTACTAAGTTGTCAAAACTAAGTTTAAAATTTTTTATCTTTTTTATGATTCATTTTTACATTTATCTTTCAAGTTTTCACTCTTCTTTTATGATAAACCTGTTTAACAAAAGAATGTGTCGACAAAATGTGTCTTTCCACAAATCAAGATTTGTGGAAGGAGGGAAAAATACTGAAATTATCAAGAATTAGAGCATGGATTTAAAAGAAATGTGGAATTTTGCAGAAAATTCAGTTTGTTATTTTCAATGATTTCAACACCGTGGAAGAATAAAGATATCTATTTAATAGCATTGATGAAAACATCTCAGATACTAAAAATGTTTAGAAAATGTATTCATACAAATGTCAGCCAAGCATTAATACAATGATTTGAGTTAAAAGAAGTGCAAGATTTCCAATTGATGAACAACAAAAGTAATAAGCACAAGCTGAAAAGTTTGCAAAGGCATTCAGACATCAATATTTTGTTGGAAACAATAGATGGCATCACTTTAAAAACAGATCATAATATATGGCAAAATGTTGTATTAAAAAGCTACACACCAACCAATGCCAATAATATTTGGCATTGGTTGGTATGAAGCTTTTTAATACATTGGTTGGCATTGTTGGCTAGAAATGGCTATAATATTAATAATTTATAAAACAATTTGGCACTAGAGTTAGGCATTAGGCACCATCTCTTGATAAATTTAATTATTATAATTTTAACTAAATAATTTAAATAATTTAGAACTACCGGAAGAAAAGAATCGGCCTGGAGCAGAACTCTAACCTGCAATTCCTGCTTACCGTGCAGATGTGTTGTCAATTACGCTATCCGGACTTCTGGTCCAATCTCTTCTTCCAGTATATATAAGGTTACATATAAAGTCAATTATTAAAACCAATGGGATCGGTGGTAATATTAACACACTAAAAATATAAAATTTTTAGTTAAAAAACAAGTAAAAATTATACTCTTTCCATTTCCGACTTCGAGGATTCTATGAGCCAAAACAAGACAAACTAATGGCAAGGAACAATCATTACCTTTATTAATTTATCCATATGCATTTCGCCATCTAGGCCTCTTCAGTGGATACATCAGGATGTTATTCGTTGATTACGTTTTATACTCAACAACCGTTCCCAGCATGCATCGCCAACATGTAAATTTACTTAATTTGAATGCTGGAGTGGCTGTTGATGCATGCTGGGAACGGTTGTTGAGTATAAAACGTAATCAACGAATAACATCCTGATGTATCCACTGAAGAGGCCTAGATGGCGAAATGCATATGGATAAATTAATAAAGTAATGATTGTTCCTTGCCATTAGTTTGTCTTGTTTTGGCTCATAGAATCCTCGAAGTCGGAAATGGAAAGAGTATAATTTTTACTTGTTTTTTAACTAAAAATTTTATATTTTTAGTGTGTTAATATAAGGTTACGTTAAATATCAGGTTTAGTGATGATGTTTGTTTATATATATGGCAAACCCTTGCCAGGGTTTGCGATGGCTGGTTGAGTGCCTTTGGAGATGTTTACAGGACGGGGGCACAGATGCATCCCCAGCTGGCACCGTAATAACCATCAATGGTTATAATGTAACCTTATACATACTGGAAGAGGAGATCAGACCAGAAGTCCAGGTAACGTAATTGGCAGCAATCTGCACGGTAAGCAGAAGTTGCAGGTTCAAGTCCCGCTCCGAGCCGATTCTTTTCTTCCAGTAGTTCTAAATTATTTAAATTATTTAATTAAAATTATAATTATCAAATTTATCAAGAGATAGTGCCTAACGCCTAACTCTAGTGCCAAATTGTCTTATAAATTATATTATATAATATTATAGCCGTTTCTATCCTGATAATATTCGTCATTGGTTGGTGTGTAGTTTTATAATATATCTGATTTAGTGATGATGTTTGTTGTATTAAAAGTCAGATGATATTTTTTAAGAAAAGAAGAAATGACAAAACATTTTGAATAGCAGTATACAAGTTAGAAAGTTTCTTTGTTGTATTTTAAAATGTTATTGTATTAAGTCAAGTAAAGAAGATTTGAGAAAAACTGAGTTACATATAGTCATTAACTATTACTTACTACATCATTGTTGTGATATAAGATAAACCACTAAAAACAAATGTAGTGAGTAATAATTATAATGAGCAAATGCATTTGGGTCCCTTTATGCTCATTACTGCATTTGTTATAAGATAAAAAATGCAGTCAAAGTTATATAATGATACAAGTAGATCATAAATGAGAATGTCTAGATGGTGATCCAATATAAGACACAATTTTTACTTTTTTTCAATCAATTTTTGTCATTATTATTATATGTAACAAAGCACATCATGAAGTTGTTAAATGGTAATTATGGTAGATCCAGATTCCAACAAGTGATCAAAAGCACTATCCAAACACCTTTTGTATGATGTGTGCAAAGCTCATCAGTGCAATCTTCTGCTTCTCTTTGTTTGATGGGTGAGACCAGGGAGAAACTAATTATTATTATTCTTATTATTATTATTGTATGAGTGGATTGTGTGCTAATGGCCTAGTGCTTTGCCAGACCAAGATCCAGGCATAGCTACAGAAAAACTGATACTGTGATTATATGCTATTTGTATATTTGTGTGTTTAAAAGTTTCCTGTGTGTCATGTGTTTAGTATGATAGCATTCTGTAGTGTCATGTACAGTATATGCTATTGTTAACCCTAATGTTTCAAGATTTTTACATAATGTATGTGATACAATGTCTGTGCAAGAAAGGACTATTAGCACAAATACCTCATAATACATTCTCCACAGACATTTTTATTTTGGGGTTATGTTCAGGTATTTGCTAACTTTTTCAGATGTATATATTTTGTATATTATGAGTGTTTGAAACAGCTATGTCTATATTATATGTGATTTTGCTTTGTTTGTCAATAACTATGATTTGGTCATAACATATTTTGTGTGTTGTTTTCTATGAAATATATATTTCTAGTATATTTACTGGGTATGTAATGGTTGTTTGTATGCAAGCTCTGATATATTATGTTTGCTGTTTGGTTATGATAATGTAAATAGTCAGTTTATATTAAAAGCTTGTAACCTGATGTAATTTGTTGTATAGTTTTGTGATGTAGCATTTCCTATAAGTATTATATGTGAGTGTTGTGTCTTTTAAGACATTCTTTCTGTATTTTATTATTATTATTAAAAAATAAATTCAAAAACAGTGTTTCTGCTCTTATTTATTAAAAATTAAATTGTAAAAATTGATCTTAATAAAACTATTTATGTTTGTTATTGTTAAAAGATATTTTCAATTTTGATTTTTCAAATAATTTTTTAAAATAGTTCTTAAATTGTTACAAAAAAAAAAAAAATTCCAGACATAACTAATAAAATATGTCTAGAAATTTGTTTTACATTTTCTTTAATATTTTATGAGTTATAGATTATCATCTTTTTTTTTGGCAAATACTTCTATATTGTACAACTGTAGTTATTTTGTTAAAATTTGTGCTTATTTAAGATTGAAATTTTACTCAGAATGTTAAAAATTTTATGTAATTAATACAAGTGATGACTACACTTATATTAATTTTGAAATATTTTGTCAATTTTTTTATATTTGTTTTATATTTATTTTTTTAATCACATTTAACTTTAATTTTATTATTTGTTTAATGTTTTTAATAGTAACAGTGAAATTTCTGTGTATTAATTTGTTAAGTAAACATTTGTATTTTAGATTTATATTATGTAACTGCTCAATATTAAAAGAATAGTTATTTTTGTCTTTTTAGTACTCTCATATCTATCACTTTTTATCTTTTTACCTGAAACATCTTACATCATTACCACATGTCAAACAGACCTCACTAATTATGATGCTGATGATAGTTTTATACTACACTTGTGGACTGATACTGGGCAATAAAAAAGTGCCACATACAAAAACAGAATATGAAGAGATGCAAATTCTTAGATAAATGCTGATATGGTAAGAAATAAAAGTGAATACATCAGAAAGAATCTGAGAGAGATATGACTGGAAAGAAGGTGCAGGAATGAAGAATAAGTTGATCATATAAATTGACAGTAGAACAATTCCAAGTTAAGAAGACAAAACAATTGAAAGTTGATGGTCCCTGAAAAAAGAAAGATCAAAAAACTTGGAATGAAACAATTAGAAATAATCTAAAAAATATAATTGCTATAATTCCATTTTTGTACAATTTGAAGAGACTAAATAAAGAAGATATATAAACTTTTAAGAAAAGTATTTTTTGGCAGCAATAAAGCTTTATTGTCAAACATAAGCCTAAACTGTTAGATTATTTGGACTGTATGAAAGATAATGTAATCAATTATTAAAATTTAGAAAAATAAATAAATAAATAGTTTATAATGATCTTGTACAAAAATTAATCCTGAATTAAATTGGAAAAACTGTAAAAGAAAAAATTGCTCTGAAGTTAAACTTGAATCCACAACTTCTGCTTATTAGATAGAATAATGTAAAGGATTTAAACCAGAAATTTTCTGATTTAAATCCTGCTTTAAATCAATAAACTAAAAACAATTCAATTGAATACTTAGTTTCAAGAAACTAAAAGTTTCTTGAAACTAAGAAAACAGGTTAAGTCATTAATATTTATGCAAAAATACTAAAAAATTTTTTCCTTACCTGCCAATACCTTGATTCGTGATCGTTCGAAGAGACGAGAAGAACTGTTTCCACCATCATAATCTAAATCTTCTATCTCCTGCTGGGCAGAAGAATCCCACTGAACAAGTACTGAAATGTCAGTAGTCATGGTGAGATAACACCCAGTCAATCAATGAGTGCTCTACAAAAAGAAAAAATATATAATTATGTATAAATATCAATTTTAATTACTTTTATAGCAACAAATTTAAAATAATTACATGCAAGGTTTTATTTTGCTAATTATAAAACAAAATTGTTAGTTTAACAGTCAAATAAATCATGATTCCAAATAAAAATCAAAACTAAGATGAGCTTTTTAGGTGTGCCTACATATTTATTACCTAATGAAATATATTAAAAAGCTCTAGAAAAGTTATTTTTTGATTATTTTCACAAAATTAACTTTACCAAAAAATAAAAATAAAAATTAATTACTAAAAACAAGTCCATTGGATAACATTTTACATATCCAACAGAATTTGTAAAATGTTTAAAATCAACAAACAATAAGCTATAAAAATGCAATGACTAAAGACATTTACAAAACAAACCAACTAATGACTATAATGCAATAGGACTTTTGACATCAAATTAATAACTTTTTATTTTTTTTTTATTATGAAATTATACATATTCATTATAGGAATACTTAACTACAAATATTCTCAGAAAAAGTATTTATAAAGACATATGACATCACTCAAAGATAATCCACCTAAATTTTATTTTGAACAATTTTAAAGGTATTCATGTCAATATGTTCAAAATTTATTATAATATAGAAAAATATACATATACACATATTAGTTTTTTGTGTGTCTAATAAAATTTCAGAAACAAATAAAACTAAAGCATTTCATAAATACATTTTTAAAATTAAATAAATAATAGTGAGGTTGAGGCTGAAGTTTTAAGTGCGAAAACGTGTACGTCGGACATTCAGCGCTGCTTTCCCGTAAGCCTAGAAGTTTGACAATGGCGTTTGGAATGTTGAGCATGATTCCACTGACTTTCCAAACACCATTGTCAAACTTCTAGGCTTACAGGAAAGTGGCACTGAACGTCCGATGTACACGTTTTCGCATTTAAAACTTTGGCTTCAACCACACTGATGACAATGGTTTGGAACTTATAAAGTACAGCAAGTCATAACTTAATGTCATTGATATGTTCTTGGAAACTAATATTAAGCAAAATGACATATAATAAAATCAATTTTACCATAGGCTAAATATTAATATATAAACAAGATATATCATATTTACTCACATATAAGACAAAGTTTTTATTCATTTTTCACTGCTTCAAAGACCTAGCTCATCCTATACGTGCGAGCAAAAGATTCTTTGAGTTTTTGCAATAATTTTATAAGAACCATGTATTCACATTTTTTACTGGATGCTCACTCTATGGTGTTTAAAAACAAAAGTATTTTTTCTGGGTCGTTTGAATTGTTCTTGTGTATTGTCAAGACTAAAGATGAATAACAATAGGAAAAGCAAATCTTTTGAAGATGATTATTTGGAAATCAGAATTTGGAGAATTCTCATACGTGTAATTGACGGAGAGTGGATTTGACTGTTAAGAATAGGCAAAAAAAAGTTCCGGATTGTTCAGCTTTACATGAACAAATTATGTTGTCGATTTTACAAGATTTGTCCTTAAAGTTTAAAATGCCAGTAATTTTTGCGGGACAATGTGTGCATTTACATTCATTTGATATAAAATTAGAATTGTATTAATAAATCTAATTTTCTTCATTTTAGTCACACCTCGTCCTATATGCAAAATCGTCTTATATTTGAGTAAATATGGTAATTTGGTTAATACTATTCAAATTGAATCATTTTTTCAACTGCCATCATTAATTTCTACTTCATAGAATTAATTTCACAGTTATATATAAAGAAACTTAAACAACCATAATCATAAATGATTACAAATGTCTTGTACCTTTCTTTGACAATGTTAATGATACAATGCTAAGTGAAGACTTGCTGTATTATAATTTCAGAAAATTCTATTAAAAAAAAATAATAAAATGAATAAAAACATTATACAATTTGGAACTACATTATATTAGCAAATAAATTTTAAAAATATCTTCACAATCAATGGACAACTTGCACATTTTTTTTAATTGCTAAAAAATACAGATCAATAGACTTGGCACTAAATCAACAGACAAGATACATCTTGAACAAATGTTCTTTTTCTTTAAATTCACATAAAGTATATTCAAATAAATATCACAAACCAATTAGAATGGACCACAGAAATGATTCAGCATTTTATAAACAAATTTCTACACTTCAAATAATTGTCTTCATTCATTCATCAATAATTATAAAATCAAATCAAAAATGCTTGTTGGAGAAATAGAATTTTTTTAAATATCTTTAATCCATATCAAAATGTAAATGGATTTAATAATAGCTTGGTGGATAATCTCTACTGACTATAGATTCAAAACATGCCAGTTCACAGAATATTGGAATAAAGTTTTCAACTTACAATTAAAAAATACAGCAGAACCCTGATCATCTGAGGTAATGTGAGCCAATTTTACCTCAGATAACAGAAAACTTGAATAAAATGGATGGACATGGCCATTTCTGATTAAAAATTACAAATACAAAAGATTTATATTGTAGCATTTTTAAGCCTTTTTTTATCCCTTAGTGAATTTAATCATATATAAAAACAATTTTTACCTCATTTGTGATACAGCTAACACATACAATAGTTTTAAGAATAAAAAATTTACATTGTTGACATTACACTTTAATATGAATGATTAGTCTCACCATTACCTCTTAACTTCAACATAACAGAAACAAATCATTTTATAATGCATGTTATCACTTTAAACTTTCTCTTATGAATTACAATATTGAAAAAGTAATATATTAACTTACGTAAATAATACAAACTAACCTTACACTTCAGTAAAAATCTTTAAACTTCAAAATGTTTTCTGAAAAACCATCTTCAGTGAAAAACTGTCTTCCAGGCCCAATTCAAACACAAAGACATTAGAATAAATTTTTCACAGCAAACATTTTAACAACAAAAAAGTTCTTCATTTAGGCTAATGCTCATACAAATGAGTGTATCAGCAATCTGTGTTCAAGTTGTGGCTGGAAGAGAAGGTTTTGCACATTGAAAGGCAGAAAGCATTGTGGAGTTTAAAGTTTTCTACTGAAGTTTAAGGTTAGTCTACAGTATTTACATTACCTTCAGTTTTGAGTGAATTTGTATTCACTTACAGGTTTGCTTTGTATAATGTGGAACTTTGTTTAGTCAGACTTCTGTTGTATAGTACAGTACATCTTTTTCCACATAAATTAGAATGATGTAAGACATAATTTAATGCAACAGCTTGCATCATTTAGGTGCAAATATATGTGGATGTGATGTAAAACATGACAGTGAATAAAAAGTATATTCTTAACTGAAATTAAATTAAACTAAAATTTTAAGTTTAATTTAATTTGAATTATTAAATTTATCAAAAGATGGCAGTTTAACTGCCTACCTCTAGCCAAACAAATATATTTAAA
Source organism: Centruroides vittatus (assembly GCF_030686945.1). Classification (NCBI taxonomy): domain Eukaryota; kingdom Metazoa; phylum Arthropoda; class Arachnida; order Scorpiones; family Buthidae; genus Centruroides; species Centruroides vittatus. Next base: position 300,888 of record NW_027120892.1, read on the forward strand.
ATTATTTAAGAGAAAAAATCCTAGAAATAACACAAATGTATACAAATATGTAAATTTCATACAACATAATAGAATCAGATGAAGTACCAACAAGACTAATGCTAACACCATCCATTTCTAACATTTGATTTTAGTCTAAAAATCAATATTCTTGTTAACTGAAAATGCTATTTCAAATAATTGTCATACAGACAATTTCAAAATCAGTTAGATGTTATTTGGGAGACTTAAAAATGCATATTTCAATTAAAACTATCAGTTTTCTCAATAAAAATGAAAATGTTTTCTACAAATATTGAAGATTATGGAAAGAATAAAGATTACTTTTGAATACATTAACTATAATATTAATTAATCTATCTAGTTAAGAATTGATTATGACTAAATTACTAATAAGTTAAAAAATAATACATGTAAACTAGTATAAATTTCCAAATGAAAGCCAGTTCATTTTAGTTAAAAGTAATAAAATCAAATTTAATAAAATTTAATACCTTCACAATCATATAATAAAACAAAAACTTATTAATATATGGTAATTTTTCATATTCACAAAAATTGTATATTATTCTATTTGAAATAGGTGTGTATTTACTTATATAATTAGATTACATTTAATGATAAAGTGAGTTACATTTCTGAAAATGCATTTCATCTGATAAAATTAAACAATTGTAATACAGTATAAAAAATATTTAAACAACTGACAAATTTATAAATTAAGAGCAAAATAATTTTCAGAATAACATTGAATAATAATAATAATAATAATAATAATAGTTATACTACATAAAGAGTTTCACATTTAAAAGAAAAATCTAATGAACTAATTAGTAAATGGATATATTGTAAGTCTCAATATTTCTTATTGCCATTTATGTGATGAAAAAGTTCAGAAACAAAAATCGATGATATAAAATCAATACGAAATAAAAACAGTAGAGAAGAAATAATTTGATTTCTAACCAATAGCTTTACTTTCTATATTATTAGTTTTTAATGTGAAAACAAAACATAATTTGTAATGATTTAGTTTTAATTTAAAAAATATTATACACCATGTAAATTACATTATCCAATTAAACAGACAGCAAATTCTGTTTTGCAGAATTTTATGGGATTTAAAAATTAAAATAATGATAATCAATTTTTTAACATATTTTGTGTGTTATTTGCCAAATTTCTTTTATAACATTCCATTTCTTATGCAGAAAAATTAAGATCTGATCAATAAATTCACTTTTTATTTTTCACATGAAAATTTCATATATATTTTGAATATATTTTTATTATAAAACTAAAATTCATAACAATAATGATTATCATCATTATGATTCCTAAGAAATAAAGAGAAAATGAAAATAAACATATAATACTGTTTTATGGCTATTTAAAAATGAATTTTTTTTGATAAATTATATATATTATATATCTCAAAAACAATCTGAAATAAAAATTTACTGTAATTCTGTTTACTTTTATAATAAACTTGAAAAGTAAACAGAGAGAAAGTATTTTAATTCTTTTTACAGATTTTTTAAAAAATAATTTAACAAAATCATTAAAATCATGTTTTATTGATTTAGTTTTACTAATTAAAAGTTTAAAAAAGTTTGAATTGTTTCAGTGAAAATATCTGCTTGTTAATTAGAAGTATTTATTAAAAATTTGTAACATTAATAAAGTTGTTATTTTTCTTCAAAAATTCTAATGCACTATTATTTTCAATACATCAAAATAATAATGTGCTCTTGTTTCTATTAAAAGTAATTTTTTAAATAGCTATTTAATATTGAACAAAATTAGCATTTACTTAGTATCAAATTAATTCCACAAATATTTTTTATTGAAAGATTCATTATTTCATAAAATATGGAACTCATTACAGAACTTTTTGGTTCCATTTTCAAAACTTAAAAGATGACTTAATTATAGATTTTAATAAAATAAATACATTGCCTATTCTTCAAGAAATCTTTTTAAATCATTAAATGTATAGAGGATTAAAAATTCCATTTTGGAGGAACACTCTTAAATGAAGACAGTTTTAACTTAAAAATGGTTCCAGTAAAGATGAAACTAAATTCTAAAATTGTTTAGGTGATTAAAAAATATTTTTTCAAAATAGGTAAAGTTCTTACATTATTAAAAACTTTAATTTTCCATTAAATTGAGGAAGTTTTATAATTAACAATCAGTTATTACATAAACAAAATTCTCATATAGAATCAACTTTAAATAGAATCATTATCAAAAACTATATGCAAATAACTAATATAGCTAATTTTAATAAAAGAATTTATCATTCAGGATATTAAAGCACAAAATAATTCTTCTATTTTTTTAATCAATGCACTTTCCTAATTATAACCACATAGGAAACTATTCAACAATAATCATTTCCTTTTCACATATCCCTCTTTTCCAGTATGACAATAGCTTTTGTCTGTCTAAATGAAAAACATGAACCAGAAATCTATATTATTTGATGTGGATTGCAAATTTCTAACTATTATGGATTGTAATTTTATCATGACAGTTATTTTAAATGAACAAGAAAAAAAAAACTGGTTATTTTAAAATTGTTTCATAATTTCATTTTTAAATTAAAATGCTCTTTGATCTTTTTCTAAATAAAAGTAATTACTTTTCTTTTTAACAAAATATAGAATTTAATTTTCAACCTGCTCATTACATACTCTTTTCTGTAAAATGTGTTTTTTTTTTTTTTTTAAGTTTCTATTAATGCATTTACATTGCTTTTGACTATTCCTCTCTATCTTTAATACTAATTTCCTATAAATCAAGATATTTCTATTTGCTAAATTTATGTTTTGATTAGAGCTAAATTAATTTAAATTACATTGTATAGTAAAGTCAAAAATTATTTCCATTTCACTATTAAAAATAAAATGGAAATTGTAGATATTAATTTTCTGGAATAAGGCGATTACAAACTATATACAGTAATTTAAAATATACCAAATATGTATTCATTATTAGATGAGATATTAAAATAAGACAAATGTTAGGTATGATATTAGCAAAATAGCAGAATCGCTAGTTATTGCTCTTGTGATTATAAGGCATTCTTAATGTAATACATGACTAAAAATTATTCCTAAATATTTGATTTCTCAATTATACAAACAATGCCATAAAGTTTTATAGAAATTTTTATAGCTTTATTGTTTAAATATTTAGATTATAAAATGTAATTTTGAAAAGTCTAAAAATGTAACGAGTTCAAATTATTCTAATATCCAAATTATGAAGGCAATTTAAATGAAGATGTTTATAATGCATCCAAACATAATCACAATGATATATAAATTTAATTACACTGTAAAAAAGATATAATTTTTACAATAGAATTAAAAATTATATAACTGATGAAGAATGTAAACAATATAAAATAGAAAATTTCATATATGGAAAAAAAAATGAAAATGTTACAATTAGATCTATGGTCTCTACAAATGTAATTAATCAAATAAAAATGTTTAGAACTAGACAATAGAATTACTATTATCCAGTCTATTAAAAATAAAAATTGTGAGATTGAAAATGATATGATCATAATATACAACTACTGAGAAATTCAATGCTGAATAGTAAAACACTCCAAAAATACCTTAAAAATTACATTAATCACTTTAATCTCTAACCTTCTTTATCCTGAAGGAGGATGGTTAAATACGGCCAAAAACATTAAAGTGATTAATGCAATTTTTAAGGTATTTTTAGAGTGATCATAGTATACATTTCTTCATATATAAAAATAATATGCTCTGTATTTAGATAAATTTAACATGAACATATTTAGTTTGGCAGCACAAAGTATACTTCAAATTAACAATGTATATTTTCATGTCAATATCAATACAGTTTCTTTGTTAAATTTCCTTGTTACAACTAAAACAGAACAAAAATTATTTTTTCTAAATGTTATAACTTAAAACAAATATTTTGTAGAAGAGCAATAGAATTATTAAGCAGGCAGGTTAAGCATATATAGCATCTTCCTCTAAAATAGAAATTGGCACTCTCAACTGAGGCAAAATAAATGTATTATAAACAGTTACATTGTAAAAATAAATATAAATTTATCATCATATGCAACAAGTTTATTACCATTTAATATTTTAATAATTTTTGTTTGTAATTTTATTTTATTTGGATCCCTCACTCATTGACATTCTCCTGCCTTGCTTAACATGCTTACTGACTTACTCTAATCTTAGTATACTAAGCATTGCTTGAATCAACAACAATTTTGACTAACAAAAAGTAACAAGAGAACAATCTCCTCAATGGAAACACTTAAGAATATAAAAGAAGAGTTTAAGAAATAAAAATACAGATTTTCAATATTTAATAGCATGTTTTTTTACTTTTAATTAGTGATCAAATAAAAATTGCTGTTTTTCAATCAGGTTTTATTTAAATTTAAAAAATGAATGATTATATAAATACATGGCTACTGCCTGGCAAAATTTGAGTGCTACTAATGGGGCCAAAATCAATTGGCAAAAGGTTGATGTTAGCAGGGGGGATATATTTAGACCCTCGTTGTAGAATCCTATGTACGTACCACAAGTACTCAAGTACTACAAAAGAAATTAGACTGTAAATTCCAGTGGTTAGTATGTTCATCACGCAGACAATGCTACATGTCAATGAACACTCCATATTATAATTATACAGAAGTCATACCTTCCATGGTACACAGGATTCTATAATGAGGGCCTAAATATATCCACCCTGCTAACATCAACCTTTGCCAATTGATCCTAGACTCTCCTAGTGTCATTAGCAGAACTCAAATCTTGTCAGGCAGTGGCCATGTATCCACAAATAGAATTATCGGTAATCACAAAACTTGCAACAGCAAGATAAGCATCCAATTATATAAATATTCTACTAAAGCAAAAGAATTTGATCTATAGCTAAGTAGTAATTCTAAATTACCATACATATAGAGAAAATATGGCTTACAGTATTAGATGACATGAGTGATAAAGTGAATGCCAAATTTGTGAAAGTTATGGATCCAAATCACTTTTCCTAAATGTTTATAACTACTTAATTTTTAAATTTATCTCTAAAAAGTGATATCACCTATCTCAGTAACATTCATATAATCATTAGTTTCCTTAATACTTTATTTATAACCTAATAAAAATCTCATGCTCTTCCTTAATTTGATTTATTACTGATCAGTTAATACTTACATATCATTAATTGGTTATTACTTAATTTATTATAAGAAAAAACAGGTAAGCTTGATTTTAAAGTAAAAATTTTGAATTACATAGATCCAAAATTTATAGTTAAATGTTTAGAATATGGTATTTTTTTTATTCTAATGAGAATAATTTGCATTTGTTCTATTTTTAGTTCATTTTTAATTTAGTTGTAATCATTAAAAAAATGACTACAAAAATGTTTAAGTAATAAAATTTCATACTTTTCTATAATAAAAGCTTTGTATTTAGTAGATAAATTCTGTAGAAAACCAATAATTCAAATAAGTGTTTTTTAAAATTAAAAACCACTAAAATAATGTAATCAAAAATCAAATGCATGGAAATTATTTTATGTATAATTATTCTAATAAGCTATTCCAATTTATTTTGGAAAATTTAATTACAAATAAAATTTAAGTATTCACTCCTTTCATATTACTTTTATTAAAATTAAAACACTTTACATTTATGACAGGTACAATTTTTTTTTAATTTTAAAAATAATGTATGTATATGATTGAACCTATTTGATATAATCATGGATATTGTTATCAGTATCTAATGTTATATATTTTTGGAACATGCTAGTCCTGATAAGTTAATATATATATTAAAAAACTTTTATATATTGTGATCACAGTTTGAGTTACAGTCAGTCATTTTACATCATCAGCTTCAACATCTGGCTGAAAGTGGTAACTGATAGCAATCTGCATGTTATTAATCTTAACCAGCACTTTAAATTTTTAATTATTTGCTTGCAGTACAATAGTTTATATTGCTAGCATTTCTTACTTCAATTATATGGTGAATGAATAAATGAATTAATGAATTAATTAATGAATAAATGAATTAATTAATAAATCTTCAATTTGTATAGTTTTTAATTGTTTTAACATGCCCTTTTAATATCAAATTCAATAAAAACAGAATTCCTACTAATTGTAATCTTATACTCTCTTAAATGTTATGTCAGTTATCATTCAGTAGAGGTGATTACAATAAGCAAATTCTACTGTACTATAATCTCAAATCAGTTTGCTTAATTAACTTTTTAAGTTTGTTTTTAAGATTTGTAAAAAAGTATTATGTTTCTGATCTTCCTTTTTTCAGAGAGATCTCAAAATTTTACAACTATACATAGAAATAATTCATTTTAAAAAGGACATTTAATACTTTACAGAGTTTGCTTTTAAAAAAATTAAAGAGAAGTGGCTTCTTATTCCAGTCATGCTACTAATTCAAATTCCAGTGCTCTAAATTACATTTTAAATCAGATAATGATCAACATGAAATATAGAAACCAATTTTTTTTTTCTCTTTGCAAAATTAGAAATATAGGTTATCTCTCCTATTATCAAAATAAAAAATTTTAACTTTTTATATATAAGAAATCTTGAAGAGTTAGTACATTTATTTTAAAAAAGAAATAAAGAAAAAAAAAGACAATGTGAAAGTAATTCCAATTAGAAATTTCAACTTCAAAAGATATTTAATAACTTTAACATAATATTTGAATAGTTTTAAAGGCTTTTAGATACATGAAACTGTACTGTTCTCCGGTGTAGATATTCTAACATCTTTCGAATAGTTTTAAGTTAAAAGAATTCAAATTTGATAAATAAAATTTGATGTCAAATTCAATGCATTAACAAGAATGGAGATATCAATTTTTCCTTTATGCATTGTTTTTAACCTGAACTGAAAAGTAAAACCATCAGTTTAAAACTGTTACATAAATTATGCTGACATACATGTTATGGAAACATTTCTGTACATCATCGAAATATTATTTCACAAAAATAATTTTTTTCAGAAGCTAGTTATCATAAATTTATTTTATTTATTTCTAAACAAAAATAACAAAAACATACATATCATCATATCCATTTCCAATAAGGAGTAAATAGCTAGCAGGAGAGATCAAACACACATTCATTTATCCAATTTTATTAAATTATTATTCTATATTTATTGACATACAAAGGAAATCTTTTTTCTCAATAATAAATGTTTTCTAAATCAAATATTTATGTATTAGCTTTGTTAGCTTACAACATAGTTAGTAGGTTATATAGCAAATAGGATATTTTTAAATTTAAAAAATAATGATAAACTTTTACATTGTTACAACTTTTAATTTGTGTAATTAAAAATTAGAATCTCTTCACTGTACTAACTTTTTCACTTCAATTTAATAATGTGCAGGTTTTAGCAATCAACAAATCTGTTTACTAAACGATGTGCCACTGTTTGAGATTTCCTGGATTCCTGGGGAATGCAATGAACTTTATTCTCATCACTTCTAATATAATTTGAAAGGAAGTAAAAGTTAACTTTTGATGATACTAATCAAGTAAGAATAAACAGGCTTACAAAACTTGATATACCTGTTGTTCTTATTGTGCATTTCACGTTATTAACATTAATGCAAAGTAACTTGATCTTCATTCTTAGATAAAATTACAAGAATGAAAACAAATATTACATAATAAAATTTTCTGATTGAAATGGCTAATTAAGAAAATTAGCTGTCTGGATCCTACAGAAAGTAATCCATCTAAGGGTAATTTCATTTAAAGCCTGTCATAATAGATAGTAGAGAGATATGTAATATTTATAAATAATAAACAAACCTTTAAAATCCCAGAGTTTTAACACACATCTGTTTATTATCATTCTGTGCTGGATTTTAAAAGTTTGTTTATTTATTGTTTCATTTAGTTGCATTTCATTATGACATTTGTCCCAAAGTGCTGTAAATATATAATTGAACACAGTTAAGGACTTATATATAAACATTTTAAATAAATCGACAAACGAAATATAAAAAGCATTTAATAAAAATACAAGCTACTAGGACATTACCAAAAATAAAAAAATTGACAAATAACATTTTCAGCATCAATACAAACTATTTTAAGTAATGCTGTGATTAGTAGTATTATATATAGAATTTAATATAGCTGTTATCATCAAACTATTACAAACAGTTTACTGTTAATATATTGTAATATAAAAGATCTTGTAGATACATCATTATAGTAAAAGTTGTAATCACTTACTACATTTTTATAATTATTAGTTGAGTATCTATACAGTTTTAACTGTTATTAAGTACTTGTACACTGTACTTTATAATCATCTATAATCTACATTATAATATTAATAATAAACAGTAAATATATGAACAAAAAAGTTTCCTTCATTCAATTGCTTTAATGTATTTGGATGAATTCTTTATTGAAAACATAATATGCAATGTTACATAAAAGGTATTTACAACTGATTGAAATTTATTAAACAATTCACAATTATGATATACCAGTAGGCTGAATAAGTTAAAGTACACATTAAAGTTTTCTTTTTCTGATATACTGAAATCACATTCATTCACCCATACAATGGGTTCAAATTCATTGAATACCCATACAATGTCTAAGTGGTATTCCAAGTTCTTTCTATATATGATGAATTATATCAGCATTGATATCAGCAAATGCAAAAATAGTTCTCACCTTCAAAACTTTCATGCCAGCTATTTTAGAGTTGTAGACAGTCCTTGACAAAACCCTGCTTAAAGAATTCACATGGAATTATGTATGATGATCGAAGTGGCCAAGGTAAAGAATCACTGTCCAATCCACTGACTAGAGAATTTCATGTTCAAAAATTTGTGAATGAGCAATGCCCAATTTGCTGACATAGAAGTCTTGATGGTAGTGGTTTGTAACATACAGTTCTACACTTATGTTGAACCATGATATGCAATTTCATTTCAATAAATTACTCAAAATACTGTGCTTTCTCTTGAGGGTGACTATTCAGTGAATTCTGTTAATGTGCAGCTAGTCAACACCACTGTCAAATATACATGACCAAGAACATCTATGAAACTTTTTGAATATCTCTTAAATAAGATATGCCCAGAACTTTTGTCATAGTTAAAATTCTTATATGTAAAGTTATAAAGTTCTTTTATGTACAGTACATCCTATTTATTAATACATATAGAACATGCCTGTTCTATCTTATTTTTTAAACAATAAATATTTTTTAAAATTAACAATCATCATCTAAATTTTTTATTAAAGACAAATAAATTATCAAAGATTTAAAACAATATAGTTTCTGCTTTAATTTTATAATTTTTTATTTGATTTGATTTCATATTTAACATACAATTTTAAAAAACTGGATGATATTTATTTATTTACATAAAATAAATTTATTTTACATATTTTAATACATATAAAAATTTAGTTTGTAAAATTATAAAATTTTCTTTTATAATAAATACAACCAACCTGATAATTACTTCAAATATAAAATGAACAACTGGATTCCTTTTTCAGGCTATTAAGGCTAAATAATTACTAAGTAACTTAGCACTTACAAGTAGACTGTTATTTAACAAGAGATGGCAGTCTAACTGCTAACCTCCTGCCAAGTTACTTAGTAATTATTTAACCATAGTAGCCTGATAAAAAAATCGAACTGTTCATTTGATGTTTGAATTTTCCTTTGTTGAAATTATGAAATTATCTCACATTTGTTAATTATCACACTGTTAAAAATATAATTATATTTATTTAACAAGTGTTTTGAAAGAATAAGGATTTTAAGTAGATTCTACAAGTCAATAAAAAGAATAAAATCTAAAATAAAAATAGTAAGAAATTAAAAAAGAATCATTAATAACTATATAAGAATTTGATAACAACTACAGTAAATATTCATTCTTATTTTTAGTAAATTTTTTAAAATAAAATATAGAACTTAGGCTTTATTATTATAAGTGCCAACTGAAATAATTTAACACAATTTAATTATAATGAAGCACATATGCATCCTATAATAAAATATTCCAATTACAGGATCAACTTCAATTCATCTGTGTCAGTTATTAAATGAATCTGATATTGTACTTCAGAAACATCTGTTTTTGACTTTACAACTGATTAGCTATATTTATTCAGAAATAACGCTAAAAACTTCATAAATTATATTCATATTTTAAATCTTCAATTGGCACTTATACAAAATGTAATATGCATATAAATAAATAAATTTGTTATAATCCTACATATAATGACTTGAAATAAATAAAATACATAGAAACAAAAAAAAATTGCAATTTTTAAATAAGATAATAAATGATATATCTATAATCAGGAAACTAGTATATAAATCTGGCACAACTAAATGAATTGATTTTTAATTCAAACATAAACCATGGATTCAATCAAGAATAGTAAAGACATCTTTTGATAATGTAATACTAATTAGCATCAATACTTTGTATTCCATGCATGTATCAACAGTCTAATAACTACTTACATCAACAATTAATAAAACAGCAAAGTATAGTCCTAGTTTACATGGACAATATAAGATATTGACAACTAATTACAGAAATACTTTTATTGTTACACATGAAATAACATTAGTAATTTGAAACATGATAATTGTATGCATGATTAAATTCACCAATTGATTTTTTTCTAATGACTTTAATGCACATTGCTGATGTTAGATCTACTGCTTAATTATGAAAATAATAGGAATTAACTACCACTTTGAGATAGAGGATAAATGGATTGATAGAAGTAATAAATATATAGACTGTTTAAAATCGTGAAAAGAAAAACTTTAATAATAGATTTAAATTATGCTCACACTTTATGGTAATATATATTAAACCCCCCTAAACTTTTGCAGGTTCCTTATTCTGCAATACCAGAAAAAGCACTTTTCACATCAAATAACCTCATTTTTAAATGTTGTATGAGCATGCAACTTTCTTTGATAACAAAGAAAGAAATGATAAATAAGCCATTGTCTAAGACATCTTCAGATTTATTTCTTACTTAAATAAAGCTTCAATGCTAGAATGTTCATATAAAGAACATCTCAGAAGCTGAAAGAATATATAAATACTCACAGACACCTTCCATACTGGTTCCAGCATATAGCTTTACTGTAAAAAATAAATGTTTTTGATCACTTTCAGAGATCATCTTCAAGTTAATATACAGTTCCTATAAATTGAATTTTACATTGCTTGTCCAGTGCATAGAATGTTCATTTTTAAAAAAAGCTGCTCAAATAAAATTTGATTTATGTGAGCAGTATATTAATCTGATAAAGATCTCTGAAGTGACTGAAAATATTTGTTTTTTACAGTAAAGCTATCTGCTGAGACCAGTAAGGACGACATGTGTGAGTATTTTCATATAAAGTTTGAGATTTGAATAGTTAGAGAAATTCTTTTCTATACAGACAGTGAAATTGGATTACATAATAACTACTGGTAATTACCATGATTTTTTTATAATCAGCAATTTTTAAATGATGCAAATAAGTAAAATAGAAAATTTATCAGCATCATAAAAATCTGAATGAATATAAATATAACATGGCCGACGGCCACACTAATATACTGTACATCAAAACATTCTTATATAATATAATTAATTACCTCACATTGACAAAGATTTTAATTATTGTTAAATACTTCCTATTCATAACAACAACACTTTGATAGTTGCATTGAAATGATGCTAATTTTTATTTATTTTCCAATAAGAAATACCAAAAAATTTAGCAGCATTACTTTGCTTATTTATTATTATAATTTAATAAACACTAACTTATTTCATTATTTGTATAAAAAGAAATTCCCTTAACTATAAAAATTCTTCAAATGAATAGGGAAATGTTTACTCTCAGTTGTTGCTAAGCAACAAACACAACTGTAGGCTTCATGACAACAGCATGGTTGCTGTTTTCTCTGCATTAAAATTTCTTATTTCCAAAATGTTGCTCTGCATGTACATTTCAAGAAAAAGTGCTACCATTAGAATGATAATGATAAATCTTACTGATCTATTATATTTGTCCAATTTTTATTGGAATTCACTCTTAACAAGATTGTGAATTTTAAACCTTGAAATTTATCTATCTTCTCACATTATATAGCTTGTTGACAAATCTTTGATGGGCTGTAAAGACCAATATATTTGCTTCATGAAGGAGGTATTGTTTGATGAATCTGTGAAAAGATCACTTCCAGAGCCACAATCAAGTACACTGATACCCTATGTTCATGAATAGTTGGGACCAAATAACTCTTCATGTACTGTACATACATAGAACTCAAAGTTCAAGAATTCAATTTTCAATGTTAAATTTGTAAATCATTCCAAGACTATATCAATGGTGGTCAAACTGTGGCACCCACATATTTATAAAATTTCTTTTTATAAACTTGTTCATTTTTCTTTAATTTTCAACTCAATTCAAAGGCTTTTTTTTTTGTTGTTGTTATTGTTGTAAGCAGTTTCCAGCAAACTTTAATAAATCTTTTCTATTTGTGAAAATTTCTACGTAATTCAAAGGTAATTTTTAATACATATTTTACACAGCATAATTATTATTATTTTGAAGGTTGGAGGACATATTAAATTACTTAAAAAATGAAAAATAATTATATCATTCAATTTCAAGATTTATTTTATATCTTGAAAATAATTAATTATATACTGGGAAACAGATAACCATTTTCTTGAAATCCCAGGATAAGTGAAGGACGGGGAAATGAGAAACCCTAGTTACAGCACAGCATTGTAAATTTAACTGTATGATAACATATGATCTAAAGTATTATTTATAAAATATATATTTCCAGATATAGGGAGTATGAAAAGTTATAATATACCAAAAAGCCAAATTACAGCATTTACAATAAAAGAACAAAAATCTTCTTTAAAAGTATTTCTGTGGATGAATGTTCAATTATTCCCTTAAATTTAGTTAATTCTAAGTGTATGTGCTAATTGATTCTCTTAAGTTGAGTCAGTTTGTCTTGGTATAGATAACAAACCATAAGACTATGCAATATAAAATCCATCGGAAATATTTCTATACTCAGAAAACTATGCCTTTAACTAAAAGTTATTGAGAATAACTTGAACTTTTTGATTAGTGAATATAATAGTAAATTTCACACATTCATTTCAGTCTTGTACTCCAAATTAAAGAAATTCAAGATCTTAAAATTAAATTCACAGAACTCATTTTCAGTTGTATAGTGAGATGGATGCTACAAATGGAATATATGTTCACCTTTCATACATTATCCATCAATTTTTTATGAGATATCAATGACAGACAAAATAGCAAAATCAATAGTTAACCAATTTGATTCTCATGCAGTAGATTTAATGATGCTTTTTTTTTGTACATATTAACAATTTAACAGAGGATTTCACCAGGAAAGTTTTTTTGAAATAATTCTCTTTTCTTGAGCACTCATTACTATATGTATAGTAATCTTTACTGCATCAATATAAGTACCAAGCATTGCACAAAAAATTAAAATACTGTCAAGAGATTTGTGGCTTTCTACCATAGCTTTGTCCTTTACTTTTGCAAAAATGTTTTGCAAAAGTTGCAACTATGAGAACTTCCCTTGATTTCTTCTTATATATATATATATATATATATTGAATTCTACAATAAAATTGCATTCTAATCATTTGTTTATGCATAGCATTATTAATATTTTAATTTTTTTTTTGTTTTGTTTTTTGAAAAAGTTTTCAAAAATTAGATCAAAAACTTAGACTAATTACTAAAAATTTTTATGTTCATATAAATAAAAACAAGTATTCTAGAAGCTATGAAAGTTAAATATTAAAATAATATTCAATCAACTAATTGGTTTGCAGCCGAACAGAGTAAAAATTAACTATTCATTACATCTTTTATCAAATATTTATTTCATTCAGTTAATCTTGATTGAATATAAATTCTTAAATCTAATGAATACATTATAATATACATTTTTCTCATTTCCAATTTCTAGAAATCTAACAGCCTTGTCTAGCTAGTCCTTTTAATATATAGCAAAATGGAATGGAAAAAATGGAAGTACTGTATTTAAAAATACAATTTCTGGAGTTTAACAGTAAAATTATTGTCCATGTAAATAATCTTTAATATTAAAAAGTATATAAATTCTGAATAGAAATTAAAATTGAAATTAATAAAATACAGTACGATCCCGCTTAACGCTGATTCAATATAACGCGGTCTGTTTGACGCCTAAAAAACACTCAAAATTTACGCTGATTCAAAATAACGCGGTATTTCAATGATTCATATATAATACAATTATTCCCAAACATGAACCAATCAGCAAAAGGTGGCAATTCGTCACAGTGCTGTATTTCCCTTAAATATATGTTTGTTTTATGCAATTTTGAAAAAAATATAACATTATGGATGCCACAGGAAATATCGGTTTCGCTTGGCAAGAATTAACTGAGAAATGCATGAACGAAATATGGAAGAAGTTATGGCTGGAGGTATCCAAGAATTCTCATTGAGAAGACCTGTCGCTGTATCGTTAGGTTGACAAAATTGTCAACTTAATCGATACAGGAGATGTAGACGATCAGGATATTGAGGAGGTACTGCAGGTTTCTGGTAAGAGCCTTACCAACGACGACTTCAAGAACTGGCAGAACAAGGAATTCGTGTAGAACTGGAAAATAGAGATTCTGAAGACAAAGAACCCAAAAAATTTCTCTACAGTTTTCCTTAGTAAAAGGTCGGTAACGATAACCGAAATCGTTGATCAAATTGTAGCGAATGATCCAGATTTTGATAGGAGTGCCAAAGCAAAACAAGGCATTTTTGGATGCGATCTTCTGCTACGACATTTGCTTAAGGAAAAAAAAAAGAAAGCAACCAATGAAACTACACGACTTCATCACAAAAAACAAGAATTTCAGAAGATCCAGGATCTTTGTCACAATAAATTAACTTTACATTTCTGTGTGCATATGTTTATGTGTTATTTAACATATTATATTATTCAAAAATTTATATAAAAATAACTTAAAATTGTAGTAAAATTGCTTATTCTTTGGTCGCGTGTTCCTCCATCCCTATTTACTCTATGTTAAAATGGTCTCGTTTAACGCTGTTTCACTTAGCGCTTTGTTGTCTAGGAATGCATCCCCAACGTTAAGCAGGGTCTTACTCATATAATATTAAATTAAAACAATTTATGTGAAAAAATTTTTGTAGTACAGTACAGAATTATATCATTCATATAAATTTGCATTTATTGAAACAATAATAAAAAGTGGAAAGACATTGTAATGGCTGAATGTTAAAAAGCTGACTTACGGTAGTTAAAAGATGATAAAGCAAATATTTATCTCAAAAGTTGTTCTTCATTGCTAGTGATTTGTAATATTCTATTAAAATTCAAAAGTCTTGTTGGTTCTATATTTAAATTTTAACATATGTATTTATTCTTTTAAGGTCATCAATATTCATTTTGCCATGTAACCAAATTACCACATACTTAGATACATAGCCAAACAATCTCCTCAGGCTATAAATCCAATATTTTTAATAATTAATACTAAGTAATTTGCTACTATAGGTAGATGTTAAATGCCATCTCTTATCTAAATTAATGATTATAATTTAAATAATTTATTAAATAATTTAAAATCATCTGGAAGAATTATTGAAAACAGCAGATTCATTGCCAGAGTATTTAAGGCAATCGTTTGGCTATGTAGCTATATATTATCGAGCTTCAGGATGTTTAATATACTTATAATCACATTTTTGAAATTGTTCAAATTTATATTTAATGTCAACATATAAATTACAGATATCTCTCATACAACATCATATTAATTTTCTACAAGAGTCTATAATATCATATATGGCTATCATGTTTAATCATCCTCCATGGGTTATTGTAACAAGACTGCCAAACCACAGACAACGATTTTCCATCTTTATAATTGATGCAATCTCCTTCTCTTGTCACTTCTTATATCTAGTATTTCTAATGCTCTTATGTGGTAATAATTTTAATAATTGATTAAAATATTTGCTGGAAAAGTGGATAAAGTTATTTTTTATGTTTTGACTTTCAAATATCTAATGTTTTTAAAATATTAATAATGGTTAAAAATAGAAAAAATGTTTAGGTTAAAATCTTGTCCAGTAATGCACAGGTTAGAAGGAGAATCATTAAGATGCTGTAAACAAACAATTAAAAGAAATCTAAAGAAATAGTTAAAATACGCTTATTAGATATAATATAATTGCATGATGGATACAACTGATCTTTCCTCATTTCTTCATTGATCTTGCAATTGCTTCTTAAACTATTAACTCAAATATATTAAATGTATAACATACATTCCAAATTCCTCCAAAAAAGTTTGGTGTTTTTAACTGATTAGATATAACATACAGGTATACATTTTTCAATAAAATTCATTATTTTTTATAAAAAATACAAAAAGCTTTTTTAAAATTTGTATTAGAAAAAAGATTAATTAATTAATAATAGTAATTACTTGAAAATTAATACATCATAGTAACTAGAAACAAAATAATGATGACTGATTAATCTTTGATTATTTATCCACATTCTTATTTCATTTAGTCTCAATTATGAAGGGTTAGATTAACTTAGATATTAAAGATAAAACATAAAAAGAAAACTAATAAAAATATAAGATACTGTCTTGTGTTTCTATATATTCTATATTATTTTCATGTATGAGACTACAATACCAAAAACAAATTATTCATTTGAAACAGATTTATCTAATTCATTCACAATACATTTTTTAATTTTATATAAAATATATAAAAATTATTTTAAAATTAATGCAGTTAATAAGAATGATACAAATGTTTGAAATTTGTAATCAAATTTTATAAGAATTATTATGATGTAATACAGTCACAGTAATTGCAACACTTTTTTTTTAGTGCAAGTGTTTTCTTTAACCTTTTGAGAATGGCAGAACACTTTATATTGGTGCTTTGCATAAATTGATACTGTATATGTAAGTATACATATAGATATATATATAATTACAGGGCTATTTTTCAGCCAAAACATGCCAATATGCTGTACTGGCAGATAGAATAAGAAGCATCAATAGCTTGGGCATTGTACTGATAGTTGCTTGGTAAAAAAATTCTATATATTCACAGTTAGATAGATAGATAGATAGATAGATAGAGAGAGACAGGTAGGTATTATGATTGTCTGCAGAAATTTTTTAGGGGGGCAAGGTTTGAAAAGAAGTAATTACATCAATAAATTTTTAATTAATTATTAAATAATTTTTTTGAGGTTTTTTCATAAGTATATTGTAGAATATGGTATTACATCAATACAAAAAGACAAACAAAGTGTCTCGTGGGTTACGTATCTCAATCAGTTTTGCAATTATAATTTGTGGAATTTTTTACTTCTTCTCAGAAGAATACAAATGTCCTGTTTTCCCCTCTGTAGGTATATATTCATGAAAAGTATATGAGTTAAGAAAATGAATAAATTATAAAATAACTTTTAATTGAGTAACAGTTGCAGAACACTACGCATGCCTTCATGCAGTACCAGTGCTCCACAAATAGGCTATAGACAGTTCATATTTCATATAGAAATTTACATAATTGAATGATTTTTCTTGGACAAAACAAATATTTGATGAAGTAGTAATACATAAATATGTTATGAACTTATATATTTTACAATTTTTTCAAAATATTCTATATTTGAAAAAAAATCCCATTTTCATTATAATTTAAATTTTAAAAGACACAAATGTTCCTGAATGTCTTACACATCTTCAAATAACATCAGTGATTCAATGAAGCTAAAGATGAACTTAAAAAGTTTAAAATATTTTTCAGAATTTTCCATTTTATATTCATAATTGTTTTACTAAAAACATAATAGAAAAAAATTACTAGTTTTTACTAGTTATGATTTTAATTTCAAAGAATTGTTAGCTATTTAATAGTACAATATACAAGACATTTTTGTCATATCAAAATATTTATTTACATATTTACTTGCACATAAGATGAGGTTTTTATTCATTTATTACAGCTTCAAATTCCTAGGTCATCCTACACACATGAGCAAAAGATTCTTTGTGTTTTTGCAAATAACTTTTGTGAACTATGTACAGTAGACCCCCCCTTTCATATAACATGGAACGTATCTACCATGTTATATGAATTCCATGTTGTACGAGTCACTTAAATACATGAGCCAATCACAGCCCAGCATGTGTGCAGTTAGGGGCTATGGATGTTTGAAAGGTTTTCTTCCATAAAATTAATCGATTCTAGATTAATTTGACTCAACATTTCCAAATCATGTATAATTTTTTGGAAATAATCCATATAAACTATGCTATAAACAAAAAATTGTAGGATTACTTACCGAGTGTGCACCGTTCAATGACGCCATTGCTTAAAGCTTGTTTTCGTCATGGAGTGGCTCATCGAACGGCAGGCACATGTTTTCCTGATAAGTTATTTTTCTGCGAAAAATTCACTGAAGTTTGAAAACATCATTAATAAAAATATAATTTTTATGGCCATTAAATAATAAATGGTTTTTAGTAGGTCTCGCTGCTCGTTTAAACCAATGGTTGTACAATATCCGCTATTTCCCAGATTCAACCAATCCTGTTGCAACACGAGTCAGCGATGATGTTTTACCGATGTTATACGAGTCTTTTTTAGCGTGTTATACGAACACAATCGCAATTTTTTCGCAGTGTTATATGAATCCATGTTATACGAACCTGTGTTATAGGGGAGTCTACTGTGTTTTGCATTTTTTACCAGATGCTTACCCTCTTGTATTTTAAAAACATAAGTGTTTTATCTGGGTTGCTTGAATCACTCTTGTATATTGTCAGGAGTAAAGATGAATAGCAATAGGAAAAGCAAAGCTCCAGATTGAAATTCCAAAATCACACAGGAGCCTGATATAAGTTTTAATCCATTTTCCCATGTGAAAATAGACGATTATTTGGAAATCAGAATTCAGAGAAACTCATATGTGTAATTGATAAGAGAGTGGATTCGACTGTTAAGAATTGGCAAAAGAAGGTTCTTGATTGTCCAGCTTTACATGAACAAATTATGTTGTTGAGTTTACAGGATTTTTCCTTAAAGTTTAAAATGCCAGTAATTTTTGCAAGACAATGTGTGCATTTATGTTCATTTGATATTTTACTTGTGATTAAATGAAATAAAATTAGAATTATATTAATACAATAGAGCATCAATTATCCGACTCCCGATCAACTCCCGTAACCGACCGCATTCTTGTCGGCAAATTCAAATGTCCGCTAGTGATGTGGCGCTACAATATTTGGCTATGTCTTGGCTACTTTAATATTATTTTTGTTAAATTTTTGTGTTTTAGCTGGCAACACTGGCTCGACCATGAAAGGGAAGCCAGTATTTAAAGACGCTATCCAATTGCTGTTTTTAAAACGTGTAGGAGATTTAGTGGCAAAAAAATGAATGTCAGCTGTGAAGCAAAAAAAAATTTTGGACTTCTTTTTCTAATGTATAGGCCTACTTTATGTAAAATATGTAACCCGAATATATATCTTTGTTTTATATTTTTCAGTATACAGTACAGTACTGTATTTATTTTGTGCAAAATAAAGAAATAATTTTTTAACGATACAATAGTGACAATTATTATTTAAAAAAATTTTGTTGGGCTTAACATTGCTGAAAATTCAACGCAAAGTAGGTTAATAGCAATATACTAATATACTAATTACATGGGATATACTAATATACTATACTAATGTATTTTTTCATACTTTTCGGTTATCCATTTTTTCAGTTATCCGACCAACCCCAGTACCCAATTGAATAATCGAATAATCGATGCTCTACTGTAAATCTAATTTTCTTTATTTTGATCTTTAAAGTCACACTTCGTCCTATATGCAAGGTCATCTTATATGCAAGTAAATACAGTATTTACATCCACAAAGTAATAATATAGCATGTGATGATCCTTTAACATATTTTAAAGCAACAGAATTGTTTCAAAAATATGTAGTTTTAAAGACAACTTAAAATATAAAGGTATAGCAATCAATTACTGTAAAGATAATTTCTTAAAAATAAACAAACAAGACTGTACTTTTTTAAATAGAAGTCAATATTTAAGATGAAAAACATCACCACCATCAATTACTCTGAGAATATAACAAAATTTAACAAAAATACATAAATAAATAATAATTATGTTAAACTTTGTATATGAAGAAAGAAGTGTAACATCAAATATTTTATACTGTACTTTTAAAATTCAAATATCCTTGAAAACATTTTTTGGTATTGACATACACTTAAGAAAAGTTGTGTATCTGTTTGCAAAGCAGACTTTTTTGCTTTTAACAACCTATGTTTATATTAAATAGTTTCAAGTTTATCTATAGATAAAAATTATAGTTTTTTTTTCATTATATAGACAGTTTCTGTTAAAGCTAAAGCTTATTTACTATACTTAATTATCTGTTGCAATTTGAGTAAAAATTATTTTCTAATATTAGCTTTGAATCTACTTGCCAAGTTAATTTTTGATTTATTTCAATATTATTGAATATTATATTCATATCCATTTACTGGTACATAATGCTATTATTATTTACCATAAACAAAAATTCTTGCACAATCACTGAAAATGAAATTTAGGTGCAGGCTTGTAGTAGTAACAAAAGATATTTGATGCAAATACAACAGAAGACTATTTATTACATTTATTAAAAAATTTTTATGGTTGGTTAACTTTCCTTATATCAAGTTAACTAACCACAAAAATTTTAAGTACTTTTGTTATACTCAACATAACTCTGTCAGGAATAACAAAATTGCTGAAAATAGAATAACTAAAAATAGAGCATGTTTAAATCCAAATGGAAAGCTAGTTATTTCTTATTAACTCTATTAGTTTAAAAAAATTTTTTTTATTATACTTTTAATTGTTTACAGTATACTTCATTATTAACTTCTCTCTTTTAAGAAAATTCCACTTTACAAGTAGCATTTCCTTTTCTATCAATAACAAGAAATATAGCCTCAAAATTTCCTATTTCAGGTTAGTATGATAATATTCATACAAGAGACTTTTCTAAATATAGCTTGCTTATGTAAATCATGACAGAATAGTCAGTCGATTACTTTCTAAAGCAAGAACCTTAGTTAGCTAATTGAAATCCTGTGACTCAATTAAGAGTTTCTTAAAAATAGTCAAAACAAGCCTGCTTCTTTTGACAGGTTAACAGCAAACAAAATCAGCTATATCTTATTTTTTTTTACAGAAACCATAATTGCATTACTACATATTGCAAAAAAACTTAATCATCATCATCATTTTTTAAATATTTGGAATTGGTTTTCTGTGTTCTCTCTCTATTCATTTATTTTGTATCATTTCTATTACTATTTTATTATTTTCCATATCAAAACTAAGAGATTTACAATACAAGATGTGTTCAGATTTTTTCAGAAAGTAGGATTGATATTGCTATGCATTTTATTCCATTGTATTATATTATGATTTGCCTGTTTTTTTGGGATTCTTCCATTAGATATTTCCTTTAGAAGATCAGTTTGCTTTACAAAAAAGTTTATAAAGCCTGTAATTAATGATTTTAAATTTTCCTGATAGTTTTACTAAATGCAAATCATTTTTCATTAATTTCAATATTCCTAGAACAAGTAATTGAAAACTTTGATTTGTAATCACTTTTACAAAATTACCATTTAACTTAAATTTATATCATAATGAAGCTCTGTTTTTTCTTCTTTGGAAGTAACTGACCAGGTTTTAAGTTCATCTCTTCTATAGCTGATAGCATATCAATTATTAATACAGCTAATAAAAAAATTTGATATATTCTGAGATTATAAATTGTTAATAAATTCTATGTATTGTGATAGTTATACCATCTACTGAAAATTTAATTAATAATAATTTCAATAAAAAAAAATCTAGAATTATTTTTCTATAAATTAAATTAAATTAAACAATTTACATAATAAATGTATTACATAATAAAACATATTACAAATTTTGTTCAAACCCATTCAAATTTTAACATATAATGCCAACTAAAGATTCAAACTATTCCTTTCCTACATTTAATTTATTTATTCATAAAAATTTTATACTGGAAAGAAAACTGATAATCTTTAATGTTACGAGTGTATCAAAAAAAAGTTCATAGCCCCAGACCACATGACAAAGTATAATATTCTTTCTTAAAATAACGGTGATAAGGAACAATGAAAGAATTTTTATAACTTTTTATTTTTCCTTTCCAAAAAAAGAATTTATAAAATACACTAAATGACTAAAAAAAAATATCAGTCATTTAGAAGAGATTTTTAAAGCAATTCTATGTCCATAAACTGACATTTCAGTCAATCACTCTACTTCTACTACATTATAAATTTAAAAATAATACAATATGTAATTCCTATATAGAAAATTACTTTTAAAAATGTTTAAAATAGTTTAAAATGTTTAATAAAGGAAAAAATTTTAAACCATTTACTTAAAATTTTTTTTTCTTTTTTAAATTATTCAGCCTTTATATAACAATTACACAGTTTTTATTTAAAAAATGAATGCATTTAAGCATTAAAAAATAAAAGTGTCACCAAAATTATTATAATATAAAATTTTTTAAAATTAATATTTAATGATTACTTTATTGCAAATTTTCCTTCTGAATTCTTTTATCTTTATCTTAACTGATCTAACTTGGTTAAAATTAAATTTTTCCTTTAATGTAAATATAAATATGGACCAATAAAATCACTCATCCAAATACATATAATAATAAATAGAAAAATGTTCTTTCAGCAAGCATAAACAAGAAATTATAAATATAGTAATTTTAAGAAAATTAAATATATTTTGGCATCAAATCAATTGTAGTCTCTTATATCATCTTGAGTCTTCTGGATTTATAGTTTTAGTAAATCTCTCTCTCTCTGATTTATTTAGTGATTTGCATAATTTTGAATGCCAGAATTACTTTTTACTGTTTATATCCATTTAATTTTGGGTCTTTCCCTCATTCTTTTATCCAATCTTGCAAGGAATTTTAGACTGATGAGCCTTTGATAGCACATTCTTTCAACATGGCTACATTATTAAAGTTATCTAGTGTAGATTTTACCTATTATAGAAGTTATATGTTGTCTTCAACTCTGTCCACTTGATATGATTTATTTTTCTATTTTAACATGTTACACACACAATATTTTTGATAATAAATGGCTTATTTTGGTAATATTAATACATTTATCATAGTGATATATTAAAATTCTTTCTTTCATATATTTATTAAGAGAATATAAATTTTTAAATAAATTATATAAATAGATATTTGAATAAGAATACAAATAATTTTAAACAAAAAATTTTTTAATTTCTCAAATAGTTTTCATAATACATTTTTAGGATGACAACCAAAAAAAATATTCTTAAATAACTATGTAAAATGAATGAACACAAACTATTCTTTAGATGCTTTTGATTATAAATACCTTTGATGTAGCATTAAATCCAAAAATATTTTACTTACTTAAAAATTAAAATCCCAGGTGAAAATTTATCATTAATATTTTTAATTCAACCAATTTTGAAAAATTTTTAAATGCATTATTTGAACACCATAGCTAAATTTTTATATCTTCTTATTTGTACTTAAACAATATTTATTCTAATTGATTTTCTTAGCATAATAGTTTAAGCTCATTATTAATAACTTAAAATTTAAATTAATATTGTAATAGTATTTTAATTTTGATAAAAATTTTTTATAATAAATTTATAACAATTTGACCTTTGTTTGAATGAAGATACTAGTATCAAAGCATATTGATAAGAAAGTGAATCAATGTTATTCTGGATTTAGAGATTTTGAAGTATCTTCTTTAAAGATATTTCATAGAAATTAACAGAAAACTACAGTAGCATTATTATTGTTTCTTTATTTCTATATATATATATATATATATATAAGAAATAAAGAAACAATAATAATGCTACTGTATTTTTCTGTTAATTTCTATTTTTGTGTGTGTATGTATATATATACACAAAAATGTTAAAATATCAAAATACTAAATATTGATATATTAATTTTGTATTTAATAACATTATGAAGATTAAATAATAATCCATTTTAAATATAATATAAAAATTATAACTGTAAAAAAAGTATATGTCTTACATATATTAAGAAATATAAAGTTACATTTTATTATGTAAATATACATTAAATGTAGTCAAAAAAATTTGTTTGTATCTTGAGCAGCTAATCAGTAAACCCCTATCACTCCATCAATCAGTAACATTATGTTTGCTTTGTATTCTCATGTCCTCCTATTTCTATTCATGTTTCACTATTTGCTGTACTAAGTGAATACTCCTAAATAGATAGCATTCCATAAAGAATACAAGTAAAAGGACTGCACTAAATATTTCTAAAATATCTAATAAAATATATTTATAAAAAAAATAAGTAAGAATAAAAAATTTTTATTAATAATTATAGAAAGTCCTAATAAAATGAATGTAAATAATTATACAAATTTTTTCTTAAGTTCATTAATTATGAATTATGCAAGAGAAAAATTCAGAAAGTAGATTATAAGATTATTTCAGGAAGCTTGCAATGTTACATTTTTAGGAACTGAAACATTCAAAGTTATTATCCTTAACTGAAATCAATATTTTAAGATGTGAAAAATTAAAATTTTAAAAATATTTTATGGTAATTACCTACAAAATAGCATTTTTTTTAGCTCTCTTTAAATAAACATATATAAACATAAATAAATATATATTTTAAAATTATTTTGACAATTCTGAAACTTTTCTAATTACAAATATAATTACTTTTATTTTAAAAAATATATTACAAAAATTATTAAATAATAAAGAATTAATTTTATATAAATATTTGTTTTTGAATTAGAAAAAAAAATATTTTTCTTGCTTCCTAAAAATTGCTTCTGTTTTATATTAATATATATGTTATTTTTCAATTGAGCAGAGAAAAAAGTTTTATTATTGGCATTATATATCATTATTTATATTAAAAACAAAAATTAATTACTTTTTATATATCCAACAATTATATGTAAAAACACCAAATATTCTTCTACTAATAATCATTTCTAGTGATAGTTTGCTCAGTACCATTATTTTGAAAATTTACTTCCCTAGGGCAATACATTTAGATTCATTGATGCTTAACGGATGCCTTTAAATGATAAATTTACTTTTACTTTGATGTGTGTATGCATATATATAAGATACATTAGCAACTATCCAATAGGAAGCTTTTTGATAATTTTTTAAAAAATTATCAAACAGCTTCCTATTTTAATTATTAAAAAAATTACTTAAAATTTTCCAATAAATTACGATGATATATTTATTTTGGAAAATTATCAAAATCAATGTACATATCTATTTTTTAAAATTTAATTATATAAAATATACCAATATCTAAAAACTTTATAAAAAACTGCAAGGTCTAAGTTTGGAGTTGAAGAGAAGAATGTTAAGAGAAATAGATCATATAATAACACAAGAAAATTAAATTAGTGAAGAGAAAATAAACAGTTGGTGTCTGATGAATTTGAATGTGATGGAAAAAATATGGAAAGGAACATTGGCTGTATCTTGTACTAAAAAAAAATGTTCAAAAAGATGTATTGTAGTATACTGCTGATAATGGAACAAAATTCTTCCTGAAAATGTTTTGGAGATTAAATTAAGCTGATTCCTTGATGAAGGTTTAACTTTTGTGTTTTGTTTGTTTTATGTCCTAGGAATTGATGAGTTATTAATATGTAAATATGTGAATTTTCATTGATATATATTTTTCATTTAATTTGTTATTGTATACCAACAATTTATTAACTTATTAAAAGTTATAGATATTTATTTTTAATAAATTTTACAATTAAAATATCAGAATGAAATTGTTTCTATTCACGTACATTTTATTTGCATACTTCACAAAATCAATATTTATAATGTTATCAAGTAGCTAAAATATTTCTTTAAGCACCACTTCATTCTGAATGCTCTTATTTAATGTACTTTACCTTTTAACATCGTTTTCAAAAAAAATCAATCTAATATTTTTAATAAAAGCTGTTAAAATAAAATAAATGGATCATCTAACAATATGTAAACTTATAATATTTCAAAAATATAATTAATTACATTGACCAAAGTACAATATTTATTATTATATCAGCTAAAATATTTGTTTTTCAATGCCTGGATAACATGTCAGTAAACAGAGTTACCTACATACAGTAATTGTTACTTACAGGAAATACCCCCAACATTAAATTAGCCAGCAGGCAGGAATACTGGTTTACTAATCAACTAATGTTACACATCTTCCTCCTTTTTCTTCTATAAATTAAATGCAAATTAATTTTTTTAACTATATCATAAGTATCAGTAATTCCTTTATCATGTATCTATTATTTAAAAGTTGTTATTCAAAATGATGAGAAATTTATCATATAGAATTGGTACTTATCTAACATACTCCAAATGACTTGATTCTTCTTCACTTTATTTAATTTAATAGGTGTTATATAATAACAAATTTATTAAGTCTAAATTTAATACCAGAAATTATTATTATTTACAAAATATTAAAAATCTAATTATTATTAACTGAATTATTTTAAATTTATTAACTTTTATGTAGAATTTATATCCTATTTATTAATTATTTGTTTTTGAATAAATTATTTCAACCTAAATAAATTTTCACAATACTATAACTAGGTTAATTAAAAACACTTTAATATCTGAATAAGAATATAATGATATTTAAATTAGAATCTAAAGTGCAGCATTTCAGTTATACTCAGACTCTCAGATTTACATATATCAGGTTATGTTACCTTTGTATTTTTTTTTTTATTAAGCTACATATAAATTTTCATTGATAAAAATTTTCTTTCAGTTTATTATCATATACCAACAATTTATTAAACATATATCATACAATATATTATTGTTTATTCATATAATAAAAAATATTTTATAAAAATATTTCTATTCAATGACTTGATAAAATGTACTGTTTTAAATGTCTTTTAACGATCTATCGAATATTTTAGTTCAGACACAAAAAAATCAAAATTTCAGAAAGCTCAAAATAGCACAAATTATATGCAATACAGAGAATCATTAAAAAAACCTTTAATAGACAAATTTTTTGTGTTTTTAAACTTTATTGGTAAAATATAATTTATTAAATTAAATTGATTGACCTATTATTATTACCTGTACTTAAATTTTAAAATAATGAAATTTTACTTTTTATACTCTAAATAATATATATTAAATTTAATTCAGAATGTCCAGTTATTTGTTAAACAGAAGTTATTAATGCTGCAAATTGTCTCCAATCTGATCATTCATTTTTTTTTATTAGTGAAAAGGAAGATCATTAATGGTTATATGTGTATTGTGAAAGAAAAATCAATCACATAAGCAAAATAATTAATTCCCGCTATAAACCACAGATTTTTAAATTTAAAAATGTATTTAATTGCTGAATTTTGTAACAATAATTTTAGATTTTTTCTTGGAAACTTAATAGTATGTAAATATTCATTACATTTACATATATTGTTATAACATTTATATACATACTTGTACAATGTTTGTTTTTTACATTAACATATATAATAAATAGGATGTGTAAATATGTTATTGAAAAAAAAAATGCAGAATTTTTATATATAAACAAATCCAAAACAAAATTCTTAAAATAATAAATCAAGCATTAAAAAATAAAATAAAAATAAACTTAAAAAAGTAACATCTATCATCAAATAGAACTTTGTCTTCAAGATATACTTCCAAAAGGCATTACTTAATCATTGAGTAATAGTGATAATTATCTTTCTAGCGGTTTGCTAATTGGGGCAATGTTTAATTCAAGTAAAGGATGAGGAACTTTAATAGAAGTTCCTTTCTCCATCCTTGAAATTTCTCAAGCAATGCAGTTTTATGTATATATATATACATATAAAAATTAACAAAAGATATAAACTTTTGCTTAATAAAAATTCATAAAAAGAATGCATGAAAAATAGAGGTCAAATCTATCATTCTTCTAGCAGATGGCATTTATTACAGACATTGTCTAATCAAAAGAACATTATTAACACATTATACTATATACATACAAAAATATAAGTATTATACAATTTATAAAATGCAATACGCTTTTATGGAATTCGTGTCATTTTATATTTACGTGAAGTGTAATTTATTAAGAAAAAATAACAAATTAGAATTTAAACCATTTTAACAACTTAAACCTTGAAACCAATTTTATACTATAATTCAAACAAGAAAACATATACATTGAAAACTATAATCATATATAAATTTTAAAAAAAATTAATTTATAGAAATCTTAAACAGATTTTTCTGGAATATTTTCTAAAAAAGAACAGAGCTAAATTTAATGTATAGACATAATGTAAGCATTGCTTTAAACAACCTGATGAATCATATAATTGCACAATCAACTAAACTATAAAAAAATCTTATATATATATTAATCACAAGGAAACCGAACCCAAGTTGATGTAAGATTGATTTTAACCAAGTTTTTACGCTATTGGAATACATAACATTCCACGTACCGCAGTAGCCTAGATTCGTAAGGTTGGGATGCTCGGAACAATAAAGATAATGTTTAAATGATTTTAATTTGTTAAAATTACGCTTGGATTAAATAATTTATAAACACATACAATGAACTATTCAACAGACGGGGAAGAATAAGCAAGTAAAGCAAATCGATGACGACCGAATGGCTATTATAGCTGGGGTGAGGCATCTCCAATAACAAATATACACCGAAGTACGCCGAATGTAAAGGATCGAACGTGTTTTCGTAGCTAGAAAGATGCATACATATATACTTTAACACACTATTTACCTGATATAAATCGACTTAATGGTGATCTAACCCCACCCGGTGTTAGTAACCGAACCAGACGATCGCTAGTGTAAGAAAAAAAGAGGGGAACCCTTCTTGTTTACTTCTCCCCCGTCGGCCATGTTACTATATGTTCGATAGATTGGATTTATTTTACTTACTTTAATCGAACTTCAACGGATGATGATCCAGGAAACAGTTTACAACTAACAACACACCCTTTTCCTTCTCCACGCCTACTCTCGACTTCATTAAAAACGAACAATTCTCTTCTGCAGCCGAATAACACACTGCGGATGAAGAACGTTGCCCCACCCAACACCGACAAAAGACGCAAAGGGGAATAGACGTGGACGTATATGACGTTAACCTTTACTTTTTACTATTTACTTTAAATTAATATTATTTAAAACTTACCGGAATCGGTAGAAATAGCGTAAGATCGATTTTATTACAGTACTAATTGATGTGGACTAGGTGATGTCATCTCCCGGTTCGGTAACGAAGTGTTGCTGCAGTCGAGGCTGTGGGTCAACTGTAAACCAGAACATCGACGACCTCGCCGACACTACTTCATGACGGGACCGTGCACTATCGGCATTTTTTGGGTGTGGTATATAAGTGCCACTATACACTAAACTCTTTATTTATTGACTATAACAGGGCGCAAACACGTTATAATTAATTGTACGCCAAGTTATAAAAATTTATATTATATAAGCGTCCGAACAACTTAACTATTTATTATTTCTAATTATTATTAATACAGTAAAAATAAAAGTTTATTTTGATTCTTAAATCGTTTTATATAAATTTATTAAATTTTTATAAATTTTATAAATCGAAAAAACACAAAAATCTTGTAAAGCGCCTCTAGTGTGATAAATATGTACTCGGCTTCTTGCTTATTTATTTATTTTTGAATTTTTGTTTAGTTACGTCATATCCCGAATTATATTTATGAACATAAATCATTACATAGATTTATATTAATATAAAAACGTTAAAATTAGGTTAATTTCTGCGATTTATATCCTATACGACCAGATCGTAAAAATAATTATACTGAATCTTTTCGAATTTGAGTATTAAAAGGAGTTTTTTTAGAGGGCGTGTTTTTTGTTTTCGTATGTCGAATAACACGCTACTACATATAATGAACAAATATTGTGACGTTTTTCGAAAATTACACCAATTAAATTTATTACTAACGATGACAATTAATAGCTTCCGGTTTAGTTAGACCCACAAAGTGGGCATTATTAAGACCGCCTTCGTTCTCTTATCTGATATTTTGTATAGGAAAAAAGCATGATCAGGGGCGACTTTTACCCCTGTAAGGCCCTTCAGAGGGAACTATTCTTTAAAAAAAAATCATTTATTACAATTATTTGATTTTTTTTTACTCTCCCTTTTGTTCTTTTGAACGTCCGTTAAGATAAATTGTTATTTTGCATCTGAAAACGTTCCTTTTCAGCTTTTGTTTAGTCTGTGGAGATGCCACAATAGCGACTAATTCAATTAATAAATAAATGATTTATTATCAAATAATTCATGTTACGAATGTCAAAATGTTAATAAATTTCTAAGGTTTAATGTTAAATAATAGGGCTATAATTTTTAAATACCTTTGTCTATGAAACATTAAAAATATATTTTTTTAAATGCTGCGATTTAAGCTACAATAATAAATTTCATTCCATTCCATTTAATAAAATGAATTAAAATATTTGAAGATTAAAAACATAATTAAAGTTATATAATATACTAAATTTAATAATTTTTATAATCTTTTACAATTTGATTTATATCAAATTGTATAATGAAAATATTTCGTAAGTGGGCGTCAAGTAACTTACTGCATGAAAATTCTCGAAGAAACTTAGCAGGCATTTTAAAAATTATGTTCATATAAAATGAATTTATAATTATAAATTAATGAATCGAATAGTTAATTTTTGAGTCATTAAAATTGTTTTATGAAAATTATTTCTTATTTTCTACCAGAGGAAAGACTTTTAAAACTAACAGTAAAATCATGTTCTTATAAATTATTCTATTAGATATTTTGTTATTTGTTAATATAATGGCGCCAATCATCAGATTTTTCATAATATTTGCCTTATTTATAGCTTAAACAGGTCATACTTTTCATGGCCTCTCTGACTGTGAGATGTGGGACGGTAAATATTTATTGGATTATGTCCAATCTTTAATACCTAGGCACGTGTTACAAATTTAGATCTGTAAACTTTCTTTATTGCAAGCTGAAAACAAATTTTAGATAGATTATTAATTGATTTATATCTTTAGTTCTTTTAGTTCTAAAAACAAAAGCAATATTTCATGAGAATTACGCGTTATGTTTTAGTTTCGTTAGCTGCTATGCAATTCCTGTTTGAGGTGTAATATCGAATTATTATTATTATAATTGATCTTGATCTTCTTACTTAAAATAACTATTTATAAATAATTACTTTTTTTATTTATATTAAACTTTTTCTATTTTTTGTGTATTATAAACAAATAGCTGATAAATTTTCAATAGTTAAATTGTATGAATGACAATCATTTATTTAAGTGTTTGATTTAATGTTAAACAAAGTTTATTTATTTTATAAATTAAATATACTATTAATATAGCAATTTAAATATTTTTCATTTAAATCTATTTATCCAGCCAATCGTTGTTAAGACAATCACATTTCTAACCAATGATCATTGAGACATGTATTTCAGTGAGCTGCATACATTACAAAGCTACACCAAATATTTTTAATTGACAATTTATTCTGAATATGATTATGAATATGATTTCTTGTATGTTTTTTTTTTTTTCTATTTGAAATTTTTAAATTGCTTTTGAATAAATCTATTGCTAAAGATACAGTACATTTATTCATTGTTAAATTGGTGTAATATAAATAAATTTAAATAAAAATTATATAATCATGTAAAACAAATGTTTTTGTTTTTGCAGAACATTTATTATACAGTATATAATTTTTATTTAAGGTTTAAATAAAAATTATTAAAATAAAAATATTTAAAGAATTGAATTTTAAAAGAATACTATACTAATACTAAAATTTCTTCCTAGTCGATACATAGCCTATATGTAGAATTTTATTGATATTATTGACGTAATATTATTTCAGACTATATGAAAAGATAATAGCAGTATTAGATTAGGCCTATATGTGCCCCTAAGGTTTCAACCTTTTGTAATTAGTGGCACACTCATAACTTTTGGTGGCATAACAACGAGCCACCAAATATATATAGTTTATATTGATATATTTGTATCTTATATAATGTATATAAATGAAAAGACTGACGTTGAAGATCTGCAGTTTTATGTACGAAAATATACAAATGCCGGTAATATTGGATTGATGGGATAAGGCAACGCAACACATGGGCGATCTGCCAACGGAGAATACTTCCTGGGAAGACTTTTAAAAGAAACTGGCCCTTATTTAGGTGAGATATGTGAAGAAACCCCGGAAAGCTCCACGAGGGACTGCGCTACCTGTCGGTGAGGCGCAATCCCGTGACCAGTGTTCAGTGGTTTTTATCCACTAAGCTACTTGGGGCTGCAAATAATATTAAAAAATAAACAAAAACTTAGCATTTAAAATACAATTTTATAGCATACCCATGAGAAGTTTATAGCACACTGTTGAGAATCACTATTTTAACCTATATTAAATAAGCAATGTCCTAGGCCAGTTCACGGTTAGTTAATATAATATAAAAGTTAATACAAGACTAAAGTTTATTTATATAATGTAGCCTATATCCTGTCTTGTGATGCTTAACACTATAAAAAAGTTCTAATAGCGGTACGGTTCCTAAGCCGACAAACATATACTGTACGTGTATGAGGCGTCTAAAAGCGAGGATCTAGGTAAAAGCCTGTTCCTACGACACTTTAGACAGATAAAGCTGAATAATCCTCGATGTAAAATCAGGACCGTCGAGACGGGGCTCGGCGTAGTGTAGGTCGAGCCCCTTTTGCCTCTTAGCGGGAACAAATGAAATACTTAAAATGTTTCTTTATTAATAAAAGGCAGTCTTAATGGATTTTACGTTATTTTTCATTTCTTAGTAAAAATAGCATTAATTTACCATAGTGGGAACAACTGCGGGTTCCCCCCTCTGGATGGCCCTACTCAAAATGCTATATACAAATAAGCAAGAAATAATATAACGAATGGAATTTAAATAAACAAAACAAATTTACTAATAATTTTTATTTCAGTGAAATATGATTTCTTAATAATTTGACGAATTCACAAAGTGAATTTTAAAAAATTTCTTAAATTTTGGAATTTTCAGCTTCTAATATTTGCGTATCCTAAAAGTTATCACGCATTCTTAAAATGATTATTTTATAATTTAAATAATTTACTGAAACGTTTAGTCTTTCGTGTTAACTAATCATAAATTAACTAAAATAATATACAAAAATGGAAACGTATGACTAGGAAAGGATTTAGAATTGTTATGGCCTCGAACTATGACGCATAAGGCCATTTAACACTCACTAAATAGCAATAAATTTAAAAATATGAAGCCCTAAGCTATATTTTCATACGATGAAGCCCTAAGCTCTAAATCGTTTAGCTTAATTGTATAAATCCGACCCCTTTGTATGATAATTACAAACTTTATTACAAATTACTTATTACTTACTAGACTAAATTACTTTCAGTTTTTACGGATAAACACCCGAATGAACAAATATAGTTTACATAAAAATACTATTTTAAAAACAGTTAAAAACGACAGATTTAATTAGGTAAACAGTTTAATTTATAAAACGTGATTTTAAATTATTAATAATATTTTTAAAAAGTCTGAAACGATAACAAAGATATATCGAAATTCAAAATCGTTTATTCAAGGTAAACAACTTATATATATTATTTTTTTTTTCTTCTTCTTAATTTACGATGTAAAATTTCCATCCTTTTGAAGTTTCTTATTTTCACTTAACTCATCAGCAATTAAAAGAAAGTATACTTTATTTTCATGCCTGATGTATAACTTGAAAGATAAATTATAATTATGTTTATATGTAAACAAGAGACAAAAAACTAACAATAGCTACACCAAGTGAGTTGATAGCCTACGTATTTTAACTTAAATTTCGCACAGAGAAAAATTATAAGTATAAAAGTTATGATTTTGCATAATAAAAATATAAAAAGTTAAAGTTCAGAAATAGTGAAATCAGGGAGGCATTTAGATTTAAGCTTTAATATATGAGGCCATTTCAAGGCCTTGTTAGAGTTTAATTCTTTCCAAATGGGAGATTTAACCTCTTTCATTTGGAGAAAGATAATTATAAGAAAATTAAATAAAATTAAAATTAAGCAGTGTATTGTATGCAACTTTTATTATGTACCCGTTCAGTTCCTTCTTAGTCTATTGTATTGTGTTACTCATATACCTATATTGTAAAAGTTAATAAATTACGTGTGAAAAATAATGTTTTTTAAATCTCCAACCTTTTAAAAATCCTGTGCACGGGCGTGACCCTAAACCATTTTCGTAACATGAGACCATAAGCTGGAAATTGTTTTAGCTTATGCGTAAATTATATGACTGTAGCTGAAATAATCAAAAAATGGGCGAAATTAATTAATAAACCTAATTAATTTTCTTCGAAACTCATTAAAGTAGAGAGACGGTTAATGGAACATTTAAAAATTAAGGTAACAGAAGGCGCAAAATGAATCTGAATAGGCTATATTACGAATGATCAAAAGTAAAATAAGTTTATATTTGGTTTAAAATAAAATATATTGCAGTAAATAGTTAGTAATTAGCCGTAAAAGTTAAGAAAAATATTAATTTTTCAGAGTGAGAAGAATATAACTAAAATCTTTAATGATTTCCATGGATGTTCTTAAATATAGAATGCCATCAAGTATTGATATTTCATCATGGGCGTAGCCAGGAAGGGGCATGGGTGGGCACGCCCCCCAGTTAACCTAGTGCCCCTCCCCAGAAAATTACAGCCTCTACTAGGCCCCCCACAACAAAACCCTGGCTACGCCAATGTATTTCATCACTAAATAAAAATATATAACTCAATTACTGTAGACTAATCCAACATATTAAAGCATAATGTATATGACATTAATATTTAAAATTATACACATTCAAAATACCTATTTTGCAACGATTATAAATGTATTATTTAAAAATTGTACTTTCAAATGAAAATAAAAATTGCTTTATTATTTGTTAATGAGAGACAAGAACAAATTTATAGAGTTATTATTATTTATAAAATAATTTAATCTTTTGAATACAGAATTTAGTTATTAGAATAATTTAAAACTGAACTGAATCCTTCGTTAATATTTATTTATTAAATAAAAGAGAGAACAGAAAGAAAAAAAATATAACACAAAAATTTATTTATTTTTTCAAATTCTATTAACAGGATTTTGCTTGAAGAACAAAACTATTTAAAGTAATAGATTTAAAATAAATTTGTAATTATCGTAGGAATATATATTATAATTATTTTTGAAAAATAAATTTTCAAAAATGTGGTTATTCTAATTTACTAGGAATTTTAAAGTGCATTTCGGTAGCATTTTAGTCATTATAATACTCTGTTTTTAACAGTTGTTTAATATACTACAGAAGATTAACCAGAGAATCAGAGCTAGAAAATAAAACACGCACTGTACATATTGTCATAATTAGATATTTAAAAATTTCTCCTGGATATTTCTTTTGTAAGTAAAGCTTGTTTTACAACAGAATTTGCGTTGTAAATAATTTGTTTTTTAATTTAAAGTTTTACATCTTAGCTTGCCCTCTTGCTGTTAACGATAATGATATATTTTATAACTTATTCGTGCGTAAACAGGCAAAAAATAATATAAAATAGATTTTATATAAAAGAGATATAGATTTTAGAATTTATCTATGATTTTCGATTTTACATGACTTCAACTATACGCGGCTCTATCGTTAACATTTATAATTTGCACCAAATTACAATGCTGAATTGGTTAGCATTATAATAGGTACAATGTAATCAAAATTAAAACAGACAATTAAAGAGCGTAGAAATAATATTCGACCTTCTTGACAGCTAGCAGCCGAGGGGGTCCTACAACTTTGAGAGTTCGGGATCGAATCCGGGCAGGCAAATCCGGAAATTTTTCATGCCACCCGGCCATCCCCGTTGTGGACCTGGACGAGCTCACGATAAATATGGGAAAAGGGGTCCATACTTGGAGGAAAAGTTAAAGAAGCATCGCATGATTTCTGCCTAAAAATTGTGCTGATGCCGCTGAGCAAAATTACATAAAATATTCGTATACATATATATCCATCCATACAAAAATATGTATGAATGATAGGTTTTATACTTGTAAAATGTAATTTTTAAAATATATGTTTTACCCAATTTACTATTAATAAATAAACTCCCGTTTGTTAAAGGATGTTGCAAGAATATATGCAACATACAATTTCCTTCCCGTTACTTCAGTAAATGCAACTGTTAATCTGATTCAATATCATTTAGAAATAAAAATGAAAATTTTGAAAATACATTAGATACTTAATCTTTTAAACAATGGAAAAACTTACTTTTAATTGTACATCAATCAAATAAAAATCGTGCATCATTGGATAAATTATTAAATTTCTTTTTTGAAAACATACATGGTTGCGATTTCCCAAAATATTATTCGTTAATTTCACAGAATGAAAACTAAGAATATCAAGAGAGAAATTATTAAGAAATTTTCAATTATCAACGGAGAAATAAAGAAAGTCCTTTTAAAAATGAATGCGAGTTTATAAATTTTAACTCATTATTTTATCAATAGTGCCTTTCCCATTCAATTTTTAATCAACTTTTTATAAATAAGTTTATTTTGTAATGATAAGTAGAAAATATTTTGCCTAAATTATTTTAGCTCCAGAAACTAAAATCTAGCTTTAAAAACATGCTTTTGTTTCAGTAATTAAAATCCAATCCAATTTATATTTTTATTATAATAGTAATTAGTTCTAAATCTCCAGTTTCTATTTTTAAAACGGTGGAGTTTTAGAAACATATTTTTTCATAACGTAGTTTATTAATTTTTACAATCTAATTACTGTATACATAGAGTAACACTATATAGTAGAGTCTATGTACTGTACAGTTCCTTGTTAATGTACTCAGTAGACTAACGAGGAACTGAAAGGGCACAAAGTAGCACAAAGGGCATAAGTTATATACAATATACTGTTTAATTTCATTTAATTTTTAATCATTTCTAAATGATTGGGTTAAACTCGAATTTCCGTGTGCACAGCCTTGACTTTTATATAGATCACAAGTCACCATCTTACAGATATAATTAAAGCAGTTTAAGTCGTAAAAAATAAAAATAATAATTTTCAATTTAAGATTACAAATTTTAAATTTAAAGTTTTCATTTTTCAAGAGACAAAAGAAGCACATTTCTATATTTATTTAGAAGAGTCCTGGTTCGAATGCCATATCAATGGATTCCTTGTTTCGCCAATAACTCTTTTTATAGTCTTCGAGAGAAATTTTATGTAAACTATGATTAATATTCATTTAAGATAAGATAAGAGTTGATTTTAATATTCTTAACAATTTTTACAAGATTTGAAAAAGGAATTGAAAGTATTCTATTGCTTGAATTGATAAGACTAATCTTACGATTCAAAAGAATAAAAAAAAAAAAAAAATAGTACATAAAACACTATAGAATAAGAATATGTCTAATTATCGCTTCACATTAGAATCCAATTAATTAAGAAATAATTCCAATTTTGAGCCAATTTCAAGTAAAATTCCTCAAAATTCATCAAAATTTTACGTGTTAACAATACGGTGGATGGCATCCAATATTCGTCTTCTAATTGTACTTCTGAAGTCTCAATTTTTTCATTACAGATGAATTAGTGTAGCAATATAAGCGGCAATCATGAACGATAAAGAACGACATGCCCGATCAAAACTGTACATAAAAGTCCAGATCAAACTCGTATTCTGCAAGAAAATAGGAGAATATTCAAACGTCATTCTGCCAATTATGGATCGGAGCTTCAGCTCCATGTTTTATTACACGGAATGAGTTTTTAGTGAGAATGAAAACAAAGTACAGTACATCCATAATATCATGCTTAATTAAGGTATTATGTCATGAGGAACCCAGACAGAGCCTGGGCACTATTTCTACAGTATAGTAAAAATATGAGAATTTTTAATTGTATAAAAAAGATATTAATAATTTTGTTTGTTATGAGACTAGGGACGATTAACTTTAAATCAATGTATACTAAGTTACTTATTAGACCGTTTTCACAGCTTATTTTTTTCTAATTACACTTATCGATTTTGCAACGTTGTAAAATTAAAAGTGTAACTTTGTGATTTGATTTTAGTCAGCCAATAATACGACGAGAAAGAATACGTTGTCCAAGGGGAGATATATTTAAATATTAGATTTAAAATTTTAATTTGATGGACATAGGACGTGTATTTATGTTACTTATCCATTAATCTAATTGTTACTTATCCATTAATCTAATTGGCCGAGAGGCTAGAACGGAATGGTCGGGAGGCTAGAACGAACGTCGGATGGCCGAGAGGCTAGAATGGAAACCTACCACGCTGGAAGATCGGAAATCAAATAGGTCCAAAACTCCAGGAATTTTCGGCAGGTAGTCCGTCCGGATTTGTCGGGCCCCATCTTTCACCACCCAGCAGTTCTATTGTGGGCCTGAGCCCACTAGAGATCTTCTTTTCCTGAACACTGGGAGTTCGGTCGTGGATTCGCGCCTCGCTCGGACCGGCTTGCCACGTGGAGTTTTCCGGGTTTTCTCCACGTCTGTAACGCCAAAATAGGGGTCAGTTTCCCTTAAAAAGACCTCCCCCTACGCAGATCGCCCAAGTGTTGCGTTGCCATATCTAAACAAACAAACAAACAATATTGTGGGTCTGGCCGAACCCATAACGGGCTTGATAAAAAGGCCCTCTTAGTGCCCATAAGGTAAGAGCTAAAAAAAATTCGGGAAAAGTTTGTTTATTCTTATACATTTAAAAATATATAAGACAACTTCGTGAATGCATTTTTGATTGTGAAAAATAAATTTTACGCGAAAATCTTGACAACTTACGTTTTTGTCTTATTATGGTGAAAATTTCCAGTGTTTTATTATTAGTAAAAACTTCTTTACTATCTTTGTTTACAATCTACTATATATATATATCAAATTGATATATATTGAAAAAACAATATATAT
This sequence comes from Centruroides vittatus, assembly GCF_030686945.1. Lineage (NCBI taxonomy): Eukaryota > Metazoa > Arthropoda > Arachnida > Scorpiones > Buthidae > Centruroides > Centruroides vittatus. The sequence continues at coordinate 340,348 of NW_027120892.1, forward strand.
ATATATATATATTTTGTTTTTTCAGCATTTTCTCACGCTAGAGGCATTAAGAATCCTTAAACGTTACTTGCAAACAATTGACAATTGCGAAGATGATGTTTTCAAGGCGTTCGTGATCGTTGAAAAAGAAAGTCGAGACAGTTAAGTGCTCAAAACAAACAACACTAAACGAATTTTTCAGTTTTTCATCTACAGAGTAATTGTAAGCCTATACTACTGTATAACGCACGACTGTATTTTATTAATTGTAGTTTTGTGGTTTTTTTCCAACTTCGCTTTAGTCGTCACATCGGATAACTCGACACATTTTCACTTCCCCTTGGGGTGTCGACTTATGCGGAGTCGACTATATATACAGTCGACTCCACGTAAGTCGCCACCACCAATATATATATATATATATATATATATATATAGCGGTACATCTCCTGCTGCATGGTTGACGAGGATCCGAAATCGAATCCATGCGGTCGACAAAATTCCTGGAATATTTCGGAAGGAGCAAAATTCGCCGAGTGGCTAAGACCCAAACCCCTAGCTACCTCATTATGAGCTTGGCCGAACCTATGATGGACTTAAAAAGGTTTCTTTGTAATCACAGCGCAGAAAAAGTAAAAAAAGAACCGAGCATTAGTCCAATATGAGCCCCATCATTTTTAACTTCGTTTTGAGGGTATCAAGACAGTCTTTTTTTAGCAAGACCATCGTGGTTTTGGCCAGCCCAAAAAAATGATGGTCTTGATCACCTTCCACAATGGAGTTACCAGATGGTAAGAACTGGGCCCGACATATCCGGGCGGACCAACCTCCGAAAAATTCCTGGGATTTTTGATTCGTTTGGATTCAATCCCGAGTCCCCCAGAGCGATAGGTTGTCGTCTTAACCCTCGGTCATCTAGTTGTCCGCGTGGGCCCGATCTTAGCAGTCTACCTAAGTTGTAATCAGTTATTCTCAAGTTAGAAGCTACAAAATTCACACAGTAACGAACCGAACAATGTCAGTTCGCATGGGTCCACGTTCGCATCTAGGTGTCATTTTAAAATTCAAGTAATTGACAGCGTTTTTCTGAACCAGATATCTGTGTAAATAAACCGTACCGTAGCAAATTATGGTCTGAATTAGAATAAGATTTTTTCTAAAATTTAATCAATAAAAACGCTTGTATTTATTTATGAATTTATTTTTCTCAAGTGAAATATATATTAAAAAAAGAGAAACGGTCACTGAACAACAGCCCACCGGGAAACTCCCGATTACCCTCTTCAGAGGGTAATGAGGCAAAATATATATTGCGGACAATATAGCAAATTAAATTATTATATTAAAGGAAGTAAACGAAAACAATTGGATAGGGACCCCTACTTCCTTGAAATCTAGGGAAATTTGCTCCTTTTGCTCCGTCTGGGCGTCCCTGGGACCAGTCCACCAGTGGTTGCGGTTGGCGTTTTTCATGGTTTCCTTCACATATTTAACACCTAAGTTGGATCCAGTTTTTTAACAGAGAATGTCATCGTATTCTCTGTTGGCAAATCGCCCACGTCTGTGTTGATAGTATCCTATCAAACCAAACCAAAAATAAAAAAGTTCAAGCTACATCTACGGTATTTATAGTTTCTTGTGTATAATTTATATTCAAGCATTTGAATATATTAAGCGTGATATTTAATGCACATTTATAGGATTTCCTTATTTCAATGACTTGTTATTCAGTATTCATTGTTATTTGAAACAAGTATTTTCTATAGGGCAATGACGCTCAGACGGAGTGAAATCTTGCTCACTTAGGTATCTCGAAACAAAATTGTAAATGTGTGTTTGTCATGGTCTTCTTCTTTCACAATTTAATATGGAGATTATAGCCTTTGCGGCCAACGTTGCCAGTTGCTAAGCGAAACGACTAGTGAGGCTAATGTAGCGCTCCAGCGCCGCCACGTGGTGACTAGGAGTGATGGAGGCCGGCGGTTAGTAGATAGGCGTCAGCGTGCGCACCAGAGACATGTTTAGGGTCATCGTGTTGCCTAGGTCCTTGCGGGCTATAGTGTATTTGGGGCAATGTAGCCAGTAATGTAATGTAGTTTCCGCTGCGCCACAATGGGGGCACCCCGGAGAGTCGTGTAGGTGTCGCGAGTAAAGGTTTGTCATGGTCAGGCAGCAAATGTCATTATAAGTCTATAGTCACACAGTGGTCGCCATCAGAAACAGTTTCTTTTATTCGTGCGTTGTTTTTGAAGTAATCGCTTAGAAAATTTTGCAAATTTCAACTGAGGATAAGTCAGGGGCAAATTCTCTGGGTTCGCTTAGCATGCGCCGCATGCTTAAGAGAAAGTTTTGACTGTCAATATACTTTTTATATGAGAACAAATATGCCAATAATAATTTATTCTAACGTGTAAACTCTTTTATCGTTTGTGTTTCCTTTTACATTGGCAACTGGCAGCTAGCCATTTTAGTCAGTGCAATGCATGCGGGAACTTGATCGCTTGCTCGTGTGCAGGCTTTACGCGGCAAACAAGTGCGCGCGCATGACGTCATTCGAAGCATTTAACATGGCCAGATTGTAACGAAAGCTTGCGGTACCCAGTCAGCATACATGTATTGTGTACAGGAACAGATCTACATAGGAATAGGGCTCTTGACACTGGGGACAATAGAGCTTAAGCCCTGGGCCCCCAGTATCAAGGGCCCACAAAATTTGAATTATTACTATAAATTTTTAATACTTTTTCATTATAATATACTGTATTTCATATATTTCGTGTGTAAGTATAATGGGCTTTATAGTAGTCCATACATTTTTATTCACACCAAATAACGTTTCTGCCTATTGTTTAGTGCTAGAGATAGCCCTATTATTATTATTATAACTTTCAGCATGCCCAAAAATTTTGGTCAGGATTCGCCCTTGGGATAAGTATATATGTATTTATTTTAAATCGTTAGTTTTAATCATTATGTGTATAAACTGCATATATTTAGCGTCCTATTCCTGCATTTTGTTTAACTTATCAAATGCTATTAGGCCAACAAAACAGCATCAGATTCCAATATGGCGATGAAAGGTAATGACGTTCACGTAAGCTAAGTCCAACAACTAGTGTCTTTAGATGATAGGTAATATTTCACACGTTTTTTGTATTCCAAACAATACTAAATGGCAAAAATTGAGTAGACAATAAAACATTCACAAATTCTAATACTTAGGCTACTCCAGAAAATTACAAACTACTGTAGAGGCGTTAGAAAGCAAAAATCCAAGAAGACCCAGACAAAAATGCAAAAATTGTCACAAAGACTGCAGAGGTGTAGAAACACCAAATAGTTATAAATATGACTATTGTCGTATGTAAATCTTTAAGTGAAATTCAGTGGCGTAGCGTGGGTGTCAGCCGCCCGGAGCGGAGGAAAATTTTGCCGCCTCCTTATTTAGGTATTTTTACAAGATATTATTATTTATTGTGAAATTTTGCTGCCCCCTAAAAGTGCCGCCCGGGGCGGGCCGCCCCTGCCGCCCCCGCCGCCCCCACTACGCTACGCCACTGATGAAATTAGAAATGTGAAAGCCTAACCACAGTCGGGTATTCCCCCTCAACGGATAGCACTAAAAATTGATTAATAAAATAAATTTTTAACTAACTTTTATGTAAAGTAAATAAAACCAAATTGTAAAGAACACTTCAAACTTATATTTTACTAACGAAGTTTTTTATGTTTGTATAAATCTGTATAAATTTGAGTGTGTTATTTTAGTTTCTCTTAAGTGCACGGCATTACTCTACTTTCTCACAATCGTTTATTAAGAAAAATGCTTTAAAAATCTGATATAAAAGCAAGTGTTTTATTTACGTGAAATGTATAAACCTCACTTATAAATTTTTGTACAGTAATCTAAGTTGCTGAAAGTTAAGGTGTGTTGCTATCAAAGTAAATGCCAATTTTTCAAAATAACTATTATAGTGCTACGAAAATTTAATCCAAACATTTATACCTGGAAGATACAATGAAAGCCTATCGTACTTCAAACACCATTCATTCTCGCTTCGCGCCATTATATCACATTACTGTTCTCAATAATTTCAAATAGGTCAGCTGGCCGAGTGGTTAAGATTGCAGCCTGCTCTGGAGGACCCAGGATCGAATCCGCACTAATTGAAAAACCCCAGAAATTTTTCAGGGGTGGTCCGTCCGGATATGTCGGGTCCCATTCATAACCAATCAGCCGCCCATTGCGGCCCGGCCGAACCCATAGCTCATAATAAGCTTGCTAAAAGGGCTATATTAATGCTCACAGGGCGGAAAGAGTTAAAAAGAAAATTATAATTTCACATTGAATATATGGAGTAAGAAACGATGGACGAAAGACAAAGTGAGAATTTACTCTTTCGATGATTCTTATTCATTAGAGCAGAAAATTGAGATTAATGGAAGATTAAATCGTAAATACAAGGTATTTATTAAAATCAAACTTGAAATCATACTGTGTAAGTTAATAAATTTTGCATAATGAAATTTATTCAGAATCACACACAGATTATGATTAATTTGACAGTATATTCAGTTAAAATATAGGATTTTCTTATTTTTTAATAGTAAATTAATGGTCACTTAATGTTATAAAGTGCATTTGAGCTGATACGCGAAAAATATTTGAGTAGGATACGTTTGCAATTACACATGCTAGCTATTTAATTACATACCTTGTATACAAGCGTCGATGAATCATTCTCGGTTTTAAAATTTTTATTTCAAAACTGTTTACGAATTACGAAAATTTAATCTGAAGTCGGTAAACTGTTTTAAGGGCTGTTGTTATGGCTTTACTTGTTTAAATTACGAAAAAGTTAATACTTCGAAGTTAATATCATTTTAAAAATTCACCTTTTATTCGTCTTACAGTAGTATAGATTATTATTAAAAGGTAAAAATAATATTTTTATGTGCTTATATCAATTTTGTATAAAAATTATAAAGAAAAAAATTTTTTATCCTTATATTTTCGAAGAAGAAGGCTATAAAAAATAGTCTTTCTTTGAGAAATACATGTGATCCTCTGTATTGCCTTACAAATTTTTAAATAAATCGTTTCTCTTGTCTCTAAATCTTCATCAAATGATTAATTTTGATAAAATTATAATTTATTATAATACTTAATGAAGGAATTTCATATTCCTTATCAATTTCGATTCTCTTTAGTACCATTATAAACAATAGTAGATATAAATACAGGCTATCATTCTTTACAACAGGAGAAATAAAAACGTAATGCGAATTTTTATAGTTAATAGGTCTTTGTTTCCAATTAACATTATAGGCCTAAATGCTTATTATATCGATAATAAATGTAGAAAAATTGGATTGAATTGATGGAATTCGGCGACGCAATACAAGAGCGATCTGTTAGGCTAATGGTGGTACAGTACCTTCCGTGAGGACTTTCTACGGGAAATGGCTGATTTAAGTGTTATACACGTGAAAAAACCCTGTAAAACTCCACCGTTTTTGAGGTGCAAACCCACGACCAATGACCGTGATCACGGCTTATAGAAAATTACAGGTAACAAATTTTTATTAGCTTTAATTTTTTTTTTAATATAATGAAACTTTCTGCTAGCAATCTTAGAGAGGACAATTGTGCGAAAATTTTTATATTTTTGAAATATTTAATCAGATTTGGTTCTCTAAAGATATACGTAATCTTTAAAGATAAATTAAAATATTTTTAAATATTCGGATATATTAAATTATATAAAAATATTAAAAGTAATAAAAATTAATTTAATTAAAGTTTAAATGCTATTTTATTTAATATTATACGATTTATTTTAAGTAGTTATTAATTAAATAATATACACTGATGTCAGTCCTGATAATAGGTGAAAGACGTTATTAGAGCAAGGGGACCCGAGAGTCCTTTTTAAAGTAAATTTCTTATTTCTTTGCAAGGACATATTAATGTGTTGTGTGGAGGAGGGAATATGGAAAAATCTCCTCAAATAAAAAGATTGGCGGGTCAGGTGGGAAAAAGTGATTAGAAGAGGGGCCAAGGGGCCCGGAGCTTTTACTGGGGCCCGTGAAGTCCCTCTGCGTGGCTGCTCATGTTCAAAACATAAGAACAACCATTAATATGACTATATATCATGAACAACTGATCAAAACAGCGTGAAACTTAACACACAAGCAGAACGTTATATTATTTATGCAGGAAAAAAACATGAAAAACAAAAATTTTCATTAAACTGCATCGACAAAAACTCTTTTTGCACAGAAATGATTAATTTGGTATGTTGTTGCCTCCTGCGTGAACACGCTGCACAACGATTGCTCATGCTGATTTATCACGTTGTTTATCAGCTCCGTTGAAAACAAAGCTTTCTTGAACAGGAGCATCTCGAAGCTCCAGGAATGCTATTGGTAGAGTCTGATGTAATGCAATTCGTCTCCCTAAAGCAAGGGTGGCGAATCGATGGCACGCGTACCCAAAATGGCACGTCGACAGAAATCATCTGGCACACACACAACGATTTCGGTTTACCACCTTTTCTTCAATTATCCTTCGGTTTATTACCTAATCACCATTTTTTAGTCAGCTTTTTAACATTTATTATAATTTAGCATATTCATTTCATTTTTAAAATATCGTTATTGCAAACTTCGGCATGCATAAACATTTTTAAAGAAAATTACGCTATGTGGCACGCAGACTCAGAGAGATTCACTATCTCCGACCCAGAGCATTCACACGTTATGTGGGATTTAGATCCGGAGATATTGCTGGCATATCATGCGACAAATATCTTCACTGCCAAGAAAGTCATTATGGTCTACGAAAATGAAATATGCGCTCACAGCATCTCGGAGTCTCTCATGGAGGTTCCAAAGTTTCGTCATTGTAGCGTTTTTGCAGTAATGGCACCCCGTGTGGCCATTATGATTAATGGCGGCAGGGGGTACCATTAACAATACAACCGCCACCATTTGCAAACTGGTCTCTTTCATGATGTTAAATGGACAGTATCGGGTTTCCCAGTCTCTCCAGATTCTTCTCCGACGAGATTCATCTCGTAGACTGTACTTATAGCATCCATTTATAGCAGATTGGATGATGGGCTTTTTTTTTTACAAGTTTAATTTCGAGAAAAAAGTTTTTTTCTCGAAACTAGTCTCAAGTGTATGCATTAAAACATGTTATATGTTATCTAATTTTAATAATTAAATTAATATGGAATGTTAAAATTTTCTTTTCACATTCGGATATGATTAAAAGCATCCAGTTCCTATTAATCACGTAGGAAGATGAATCACTTAATTTTCATTTCGCACGATATATTTTTTAGAGTTTTTGATAACGAATAAAATGACTTTATGGTAAAATAATTACATCAGGAGAATTTTGTAGAAGTTACTTTTAGGCAATTTTTTTCATATAAATATGCACTTATATCATATTGGCTATTAAATATATTCCGAATAACGGGAAATTACATTTATATAATCTACTTTTGCAAGTACAGTATATAGATAATAAAGTTTATGTTACAAAGTGCTAAATTAATAGGCGCTGATTTTTGAAGTACAGTAGACCTATATAATTTTGTATCGGAATAACGCTTTATCAACAATCTATTAAAATTCTTCTATTAAAAACATCGATAAAACTTATCATAAAACTGATAAAATAAAATATTTTATGTCTAATAATTACTCAACGTTCGATGATAAGATCAGATTTCTCAAGAATTTCATAATTAAACATTATAATCGTCGCGGAACTTTGTAAAATAATTCTTTTGAAATTGCTAGATGTAAAATACGATAAACAATGAAGCCGAAACTTATCCTCTTGGCACCTGTTTACTATTTTCTAACTTTTACGACTTTAAACTCTCTCAAAACTATTAGCAAAACTGTTTATTTTATACTCAATGGCATTATCTGCAGCAGAATAACTGATACAGTTTCGAAACAACGTTAAAAAACGAACAAAATTCCCAGACTTTTGCTTTTAAATTGAAGGTAATTTATAAAATTGTTTAATTGCTCAAAGCTAAATTTATGCGCCTATTCTTGTTGCCTAACATTAACCGTATGCATTATTATTTAGAAGCATTGTGGCATAAATCCCGTATACACAGGTCCTACATATCCATTAACCATTAAAAACTTCCGTTGATTATTGTTACTTATCTACACTAAATTGTGCTATTAAAAAATAAAAACCAGTATAAAATTAGCTGGAAAAAAATTATTTCTCACCTCGATAAGATAAGAATAATCTGTTTTGTTTTCCAATCGAATTTGATCTCTCTTCTGTATCCAGTTTATCACACTATGTAGATGCACCCTGACTGCACACATATTAAGAAGCAAACCTGTTTAAATTTGGCTCCTTCGTTTAAAAAAGGTTGCCGACCTCGCAAACAAAGGCGTGACTGTGGCCTGATAACGTATTTAGCGCAGTCATAACCTAAATATTGAATGATGTACCGTGAGAAGCAAAATAAAAAATAAACAGAATAATGGGCTAAACAATCACAATGTTAATTTAATGAAGATGTAATTGATGTTATGTGCTGCTTTAAGGTTAAATGAGATTAATTTTTTTTAAATATTTCTAAAATTACTTCTCTTAGAAAATCAGATAATGTTTTTGAGTACAATTACTAAATAATAATCTTATATATTTAAAAAAAATTAAATCATCGCTATTGTGTAATGCTAATGTATCTAATTTTTTAGTTATATAAATTATTTTACAGCATCCTTATTCAACTTAAAGTATTTAAAGATGTATTTGAAATCATTATTGCTAATATTTAACATAACATATATCAAGAATCAGATGTGCCAAATCAAAAACACTATTTGTAATTTTATCATCATCACTAATAAGTGGTTTAAATATAAAATTATACATACTAAGCTTATATATACTTTTGAAATGTAACATTATAAAAGCATTATTTATATTTATTTACAATTTTGAATACTCCAACACAATTTTTATTTGCTAGAATTTACATTGTTAATTTATATATCTATTATATTATAGTTTATTTAATTATTTCTATTTTTAATTTAATTCATGAAAATTTTATTAATATATATTTAATCACAGAATTCATTCATTTAATAATTTTAATTAAAACTGCTCATCTAATAAACTCATATTGAAAAATATGTCAAATATTACATATCAACAGTTTAAATTTTTAAAATAACCCAACATTAAAGAGAATTATTATTTTGAGAATTGGACTGAACATTGCTAATTTTTATATTTTTTTCATTAAGATAAATGATCATGTCTGAATAAACTGTGATAGATTTTGCATTGCATTTTAAAAATTAATACATCTCACCAGTGGATGTGTCTTACAATCATATGGTCAGTCTTAATTTTATTCATTACAAATAGGTCTGATGCACAATGAGGTCAACAAACATGGGAAACAACACCCTGACCTGATGTATGATAAATTATGAGGGTCTGGATCAAATTTGAATCCGAATTTATCTTGGTGATAAGACAATACCTTATTGCATCTCTGAATATTAAAACTTTAGTATAAAGTTTTCAAGAGAATTATCATCTATGTTCTGTTTCATTTTGATCCTTGTGCAATAAAGACATTATTTGGTTTGCAAGGATCAAAATGAACAGGTCATAATTCTTCTCTTGAAAATTTATAATATAAACTAAATTTTTTCTTCTGAACTAAGTACTGTAAAAACATTTAATGACATTCTCGTGTGTTTATTTATATACATTAGCTCTTTGTTACATCACTCATTTGGACATATTGCACTTTTTTACCTTCCACATGTAAAAGTGCTTTAGCCTATAATTTTTAAAAATTGGTTTCCATTGAATTTCTGCTGAATCCATTCATTGACCTTAAAATTACCACTAAAAAATTCAACCAACAAAAAAAGTAAGTCAATGAAGTAAAAGTAAGTCAGACTGAAACAGGTAAATAAGATATATCAGTTATATTGCACCATTTGATATATCACTCGTGCTTTCTATTTCAACATATTGCTTTCTATCTCAATATAATGAACTTTTTATCATTACTCTGGTAATTAAGTTTTAAGTCTTCTAATAACATGCTGATTTTTTATATCTCCTGAATCAAAAGTTGATTTCATTTGCTTTTGCTGGATGTAGACAAAATGCCAAAATGTTTAAGTCATATTACAATCATATAACTAAAAGTAAAGACACATAATTATTGCTTTCCACAGCATAATTTTCTGTTATAAATTTAATTTTTCAACTCCTAGTGTATCATTACATGCAATAGCATGAATCTAGTACCCATCTAGATAATAGGTACTAGATTTCTTTGATTCTTGTATCTGCATGGCTTTGACACTCTTTTTGATGAAGATGTGGGCAAGATTATAGAAAATAAAAAGGCAACTGGAGCATGTACTAACCCACTACATTTTTTCTGATAATGATGACAAACTCAGTTAGTTCTACAATAATATTTACTATCTTGAATGTCCTTTTATATGGAAATTTATAATCCATGTTGATTCACATGAATTATATAAATTAAAATAACCAGAGAGAGTAATTACAATCAAATTTTTATACATATTTACAAATAATTTTAAATAAAATCTGAACTTACATGTACAAACTATAGAAAAAGAAAAAACACTAGATACAACAAAACTTAAATATTTTAATTTTTTAATACTATACAATATATAACAGAGAATATTAAGAATAATTTTCTGTGTTCATGTCATTTAATCCTAATTCCTCATTTTGTTCAAATGTTCGTTCATAATGAACCACAGTCATCTTTGGATCTGGATCAGGGGCATAAATATTCTACAAATAAAAAGATAATATATGTTCACAAAATAATTATCTTGTGTAAAAAATTCTAAAAAAATTACATTACTAATATTCTACATGAAAGTTTCTAATATTGTATTAAACTTGCATAATGTTTAAATATATAAATACAAAATATAAGATATTAATGCATGAAATTTACAATTAATAAATTTTAAATTTACGTTTTTATAAACAAACTACAAATTCAAAGTTTAAAATAAAATATACCTGTATATAACAATTTCCACAAGGATCATCCATAATGAATGTGATGTTTTTATTTCCTTTACATACCTGTTATTTAAAGTAGATTAATGAAATAAAACTGAAAAAACTTAATATTTCTTATAATAAAATTTTTATTTAAAAAAAATATAGTTAAACATGTTAAAAATTATGGATCAGTAAAATATTTGCATTTCTCCCTACTTATTTTTTAAAGTGTAAAGAATAATTATTACATCTATAGCAGAAAATATTAATAATAATTTTTCGTATTTATATTACTTAATCCTAATTTATGTCCATCTAATCTTGAAAAGCAATAGGAGAAAAAGTAGATGTGATCAATATTTACTTGAATTTATTTGAACAATGTTTTCAAATACTTATTGAGAAATATAACTTATAAAACTAAACAAAAATAATAAATTTTAATCAATTATTAAAGAACACTTTTTTCTCTTCAAACAGGATATTTGGATCAAATCTTCAAAAAAATTTTTCCATATACCATTTATCTTTTAGAATATTTACTGTAAAAAGTGCATTTGGTTTGTTTCAAAGCAGTTAGTTTCTTTAACTATTTAAAAAAAAGCCTCAAACATTTGTTTAAAATATTAAGAAAGTTTTCATTTCAAGACTTAAATATTGACAAAAAGAAGTTTTAATGAACTAAACATTTTTATGTTTAGTAAAAAATAATTCATGTTTTAAATCTACATGTATGAAACTAGAAATGAATCATGACCCTAATAACATAGTAGTATTATTGATCATAAAGAATAATGTCAGAGAGATCAATATACTACAGTATATTTCCTTTATTAAACCCTAGGGAGGTTTATTTTTAAAACAGATATTACCAGAGTTTATTAAGACCAGGATTTTTTCAAGGGCAGAAGTTATTACCATTAGGGTTTCTCATTTCCCGGTCCTTCGCTTGTTCTGAGATATAATTAATTATTTTTAAGATATAAAATAAATCTTAAAATCAAATAATATAATTATTTTTCATTTTTTAAGTAATTAAATATGTCCTGCAACCTCCAAAATTATAATAATAATGCTGTGTAAAACATATATTAAGAATTACCTTTGAATTATATAGAAATTTTCACAAATAGAAAAAATTTATTAAAGTTTGTTGAAAACTGCTTATAACAACAACAGGAAAAAAAAGCCTTTTAATTGAATTGAAAATTTAAAGAAAAAAACAAACTTACACTGAACTTCTAACTTAGAAGGTAATTTACATTTTTTAAATAAAACATAATACAAAATATTATTGTAAATTTTTATAATAGGATTTTAAAAAGCAAAGATGGTCAAATACTCTGATCACTCAATCTGGTTCTTATTTTAATAATGAAAAGTCCTGCTACTGAGAATGCCCTTTCTGATTCAATTGATGTGGGTGGAACTGTCTTTAATGCACTTAAGAAAAGAGAGATGTTATGTTTTTTCATCTGTAGCCTGGAAGATTTCTAGTTAGTTTTCGATGCATTACAGCATTTCTTTTGCTGTCTAGTATTCTTGATTCATCTACCTTGGCTGCTTTAATAGCGGCATTAAGCTTATAGTCCAATAATTCGACATTTCGTTTGGCTTTAATAATCAGATTTATGAACAAAAACTTGTATCCTTGCCCAATTTGCAGAACCTGGCATAATGCAGTTATTGAAGCTACTGGACATGGTTAAAAATTAAGACAACATCAGCACAATTATTCCATATATTACAGGTTCTGACAAAGAATTTTCAGAGTCCTACCACAAATAGGGTAAATATTGATTATTGATAATTTGTGACAGGCCATAACAAGCAAAAATTTAAAAAACTAATAAGCAGACTTAAAATTAATAAATACAAATGTATTCTGACAGTTTATGAGTTAATTATACTTTCTATTTGCAAAATTTCCTCAACCTTAACAGAAAATAAAAAAAAAGTAAACCTTTAAAAAATTTGAGAGATTTCCCAGAATGAGAAGAATTTCCTGGGTTAAAAAACAGCTGGGATCCTGTTAGAGAAACCTTAATTGCCATGTAACAAGAGACAAGTGGGTAAAAATTGAAAGAACTATCTTAATTATTCAGACATTTTCCAAACTATCAAAATCATTTATTGACTATGTTTATGAGTTATAACTACATTTGAAATTATTACGGTTTTGTAGTTAATCCGATTTAATGTCTTTTGATATGATTATTACATAGTCACTCAGATATGCTTTGATGTTGTAAGAATGAAGATCTTGATCTTGACTATCATCTTCTGGTTCTATTTCAAAAAGAGATGGTGAGTTTGAACCAGTTTTCCTAACTACTCTTCAGCTGAAAAGCTTGACTTATAAACTTGATTGCAACTTTCTCCTTGCTCAATATTCAACAATATTTATTTCATTTCAAAAAATGTTTCTATGATCCTTGGAATAGAAAGTGCTATTCAACTCTAGACAATTTAAATAAGAAGTAGAATTTTAAGAGAATTTATAATTAATTTCATATTATAGAAACCTATCTTAAACATCAAGAAAATTGAATTATTTCTCTAAATTCAATTTTTGATCTTATATATTTTTCATATGATGATGATGATGATGATACTGTAATAACAATAATGTATTCATTTATCTTACCTCATCTAAATTAGTTAGAAATGTTTCCATCTTTTCTTTGTGTTGTCTTCTAGCAGCATCGCCAAATATAAATGGATTGTCCACTTTCAACTACAATATTGTCAATTATTTAATATAAATTGAATAAAATTATTATTTTTTTTGTTTTTACCTTAACATTCTCACCTGCTCTTTAATATTTGTTAATAAACCTTCTAGGGTTGTAAACTTGCTACCTAATGTATGAGATCCAACTTCTAACTCTAGTTCAGGAATAAGAATTTTACAAGTTTCTGACTGAAATAATAAAATGATTCGATCAAATATTCAGTTTAATGAAAATTGTGTAAAATTACATAAAATTTATGTCAGTTTAAAGTCAAATATTTTCTAATTACTGTCTATAAGTTATCATAGCTCCTGTGTATATATATATATATGACTAATTACTTGTTTTTTTCACTTGAAATCCACTAAAAAAGTGATTAGATATGATGTAAAAAAACAGTAGAATAAATTTTAATGATAACTGAAAAAAAAAAAAAATTATATAGCCATATGTAAATATTTTAGTTGGGCAATTATATCTTTGTTAATGATTACCTACAGACCAATAATTTTCAGTAATTTTCTTTGAAGTTCACTTTAAATGTACAAATATATCACATAAATACAACAATTACTTCACATTTAGTATCTTATTACATTCACGATTGTGCAATATGTATGTATGTAAGATCTTTCAATTAAATAACAAACATCAAAATTTGTGTATATTAGAAAGTTATTATTTTTCTATTACTCTGTATTCTAATTTTTAAATTTTCTGCAAACCAGAATTTCTTTTCTCAAGTATGATACCAGGTTGTTCAATAAGTTTTGTCGTTCAATAAGAGATGGCGCTATTAGGTTTGTTGTTTTATTTCTCTAAAAATAGTACTACTTTTTAATAAACATGTGTGAAGTTTCATGTAGATCTGTCAACTCATTCCTATATTTGCAGCTGTTCAAAGTTGAAGTGTCAGTGTATTTTTTTACAATGAAAAAAATTGAATATCGTGCAGTGATAAAATTCTTATTTTTTGAAGGTGTAGCACCAAAACAAATTCATGAACGATTGGTAAAAGTGTATAAGGACTCTTCACCTTCAATTAGAACAGTAGAAAGATGGGTTGCTGAATTTAAACGTGGCCGTACAAGTCTCGAAGACGATCCACGTGAAGGACGTCCAAAAAGTGCATCAACACCAGAAATCGTAGCAAAAATACAGCATATGGTTTTGGAAGATTGTCGATTAACTGAGAGAGATTTAGTAGAAGTCCTAGGAATCTCATTAGGCAGTGTGAGCAATATTTTGGCTGATGTTTTGGATTACAGAAAGCTGTGTGCACAATGGGTGCCGCATTCGCTAACTATGGAGCAAAAACACATTCGAGTGCAACTTTCTCAGCAACATTTGGAGCGTTTTAGAAAAAATAAAAAGGATTTTGTGCGTCGTTTCATTACTATGGATGAGACTTGGGTCTACCATCATGATCCTGAATCAAAACAAGAGGCTAAGGAGTGGTGTGAACCTGGTACTTCAGCTCCGAAGCGAGTTAGGGTCCAGAAATCGGCCAAGAAGGTGTTAGCATCAGTTTTTTGGGATGCAAAAGGAATTTTGTTCGTGGATTATCTCCAAACTGGTAAAACAATAAACTCAGACTATTATTGTAACCTTTTGGACCAGCTGGATGTAAAAATTCGTGAGAAAAGACCTGGTTTACAGAAGAAAAAAATCATTTTTTATCAAGATAATGCACCCTCTCATACAGCTCAAAAAACCATCACGAAAATCAGTGAATTAAAATACGAATTGTTGCAACATCCTCCCTATTCGCCAGATTTAGCTCCCTCTGACTTCTGGCTGTTCTCACATCTCAAAAAATTCATGCGTGGGAAAAGATTTTCATCGAACGAAGAGGTAATAGCAGCCGTGGAAGCGTATTTCGACAGTCTTCCGGATTCTCACTTCAGGGATGGAATCCATAAATTAGAAGATCACTGGAACAAGTGTATTGAAGTTCAGGGAGATTATATTGAATAATAAAATGTATTTCAAACCATAAAATTGTGTTTTTTTTTGTCGAACGACAAAACTTATTGAACAACCTGGTACTTAGCCATAAACCACATTCTTATAAATGCTGGATTATAAGTTTAAATAAATTATTTAATAAGAAAAAATTTATCAAGCCGTACATATCCAATAAACTATAACTTTATAAAGCATAATATACAAAGTACAGTATACTTGTAGCATAATTTTAGTGTTGAAATGTATAAAACATACACACACATTTTACTGTTACATAACAATTTCATTAAAAAAATAATAATAAATAGATTTTGTAAATACTATAAGATGAATAATAAATATAATATAAAATATGGAAAAGTTTAAAACATCCTTGAAAAAAATTCAACTTTGCCTCTCATTTATACGTATGTATAAAATAATTAAAAGTGATAAAGTAACATAAAACAATATGTGATAAAAAAAAAAAAATATGATATAAATTATTCAGCTTAACTAACCTTTAAAACATCCCTAGTCATATCATGAGTTCCAGTAATTTGCAACTCTATCCTGATGCCAGTGGGTTCAATTCCAGAACCACTTTTTACTTCACTGGTTCTATGTCCGCAATGATCACACGTTGTTGCCATTATAATTACTTCTTTGAACTGAGGAATTTCTATCATCATCAAAAGAGATGTTTATATTAAAATAAAACAAAATAATTACTCAAAATTTTCACATTTTTTCAAAAAAACAATACTTGTAAGTTTCATATTTGTCTGACAAATGCTATTGCATAATGAACAATTTGTTGGAAAAGATACTACTTCATTATGAAAGTCTTCAGAAGTTTCTTGCTTATCTGAATTCTCAGCATTTTTATTAGGAATATGTTTCTAACAAAGAGAAAATAATATTCTAAAGATTAACAATATTCAAATTTATATTCACATGATTATGATGTATAAGAAACATTAATACTTACAATACCCAATAATTCATCTTGTTCGGAAGTCCTTGTGTAGTTATGAACTTCAAGATTTTCGTCCTGTTTTGGTGCACAACTATAACTTAAGGATTAATAAACTGAAATATTTTTATGCTTTTACTTTAAGATAAAAATATTTAATCTATAATATTAAATCTGTTAATAGTATTTTCAGGAAAGAAGGATACAAATTTTCAACAAAAGAATTGCCTGAAGGATCGTCAATCACCTAAAAAAGTTAATTTTTATTTAAAAACTACACAATAGAAGGATTTTTGTTTATATACTATATCTTAAACAAAACAAAAATGATTCTGCTTTATATATTTTTGATTCTAAACATTCTTTTATACACGTATTGTCAGACTTAGATAGTATGAAGTTCTCTTTTCAATAAATTTTTCTGTGGAATGCTGAAAATGTCTCTCTCTTTCATATAAAAATATTCCTATTTAATAAAGTTAATGTCTATATAATCAGTCTTCAAAAAAATCTTATGTTTTGTATTGATAAATATTAAAATTTTCATGTATTTCTTTAACTAATCAGTCAATTATGTGTATAGTACTGTATTCATAACAAGGTCTAAACATCTGTATCTGAAGATATCAATAGTTTTAAAAATAATGATCTTTCTAATGTATTCAAAACTATATGAAATGGCTTCTGTCAACAAGAGAATTTTTAATTATATTTAAATAAAGATAAAATCATTTGTATTAAGTAAAATAACTCGATAAAAAAATTTACAGTTGAAATTTTAATAAAAGACACTATATCTTCTGTTTGATTTTTCTGTCTAAAGTAATAATTTATTTTGTTATTAATACAAATACAAAAATATTTTCATAGAAAATAAAAAAACACCATTACAGTAAATTGTTTTTTCTTTTCATTACTATTGCGTTTATTTTTTATTTTATTAATTTTCTACATAATGAATTCATTGCATTTCCTGGAGGCAATGTGTTACATAAATGTTCAGCTGTACTTATTTAAATAATAAATTTTTTTAATGATTCAAATAAACACAAGATAAAAACTAATTATAAAATGAATTTTATAAAATTTAACAATTAAAATTTATTTGCAAATTTTGTTTGGAAGATCTCTCAACGTTTCAAATTTTTAATAAAAATATTAATGCATGATGATGTATAAAATGAAAGACAACATTAAAATCATAGTTTGTTCTTAAAATTTTAAAAAATAAGACTATTATCTTAGCATGTAAATGCTGAACATGCAATGATATTAATAATAATTATTAAAAATATTGTATTAATCTTGTATTAATCTTCATTCTTGTAACTTGATATAATACAACACAAAAACAAAAGTCAAAAGCATGTGACTTTAACAAAACCAACAGAAATACACAATGTTTAATAATAAAATTCAACTATGTTTATTGTAAGATGGCCAGATAGCTGAGCAGTTAAAGTGGTAGCCTACAGCTCTAAGAGATCCAGGATCAAAGATAGACAGATCAAAAATCTACAGGAATTATCTGGTGTACTCTGTCTGAATATGTCAAGGTTCCATCCCTCATCACCTGGCTGTCC
This sequence comes from Centruroides vittatus, assembly GCF_030686945.1. Classification (NCBI taxonomy): domain Eukaryota; kingdom Metazoa; phylum Arthropoda; class Arachnida; order Scorpiones; family Buthidae; genus Centruroides; species Centruroides vittatus. The sequence goes on from NW_027120892.1 coordinate 358,654, forward strand.
CAATATGGGCCTAGTTGAATCCATAATGGGCTTACAAAAAAGCCCTCTTAGTGCCCCCAGAGTAGCAAGAGTATAAAAAAGAAGAAAAATAAATCAAACCCAATGATGTAAAATTATTTCAAAATAAGTTAATAAAAAATATACAGTATGTTTAAAATCAAATATATAATTTACTTCTGTGCAATGTACAGTATAATTTTAAATATATACAATAAAGGCTTGAAAATACTTAAAAATTTTTACAAGATATACAGTAATTTATTAATTAATTATAATTATTAATAAATTAACAACACATTTTTATCAATTTTAATATATAAATATTTAGAACGTATCCAGACTTCACCATAAATATATTATATTTTTGATGTAATGCTAACTTTTAACTATTTTGTTTAAATTAAACTAATTAACTAAATCACTTGTATTCAAACCTGCATAATTTTAATAATTATCAATATATTTATTTATTAATATGCATTAAATTGAATACACTAAATTATTATAGATATAATAATTTAGCATTCAATTTAAATTCTCATAAAATATAGCTAAAATATTTATTATATTGCTTTACTAATAAATAAATATATTATTGATACTAGTATAAAAGTAAAATATAATAAATATTGAAAGAGAATTTATAAGTTTATTCACAAAATAATATCTTGTAGACAGATAAAATAAATTGTTAACAAATTCTATTTCTTTTATTTTGATTTTAATAAAGAACTTTATTTGCATATTTTTAAATATAGTGACTAGTTACACTTTTACATATATTAGAAAGTTGTTATTTACTGTCAAAAGGATACTTTGACATTTCAGTGCTAAATCTAAATATAGAAATGCTGCACTTAAAAAATGATACATTTAAAACAAATAATTTTATATATAATTAAAAAATGTTAATTTCTCTGTAAAACAATCTGAAATTGAATATTCTAAAATACTCCAGAATGATCAATTTAATATTTTACAAGTTTTATTAACTAACTGACCAAAAATATTTCCGCTAACTAAAGGACTGTCACTCTTTTAAACTTCTGAGATAATCAAATGACTTCTAAATAAAGTGTGATGCTGAAACAATTTTAGGTCATGCTCTCATTGTATTGTGAGAAAAAAGTTTTAATGACATTATTGATTTGTATCTCTATTCTAATCATTAAAAAAAAAAATTGAAATTTTATATTTTAATTCAAAAATTTTAAACAATATAGTTAAATAATTTGACTTCCAGTACACACGGTAAATCAAAAGTTTCTTGCATCTTTTTCAGATGGCACTTTTTGACAACCTTGAAAATAAAAAGATCCACCTAATTGCCAATGCATGACTTCCTATGTAACAACATTAACAAAATGTATCTTCTGGTGCTTTTGAAATCAAGAGGGTGTAATGGACTTTTGATTCATCCTGTACACGTACACTGAAGATCAAATATTAGTGATATATATATATATATATAGATATGTAATATATACACACACACACACACTACTTACAATATGAAATGGATTTTCAAGCATTTTTAATTCACTTATTTTAATTATAAAGTCACTCATAATGGAAGCAGCAGGATCATTATCCTGAAAGTACAAAAAACTTTATATATATAAAACAAACTTCAATTTATAATTATTAAAGTTTATTTATTAGAATAAAAATTTAACATGTTAATTATTCTACTTCTTACTGATGCATGATACTCTAAGGTTCTTTGTATCATCTGAATTGCCAATAAATTGGAGAATAGTACAATTGATATAATTATAGGATAATATCTAATCACTAGTTTTAATCGTGTGTCAGTATTAGCATCATCTCTTCAAAAATAATTATTTTCTGCATATAATTATGTTAAATGATTTCTATTTACTATGCAAATAGGCTAAAATGTAAGGTATTGAAAGATAATTTAATGCCTTTCATTTAGCCTAAAATTGTGTTTAAAGTTACACAAAGCCAGATGTGTAATTTTAAACAATTTTTTGAAAGACACTATATTGTCAAGATTTCTACTTTTTCTCTCTGCTTTTTCTATCTAATTGAAATAAATAAAAATGACACATGCAGTTGCAATTTATCATCTACTTAAATCAATAACAATAAGAAATTTATTAAAAATAGCATTTTAATAGAATTACAGATTATCCAAGAATGTAATGCATCATTGCCTGATAATTAGCATGCAAAAAGGACTAAGGATACCAAATACATTGATCTAAAAACTCATTTTTTATTTGTGGTTAGTTGTTCACAACAGAATTTCAAAGAAATTTTTGCTAGAATTATTGTAAAATAAAGTTGCACTGTAATGCTGATTTTAATATTTCAATTAATGTACTGTACAATCAACCCTCATTAGTATGCCACTGTCTGTTCTTTCCCACTTTTTGGCACTATAAGAGGGTGGCACTATTTTGAAATTTAAAAAATATACTGCTGAAGAAGAGAAAATTTAGTGTAATATAAATATACCTCTACAGCAGAAATAAGAGTTGGAATAAACAAGTAAAATGTACACACACTACAAGTAACTACAAAACATTTATTTCGAAACAAAGAAATCTGGTATTAATGACTGCTTTTTTTATGCGCACTAATTTCATCAATAATATCATTTATTGCATAAACATGGGGCATTACATCAGAATCAACATATTATACTTCTAGAAAGGTTCTTATTATTCTAATGCTTTCTTTTGCTTTTTTAGCAAATGTTGGATGTTGCATTTTTTCAGTCTCATCATTTGAATCAGAATTTTCAGTGTGATTTGCAGTTCACAGGATCTCTAGAGAAGTTGAGGTGCAAGTATAAACGTTAAACTTGTACAGCAAGCAGAAGTACACGTTTGACGTTTTAAGTAAAAGACCTTGCGGTGCTCATTCACAACATCACGTGACTCAGTGAACGTCGCACATTGACTCATGGAAAATTTGTTGAAAAAAATGGCGGATACATTTAACATCGAGGGTTACCAGCAAAGGTAAATAAACAAATTAAACTGTTTAAAAGTATTTATAGGATGTTTAATAACACTAAATAATTATTTTTAATTAGCATTTTGTCTCCTACCGTATGATCGAACGATAGGTCTACCTCATACTTTTGTTGAGGGAAGTAGTGGCTTATGTAAATTCAAAAGCAGCTTGGAAAATTAATTTTTTAGAAAATTTACAAATGTATTATGCTGCTGATGGTAGAAGACGCCATGGAAGGACAAACCTACTTTAAGATAAGCTATTATGAAGACAAATATATGTAAATTCTATAGGCACTTCACATCACTTGCTAAAAAATTGAATAATTTCTAGATTAAAATCGTCTGTTTTTTTACAATATTATTTGTAAATGCTTAAATAATCATTATTTTAATAAAATATGTCATAATTTTAACCACAAACACAAAAAAATAAAGAAGTTTAAGCCAATTGTGTACTCGCCATTCTAGACATAGCAAATGCTATTATCGACTGTATAGAATTGCCAGATGGTGGCACTCATCCATCTGCTGTTCATGTTTTGGGCTGAATACGTGCGCCTCAACCTCTCTTCTTCTCTGTTCATTTCTTCAAAAGTTGGAAAATTGTCATCAAGGTTTAAACATTCTTCTTAAGTTAAAGAATTTTCCAATGATGCTGTTGCTTGAAACTGGTTCAAAACATTTGTCAGCTCTTCTATACCATATGATTTTGCTGCAATGGACTATAAACTGATGGAATTAATCCTGTATGGCTCCAGCAATTTCAGATTGTTCCAGGTGTTACAGGAAATTGTCTTGTCTAAGCTGCATGTGGTAATACAGGGTGCGACACGGAAACTTCATTATTTGAAATGTGCACCACACAGCGACCATTACTCCTTGGAGAGTGGGGTTGAGCGCATTCGAAAGGGCGTGGCCTAATGTTTTTTTGTATGGTTAGTTTAGTAATGATCATGCAGTGGACAAGAGAGGAGCATGCGTTCACCGTGGTGACTTACTTTTCCAATGGCCATTCGGTCATTGCAATCCAGCGTGCATTCAGGAAACAGTTTAATATCACACCTGCAGGTCATGTTCCTGATCGAAAATCGATTGTTCAGTGGGTGGACACGTTTATGGATACTGATAGTGTGCAGAAAAAGAAACCAGAACCTTCAAGAACCACCAGGACACCAGAAAACGTCGAGAGAATAAGGCTGGTGATTTTGAAATCCCCTAAGCAATCTGCACGCAAACATGCAGCTGCGCTTAGAATTTCTGATCGCACGAGACAAATTCTTCATGAAGACCTGAGATTTCATCCATACAAACTGGCAGTGGTGCAACAACTTAATCCATGCGATTTTGTTTGAGGGGCGATCTTCAGTGGCCAGCATGCTTGCCAGATTTAGCCCCCTGCAATTTTTTCTTATGGGGATATCTTAAATTCTTGGTGTATACCAATCGTCCAAAGACCCTGGGTGAGCTGAAGAACAATATTCGTGCTGCTATTGCCAACATAGACACAGACATGCTGGACAAAGTGGACTGAAACTTCCAATTTCGACTCTCCAAATGTATTGACCAGAACGGAGACCACCTTCAAGATATAATTTTCAAAACCTAATGAAATAAAACTTTAAATGTACCTCTATGTAAAGAAAAAGAATTAAATTAATATCTCCAATACTTTTTGTTTTATGATTTTTTAAAATAGGGAAGTTCCTGCACCGCACCTTGTACAATCCACTTTCATCCACATTATAAACATTTTGAAACTCATACCGTCTAATCATGTCAATGTTTCACAAGCATCTGATACAACTTGATCATCCACTTCATCTGTTTCACCTTGCCTGATATGCTGTGAAAGTCCATGACACTGCTTGGATCATGTCAACCAACCCTTGCTGTATTGGAAGTCTGTAATTCTCATGTCTTCCAAATTCTTTTGCTTTTTCTATGATTACAGTTTCTGTTAAAATTTCATGCTTGGCATTAACTTGGCTAATCCACATTACAAGGTCATCTTCAAGATTCTCATGTTTAGCAGATCTAAGATGCAATGCCTTAGAGGAAGGCTCTTGCAGCCACTTTGTTTTTTTCTTCCAAGATGTGTCCAATGCATCTGCGACTGATTGTTTTCTTCCACAAAAAAAGTCTTCTGTTATTCTTTGTTGTTGATTACCATTTGGAAATTTCTCTTTGTATAAACAAAGTTCATTTTTTTCTTTAATCAAAATGACTGCTTATTTACTCATATTGAGGAAACTCACATAACAGCAGATTACAGCAAGTTGACAATACAATAAAGTATATCATTATGAAAGAGCAACAGATTTCAAAGCAAGAAGTTAAGATTCATTGCTATCTGTGGTGGGTGAAACACCCAACATTTTACCAGAATGATTCATTACAAAACTGTTCAGGGGAAAGGGATTCCAAAATTTTTACTGGCATTAAGTGAACTAGCATAATAGTGAGGTTTTTTAATATATACTCCATATGGAAGATTTGTTCATAAATACATGGCAGTAAATGAGGGGAGCACTCTAACAAAGGGGCATACTAATGAGTGTTAACTGTATTTACTTTTTTAAAATCAGATTTCACAAACTGAAAACCTTCTATAATTCTGAAAATTTAAATTATATTTATCAGTTCAAGATATTGAGAATTATTTTATTTTTTCAAATGATAAATCTACTACAATTTATTTCATCTATATTATATTTTTGATACTAACTTCCATTGTACTTCTCTTCTGCGATAATCCGGCAATTGCCCTGTCGATTATTCCTTCAATAGTTGTAATACCTAAATAAAAATAAGTATTTTTTAGATTATTATTCCAATAACACAGTGACTTACAAAATTTTATTTTTATTGCCATATGCTTATTCATATTTTCCAAATACAATGTAATGTGCTCATTATCACTGTAAATATATTCATTATATTTACTTGCATTAACAACACATACGTAAATCAATATCCATTATTTCATACAATGTTTTTCAATTTAAAAAATATTTTAAAATAATGCTTATTATAACATACAACTGACCTGAAAAATAAGCATTTTTAATTTGAAAAATTTTATTTAAAGGTAAGTTGTGCAATAATCACAGAACTAAAATTAAAGTTCACGTTTAGATTAATAAAAGCTCTTAAAATGATAAAGCTACCTTAATTCCAATAGACTTTTCTTTTAAACTATTTTCAGTAAAATGTGCAAAAGTTGAAACCTGAGTAAGGTTTCCTTTTGCACATTTTATCTTACCTTAACAATATTGAAATTTTTCACCTTTGAAAGTATAACAATTACATTAATCTAACAAATGTTTGCTAAAAACCAGAACCTGTGAAATGTAGAGGGAATAGTAGAAACCTTGCTTATTGCAATCCAAAGAGAAATACAGATGCAAAAGACAGAAATTCATGTGTTCTGTATTTCCAGTGGTGCAGTGCCAACTGTCAAGAAATAAGTTATTTTTCATTAGAGGTTTGGCTCAGTCTTCCATTTTTTATTTCGTTCGTTCAGTCTTCATTTTGTTTCTATGTTTTTGCAATGTTATTTTGAAGTTTTATTTTTGTGTTTATGTATTTTTCCACAAAAATTGATAATATAAACCTTCACAAAACTGTGGACTTGCAAACTAAAGATGATGACAATGAAAATTATGAAGACCAGCTAATAGAAGAGTCTGAACCTTTAAATCAAACACATTTTCAGTTACATAAAGGCTTTGAAGAAATTTGGAAAGGCTTGATCAAGGATTTTTTTTATAAGATTATAGACAGAAATTCATTTGAATAACTTCATTAAAAAACTAAAGACAACTAAGTAATGTTAGATTGTTTTACTAAAAAGTGAACTTTACCCAATTATTTGCATGTATCAATAAAATCTTTACAATACATCCGGACATCTGTAACAAATACAATTTGAATAAACATATGTAAATTGCAAAAAAAAAAAAACATTTTTCAGCCAATCTCATAAAAGAATTATTTTCAAGGCATTTGTATAGACAATAGAGAATAGGAAAGTAGAAAGACTATATTCTGTCAATGACAGAAAACCTATAAGACATGGAGAAGCAAGATAGTCCTGTTGCATTCTAACTTTTGCAGGTTTTACTGTATTTACATTTGTTCCATTAAAACAACATAAAGATGAACACAACAGTTTATTAAAAAAGTATTTATCTTCAAATATATATTGAATAGAATACACTGTTAAATTTCATTATAAAACAAAAATAAACACTAATTCTATTAAACAATTGTATATTTAAATAAATACACGTATCCTCACATTATGCAATTAATTAGTTCCAAGAAAACATATAAAGTGAGCTGACTGTTTACATGAATTAAACAAGGACTGTATTCCCCATAACAAAACATACCTACCTAAAATTTCAAAAGAGGTGTGTTTATTTTTTTCTAATTATTGCAACTGCAATTCGTAATTTAATTTGATTACAAATCAACTAATATAGAAACTGAATATGGATCATCCTTTACTCGTTCATTTGACACTTGTGGGTCAGTGGATTTCTGATGTCATTGAAGAAATTGTTATAAAATTAGTATCTATTTTGTGATTAAAAAAATTTAAAACAATAAAATTATTGTTTATGATGCTTTAGATTCTGCAGCTGAAAAAGACTAAACACTTATAATATCACTGCATATGATGACAGTTAAATGTAGACACAGACACACAATTTAATTTAAGGTTTGAGTTCTTGAAATTGTGTTATAGTGAAATGATGCATAATGAGTGATAGTGTATTATTATTAATTCAAAATTTTCATCAATTATAATTCTAATTAATATGAAATCATTGCAAGAATTTCTAATTATTACTTAAGCAAAATTTTATACTTACCCCCTTCTTGTGAACCTGCAGGAATTTCAAATTCTAATTCAGGAATCTGAAGAATGGATGTTTTTGTCTTCACAACAGATCTAGTAAGATCCTACACAAGAAAATAAAATTATTGAAAAGATACATAACAAAAAGATTTTTAAAATACTAATTTAATTAATACTGTTGATAAGTCATTATGAGGATAGTCACAATTAATTTCATGTTTTTATAAATAAGACAAAACTTCAAATTATCAATAGTTTTAATATTAGAAATGCTATAAATTCTTAACATCTAATTATTGTATAAAATTACAATTTTAAGAATATAAAAGACTAATTTCTGTTAAATTATCACTAAAATAGTTTTTAATATTAAAAAAAATTCTTAATTTTTTAACAAAGATATTTTACCTTGCGGATAATGCTTTTGTTAAAACAAGTCTAAAGTTGAAATCATTTTCAACTTTAGACTTGTTTCCAATTATGTTTGGAAACAAGTATAACTATAAAATGCTATGGTTTCTCAAATTTTATAGTTTTAACTCTACACTGTGTCATGTATATTGCAGTGCTTTTCCAACACTATGTACCATACTGTCATGTTTGCACTTATACCTGTTAATCAATAACCACCATCCATATTTTATCTATTGTCGCAACTCCTGCATTTCTCATAATCCATTTGTACCACAGAGTTGACAAGAGACATAATTGTCCGAAATGCATACTCAAAGAAATAAAAAGTTTTTCTAAAGCTTGTCGTCCTTTTTATCGATGGTATAATAAGTCTAGTGAAAAGGAAAAGCCACCTTAGTGCTCGTATAATTAATTATTTCTAGTTTCATTGCAGTTTCCTATTTCAATGACAAAAGTCAAATTTACACTCAGATAATGGGTTGAAAAATTTCAATAATTTAAAAATTACAGTGTTTGTTTATATTATTTAGATACTTTCTGTATTATTGGCTATATATTATGATGCATTAAAAAAATTATTAGTCTTTTCACCAGTAGGCTTAGTCCTTTCTTGGTTAAACCTGGTTAACCAAGTCAAGGTTATAAAGGATGAGCCAGCATCATCAAAAATAGCAGACACCAAAAATTCTCATTCATGCTTGTAAAAGGATTAATAATAACAATCTACTTTCTCATTTTCTTATTCAATATTTAGATATTATTCAGCTTGTAGATAACATCTCAGGTAGATTCTAAAAGAAAATTTTATGAAACGGCTGAAAATAAATTTTTACAGAAGTTAGCAAAAAATTAAAAAAGTATTTGATTCCTAATGTAATTACTGTTTTGAGAATTTTTTTCTACAATTTTTAGCTTGATATAAGCTCTTTAACCTACTAAAAAATGAAAAAAGGAAATAAAACAACATATTAGCATGAGATAACAGTGATGTGATGACAAATCTTGTATAAAAAAAACTAATATGGTAGGTTGATAAAAGAGAAAATCTCTCTCATAGTTAAAAACATAAATGTTGGAAAAGCATTTAACAACTTATAACTGCAATATAAATAATACATTATTAAAACATCACATTAAAAAATAATAAAAATAAGTAAATAAATAATAAAAGATATAAGTACTAATGATATATAAAAGAGCTTTTCATTATAATTCTTTTTCTTTCATAATTTGCTTCATAATTTCAATTTTAAAAGTTATTCTTTATAAAGTTTAAATATTTAAACATTATATTATTATAATTTCATGTCAAACTATTTTTAAAATAATGGAATCCTTTGATTTATGTATAATATTTAAATATATTTGACAGTATTATAAAAATGTGTGAGGCTAGCCGGGGATAGAAGATACTGTTTTGATTGTCTACCGGTTAATCGGCAAACTAATTGGTAGAATTAGTCCCCTGGTTGTCACGGAGGATGGCTTCCATAGATTATTGGTAAACAAGGGTCTGTAAGGATCCGTGTAAGTTGTTTTCCTGACACCAGTTAACCAATCTTTTATAGTGGGTTAACACGCTATTAATTGTCTCGTGGAATATCGAGTGGGAGGGATTGCAAGTACGTTGGAAAGGGGAAAGGTGGCAGTTGAGTCAAAGAATACTCCATTTGACAAATAACAAAATAAGATTTAATTAAAACAAAATAAAAGTTGTTTTACAATACACTGAATGTACATCTTTATGAGTATACGATACAATTATCGAAACAGAAATCGAAATTTGGTGAAAAGTTTAAGTAAATTATATTATATCAAATATTATATTTGACTTAAATTTGAAAGAAATAAAGAGAGGGGGAGCAATCTTCACAAATGCATATAAGTATTAGTTTGTGACCTCTTTGTTAGACCTTCTTGAGTAAAATACCAAATCTGTGATTTTAAGTTGAATTCTTTCAAAAAAGAAATGGATTAGCTTTCTGTAATTTTACATGCAATATTATTCAATTGTAAATTAAACATATAAGATACACATAAAATGTTCTAAAGCTGTGGCACCCATGGATAACTGGCAAGCCAAACTGTACATAAGTGATTAATAGAAGAGCAACAAATATTCTGTGTATTCCATATATACAAAAAGTAAGCCTATTTCTATCATTTCTAAGTAGTGACTCAAATATGTTCACAGACCAGATTTGGCCTGGGTCCATAGTTTGGGTATTACTGTTCTAAAGTATTATTTATTTGAAGATTATTCTTTTCAATAGTATACATTATGTAATAGATCTTATACAGAAAATATTGAGCAATGTAACAAAATCAGTGATTAATTTCACTGCATTCCAGAGAAACACATGAATTCTATAATTCACTACAATCTATAATTTAAAAACAGTATTTAAAATTTTAATCTTAATTCTATCTAAATATCATAAATTGAAGTTACCTTTGGCGTTTTCACAGTTACATTATAATGAACACCTTTCTCTTGAATCTGACCAGCAGATTGAATTTCATTGTTTTCCCATCCACACATTTCACATGTAAATGACATAACTATCACTTCTTTAAAAAATGGAATTTTTGTAGGCAAAATTCTTGTTATACCCTAAATGATTTAAATATTTATTTTAACAAATTGAATAATATGAATGTCATTTTGATTTAATTAAATTGCAAAAATACTAAAGTACACAGTGTTCTCCTTAAATATTCCTAGTTTTAAACTGTTTTGTAAAATCCAATTTGTTCAGAAGTGTTGAAAAATGTTGGCCAAGACACCATTTCTTGTGTATGCACTTAACTCTTTAAACATGAAATTGGCCAAAATTGGTTCAAAATGAAATCAGCTGATGGAAAAGTTGTTTTATTAGTTTTTGCTATACAAGTTTTCCTTGTAGCCTGAAGGGCAAAAACAATTTAGTCTTTAGTTACATGGTAAGAAAAAGTTTTCAGAGTTTAGAGTTAAAAGGGCCAGTGCTGGCATAAGTGGTGATTCGACCTCCACTACATAATCTAGATTGCTTGGTCCACCTAATCACCTCTCTCTAAATATTTTTCTTTGTGGGCATGTCAAGGATCATATGTACATTACAAAAGTGCCAGACATGAGAATCCTGTGCACAAGAGTCACAGATGCCATTAACAGCATCTGTGACTCTTGTATACAGGATTCTCATGCTGGCTTAGACATGGGCCAAAATCAAGTGCAAACCAGATATACTTGCCCTAAGTTGCAAACCAGATATACTTGCTATGTCAGGAGCATGTGATAATGTACTGATTTAATATAATAACTATCTTTTACAGATGCACTTTATTACTATTGTCTACAGTACTATGTTTCTTTTCCCAAAATTATTCCTCAAAACAAGAGACATTTTAGGAGAATACCCTGTATATTGATAGTCTTTCATAAAATTCTTACATTTTTTCCACAGTTTAAGCATAAACTTTCAATTTCACATATCCCATTTTCAGGATCATCATCTTTAGGATCACAAAACACAGATTTATCAGATTTTTCCATTTTTGAATTAGTCTATTAGGTATCTACATATAAAAAAAATTTAATGCATATATTAATTATCAACATATCAAATATTAAATTAAAGTATTATTAAATAATCTTTTTAATTATTAAGTATAAAATTATATTATATAAATTAAATTAATTAATTAATAATTAAATAATTTCTTAAATAAATATTCATCTTAACAGTAGTAGTAACCAAATAATTTATTTTTAAATTTTTGAATTAGGGCAAGCTTCTTCTTAAATTTAAAATACATGAATAAAATTTAAAATTTGAATTTAAAAACTTGATATAAAATTTGAATATAAATTCATTCTACAGAATCAATAATAAATTTATTTTGAGATAATGCTGAAAAATGAACAATCACAGCAGTGATTCCCTACCAATTAGAAAAGTCACTGACTGACTATATATACAGGAATCAGAATTGCTGATTTTCAAGGGTCCATTTATCTGCCCCAAATGTCTAAAGTAATTTCGAATATCTCGTTCGAAAGGTAATTGTTTTCTTAGGTAGTCTGCAAAATTTCAAGATTTTCTGTGAAGTGCATGCCAAAATAAGCAATTGAAAAGTACAAAACTTGCCAAAAAAGCTGTATTTTCTTCTTTTTCTTCATCTGGCACTGCAGATGCTCATAGAGAAAAAAATTACTGGGTCTAAAATGTTCAAATTTTAAACTTAAGACTTTCTCTTGATCAGTGAGGTGCTGGCGAAACTTCCAGGTCAATAGATCATGGGGAGCTAATTCAATTTTATGGCTTAATTTTATGCTTATAAGGATAAAATCACATTGAAATAAATGAATTTTATTCAAATTATTACTCAGAATAACAAAAACTCAAATTTATATGAATTAAAACTTTTTATAATGATCTTTCTAAATGGCATATCGAAAATATCAGTCAGCAGTGTGTTGGTCAATGACGTGTTCTGCTGGTGCTCAGCAACCACCAATGTAATAATATAATTATTAAACAAAAAACAATTGATATCCAAATGAAAACATCTGAGATGTAAAAAATTTGCACTAAGTAAAAACTTATGACAATTTAGACAATAATCAAAATTTTTCTTTGGTAAAGACAAGCTTAGCAGTTTGAAGCAAAATGTAGAAAGAAATAATACAGGTAAAAATCTTGTGGGTACCTCATCCTAACACCAAGTTTATCTTTCCTAAAAAAAAAAACTAAGAAAAATTTTGACTGTCGTCTAAATTGTCATAATTTTTTACTTGGAGCAATTTTTTTTATGTCTCAGATGTTTTTGTTTGGATTTTAAAATTAATCATTAAAGAAATATTTTTCAGGAAATTCCTATCTTAGTTTGTCATTTCTAAAACAAAATAAATTACAACCTTTCAAAATTTCCAAATATTACATCTAGATTTTGATGTTTGGATGAACTTTGTATGTTCCACATTCAGAAAAATTCATCGTTCTAACAAATAGTCCTATACATGCTAGAGGATTAAATGTTATTTATTATGATACATCAATAGTATTTTATGTTTCTCTCTTCTGTAATTTTATTATTACTTGGTCTTTGCTTAATTAAATACTGTTTTGTCACCAACTTCTGTCTTTTCCAGATGGAAAGACAGGACAGAGAGAATGTGGACTAGAAATTTTTGTAAAGAAAGAATTTCTTTTCACTAAAAATTTTCAATAAAAATTTCTTTAAACACTTTGCAACAAGAATAAAATTTCTCTGCTAGTTACAAAACTGTTATCATGAAGTAATCTAAATATGTTTCATAAGATATGCAATTCTTGATTTTATTTTATTTGCATACAGATGGCATCTGTTTTCCCACTAATAAAATACATGGTAATTATTATATTCACCTGACAACATTGCTATTGTCTTAATTTTATTATAATTTATATTATTACAACATTCTGCCAACTGATCAGTTTATAACATTTTATCTAAAGATTATTATTTCTTGAGATAGTTACAGAAATTTTCTAATACCAAATTCCCTATATACATTATCAACCAAATTTATTTCTCTAATTTCTTCAAACATGCACAGCTGATCAAAATGCATACATCTGTATGATTGAATATATTATTTCATAATTTCTAAATTGATTATTTAAAAGTTATTTCTACTATGAAATACAAATTTTAAAATTAAAATTTGTTTTTTCTATTCTTTATTATATTGTTACTATGATTTTTCCACTTTGTGTTATTGGGTTGATTCCACTTCATTTCCCCTTTCTTTCTCAGAGAAATTGTCAGTGTTGATGCATCAAAATATATCAATATAATTTCAGAATGTCATGTTCCTATTATATGTACTGTACATGTTAGATTCATCAAGTTACAAGCTGTTTTTTTTTTCTATAGGTCACAAAAAACGTAGTATCAAACTGAGAAGAAAGAACATTTCTGACACCTATTATATGAGTTCAACAAAACTCAAACCATTGCCAATATTACCAGAAACATTTGCTGTGTGTGGGGAAAATGTTACAGCACAGTGATGAAATGATTTTCCCATTCCAGAGATGGAATTTCTGATCTCAATGACAGTGCCTCTTAGACTTTACCCATACACTACAGATATCACATATTGTTGCCTGATCACATACCATCTCAGTGGCTAATTCTTGTGTTATTTGATGGTGATTCTCATGGAGGATCGTGTATTCATCAAAGTTCACTTGACAACTGCTGCAAGTGCTGTCTTGAGGCCAAAAATTCTGTTGCTAGAAATATCTATGCACAGTACAAATGTTTCTAGCAGCATCAATAGTAGTGGCACCTTTGTAAACTCATACAGAAGCAGGTGTTGAAAAGTTCTTTCTTCTCGATGTAATATTAACCTATTATTTTAAATTCTTTGTTTTTATTATTTTCAATTAAAATTTCCGCAAATTGCATAAAACAAATTCTTACTCAATTGTCGAACCACGGAAATTTTGGAAACAACCGTCGAAAATATACGAGAGAATTTTAAAATCCACGCTGAAAAATTTGAAAACTTGTTCGTTTCCACGTGAAGTCAAAGAAGAGTTGCCTACTAAAGCGCCATCTTTACTTCTTACATTGTAGAATTTTTAATGGAATTATTAATTAGTAAATAATTGATAATTTTTTCAATAATAAATATAAATATAATTTAAATTCATACAAAGTTCTGTAATTAAAACTACTGTCATTATATTAGAATTGCATTTAAAAAAATGACTTTCTCTTAAATAATTTTTTTTCATTTTTAATTCTTTCTGCCCTGCGGCAACCGATAATGCCTTTCTTCCATAAGCTTTCGTTGCTTTTGATATGTCGGGCCCAACGATATATAACTACTGGACACCGAACCGGGCCTCCATCCAGGGGCGGACTGACCTTAAAATTTCTGTGTGGAAAAAATCATTACCGGCTCAGCCCATAAATAAAAAAAATGACTTTTTTCTATTTATATTTAAATATATTCAAAATACAACATTGACAAAAATTGCAAAAAGCACAAGTCTAGAACATTAATTTTTTATTTAGAAGTTTGCTTTGTCGAGCAATAATATTAATGACATCATCAGAATCTATTTCATTTAAAATATCCTTCTCCGTTGACATTAACACGAAAGCTTCTAGATTTTCTTGCGAGATACTTGATCTTAATGAATTTTAACGTAGAAAAGCTCCGTTCACAGGACACTTGTGTTACAGACATAGATAGTAAATATTTGTATGCTTGACCAAGTGTAGAATAAGCACCATTTAACACGTTATATCCGAATAATATATTATAACAACAAATAGGACAATTTTTGCAAGCTTTGCAGTAAGAGGATGAAATCGAATCTTTATCGTTTTCTAGTTGATCATCAGTAGAATGTTCATTTTCGTTTAATTTTATAAAAGTTTCACTGACATTTTCCTTTAAAATATTCCGTGACGATTTAAAATGTTGCAATTCTGAAATAATATTGAGTTGCTTCTGGATTAAACTGTAGTAACACTTTACAGCTCTATATGAAGTGTCCAGTGAAGTCGGGTTAAAATACCAGATAGTCTTTTCAATTAGGGTTGGCCCTCGGGTTGGTTTATTTTTGCGTCTTTAGTTAAAGGATGATAGAATTGTTTACGAATGTACTGTACAGTACATACGTATACTCGCTTGGACTTCACTTAGTCTTGAAAAGGGGTCAAGCGCGTATGGACAGTCTACGAAAGTATACGTGCATTTGTACACAATTCTATCATCCCTTAAAGACGCAAAAATTAACCAACCCAAGGACCAACTCTAGTTGCGTCGAATATATGTACGAAGAGGGCTCTTGGTATTTAGTGCGATTACAAACGACTAGATGTCAGTATTTTAAATTTTTATTTTATATAGCGTTATATTGTTTTGTAATATTATGTTCGACGCCGCAGGTTGCCCATCAGCCATTTGGTGGCCCATCAACGCCGCAGGTGGCCCATCAACGCCATTGTGAGTGAATGGCAAACTAAAGATTAGTTAGCTGAATCTAAAAAATAGATTATTTTTAATTAAATCGTTTGGAATATAGAGAAATTATTATTGAATAACATTTTTACTTATCTAAAATAAAGGAAATGATATAATTGGCCATTAAATCTGTTATGATTGCAATCAACGTTTTGGTGGCTGGGTGAAAAACCAGTAACTCGTGCTTCCAAAGATTCATAGGGGTGGTGAATAGTTTCTAGCAACGTAAACAAATGACCAACTTTGTCTGTTTTGATTATTTTTCTCCTAGGATGCTTTGTTTGGGCCGAGTCGGCCAATGTAGTTTGGACTCGGGTCGGCTGGACTAATTTAACTTCGGCCTCTGGTAGGGCCGGGTAAAACGATAAAGGCCTACACATATATCTATATTACACCTAAAAATTAAAATTTATCTTACTTAACGAAAAAAATAAATGAATTTTTTTTAAAAAATAAAACCGAACAAGACGGTATATTATGTACATATTTAGAAAAACGGCCCAAATTGTATACGGCCCGTGTGGAATTTTCCACATTTTCCACATGGCCAGTCCGCCCCTGCCTCCATCTTTGAAGCGAATTGAACGTGCGTCCGCCATGACACTTGAAGGCAGAAAGTTGACACACCTGCGGGAAATATCTAATATAGACGGCCAGATGGCCGAGCAGTCAAGATGGCAGCCTACAGCTCTGGGGACCCCGGATCAAATCCAAACGGATCCGTCCGGATATGTCCGGGCCCCGTCCCTCACCACCCGGCCGCCCCATTGTGGGCCTGGCCGAATCCATAATGAACTTGTAAAAGGAACTTTTAGTACCTACAGGGTGGAAAGAGTTTTAAAAAAATACCTAATACAAATATGACTGTTCATCACATTAATACTCAATTTTCATGACTAATTTGCAGAACCAATAAATGAAATAGTCAAAATGCTCTGAAAAATATTAGACTAATCTTTAATTTTTAAAAAAATCTCTTTCCTCGAACACAAAGCATGTCGCATGCGTTGCACAAGCACTGCATAGTATGCTTGAAACCATCCGACTGGAATACTCGATTGCAAATGAGTTAATTTCAAACCTGAATAATCTTAAAGAAAATATCAGCAAGAATTCAGTTGTACTGTGAACTCAAGAACTACCATTACCACGAGCGCCTGTTGACACCAGGTGGTGGTATGGATTGAGACAGCTGTTTTTCACTCTGAGAACTACAGGAAGATAAAGAAATTCATCTTAAGACTTGATGATTCTAAAATTGTAAAGTAGGTAAAAGAAACTGTACAACACAGGAAGTGCCGGAATAGCCTCTAGCGAGCCCTAGACGAAATGTAAAAGTTTCTGGCAAAACGAAAAATATGTATAATTATAGTCATTAATCAGCCTTTAAACAATTGAAATTTTTTCATTTTCGGATTTTCATTTCAGAAAATAGATCAATAATATCTTTGAAATCTAGCCGTTCAAGAGTATCGTTTTCTACAACAAGCATTGCTAAAGACCATAGTTTTTTCCGTCCTATTGAATTTCTTAAATAATTTTTTACTCGTTTTAAAACAGAGAATGATTCTCTATTGAAACTGGGCCCTCCGAATTACGCTCTAGAAATCTGTCATATTTATCTATTGGTTAATCCAGCACTGAGAACGGGGATGTGAAACTGTTCGCTGTCCACAGCTTCAAATCTTTAACGGGAGTGATATACAGTCTAGAAACCAAAAATCTATCCAAAGATGATCAATAGATTACTGTAAAAAAAGTGCGCAACTTTCTGAATGGTTTCTCAAAGGAAAAGTTGATGTGAAGTTCACGAAAATACAGGTATACCTCGAGTTACGTCGTTTCTTCTTCTTCATCGTTTCGAGTTACGTCGTTCTCGATTATACGTCTTTTGTCAAAAAAGTATATGGAAAAATAAAAGTCAAGTTTAAGTCATTTTATTCGACTTTACATCCGTCCGCCATAAATATTGAAGTCGTAATATCACTAGAAAAGCGTTAAAAGTACATAAAATCATATTAAAGTATGTACATTTACAGTAAATGTTAGTATAATCATCATAAATCCTAGAGAACGAAACACGAAAACATCTGTGTTTCTGTGTTGTCGTCTTATTTAGCGGTCTTTAAGTGCTCATTATTGGCGTTTAGTTACGACGTAAGTCGAAACTACGACTTACGTCGTAACTACACAAGTAAATTCGACTTACGTCGTTTTTCGACTTAGGTCGCCTCTCCTGGAACCAATTACCGACGTAAGACGAAGTATACCTGTATTTAGAAATTTAAAGATACACAATATGGAATGAAAAGAAGAAAATGTAAAAGAAGACGACTTCCAACTGCTACCCACATTACTGATTTAGATGCAGATGTAGAAGTTGCGCCCTATTCTGTTTTGCACTAAATAAATACCAGAAAATTAACAAATAGGAAAACTTAAGCCACAATTATCATCAAAGTCAATAATTTTATTTACAACTAAAAATCTTTCCCAGTAAAAAACACTATACAGCATCTGTAAGGCGACCTTCTCACGGGAAAGTGTATTTAAAACAATACCATTGATTATTTTAGATTATCCGTTTACTGATAATCACATACAAATTAAAGCTCGGTATGCTTTCGTCACATCAAACATGGAAATATAATTTCAGACGAATCCGTAAAATGTGTTTACGTGTATAAAATGCCAACTTGCGAAATTTACAAAAATGCACTTAATATAAAAAGCTTCAGGATTATCTTTCGTGTCTATTTTACACAGCTATATTCCATTCGTAAAAATTTATATTTTTTAAATGATATTCTTTTTACAAAGTTGACAAAATATGCAAAATTTTACGGCACAAGTCGTATCCTAGGACTCAATCCTGTTCGAGTTTTTCGATTTGGTCCACGTCTTCGGCATCCAATCGGGTGATCTTGCGCTCTGAAACTGAAAATTCGTCACGTTGAAAATTTTCATTTGTGTTCAAACTTAAAAATTCAAAAATTTACTAGGAATTTGCTAAAGTTTCGGCCAAAGAATTGTACTTGCAATCACTTTCTACATTACACTTATTTTAAATAGTATTTGTTTAAATTAATTTAACAAAGATCTAAAAATAAAAAATATTTTTGAGTGTTCAGAATAACAATTGTAATATTTGTTTTTCTGCACACATTTACGTGTTAAAGAAAACATGAAGACCAGTATAATTATCACATTTCACTTACTGAAGCAATCCTCAATTTTTTCTAACATGTCCAATGTTCTTTTTCCATCTATCACGTTTACGGCAATTCCAGATTTTCCGAACCTCCCTGTACGCCCAATTCTATGAAGGTAGTTCTAGCAACCTTATCGTTTTCTTCACATGTAGTATTGAAATTTGTAATAAGATACATAATGCGGTTATAATAAAATATTAATTTTAATTAATTCAAAGTACGTTAAAATATGAAAATAATCGCGCAACATGGACTTTCTAAAGGACAGAACGCCAATGACAGGACTTCCCAAGGACAGAACGCCACTGATTTAAGACGATCTTAAAATTATGTGAATAGATGTGTAACACGTACAGCTAGAGGTACACAAAGAATACCCTTAAGTATTGAATGAAACAGTCAATCAGTGAATTTTTAAAAAGACAATATGAAGTTGAAGAGCATGAAAATTATGAATGTGTTCTTTAGCTCGAGCGTAATGCTCAACGCACGCGCTGTTCTGAGCATAACTATAAACTTTTTTTATTGTCGCATTAACAATAAATGTTAATAGTATATTTTGACCATTGTCGAAAGCGATTCTATTATTTTCGAAGCTATTTATAATTCGACAGCGATTTCTTTAGTAAAAAATGAATTTTTTAAGTAAGTCAATCAATTAGTTTTATATATATACATAATTAAAGAATTATTTATCGGTATGTGAATGATGTATATTAAAAAATTGTATTAATCGTAATTTTTTAACGGAAGGTTTAAAATAATCAATGAAAATATTATATAGCACATTATGATATGAATCGCAACTACATTTCCTCTTGATTTCTTTCAATTAAAAAGGGAGAACAACTTGCGCGAATTTACAATTAATTCTCAAAAATTAGCGTAGAAATTTAGTTTCGATTGTCTTCAAGTTAAACTTTTTAATTGCAACGAATAAGAAACTATACGTATAGGCCACAGTACATATAAAAAGAAGAATAAATCAATATTTCTGACTGTCATTAATGATATTTAAATCTGCTTTAATTTTCTGTATACAACATTTTGAGCATAGAATAGATTTGTGCAAATATAAATTAATTTTATGATTTTATTTCTCAATGTAATCCTACATATATGAATATTAATTAAAGTAAATTTGACTAATTATTTTATGCTTTTTCTTTTTGTTATTCTTCAGTTTCTGATAGCCAAATTAAGCCTGATTTAAATCAGCCGTCTGCAGCTGTCATTGATGAAAACCGTGCTGCAGATTTTAATAAAGATACGAATATTTTACAACTGAACGAACTGGAAATAAATATAAACACAATCATTGAGAGTACAATCACACATATATCTGCTGATTCAGATTACAGAGAATTAAATCCAGTTGTAAGTATAAATATAATTAAATTCATGGAAACTAATTTATTAATTATTCACAAGTACAACATTGCTATAATAATTCAGAATCTTGTAAAAATTTTTATTTCGATCAGCTTTACATTATTTATTTATAATTATACAAATGTTCTGGGAGTTGATAGAAAAAGAAAAACATTTTAAGATTCTTTATATTAATTAATCTACAATAAACTCTTGAATT
Source organism: Centruroides vittatus (assembly GCF_030686945.1). Classification (NCBI taxonomy): domain Eukaryota; kingdom Metazoa; phylum Arthropoda; class Arachnida; order Scorpiones; family Buthidae; genus Centruroides; species Centruroides vittatus. The sequence goes on from NW_027120892.1 coordinate 379,739, forward strand.
TAGATTTTCTTATTGTTTTATGTTAAATTAAGGATAAAAACAAATTTCGATATTGTATTTTACAGAAAAATCAGGATTTGGAATGTTCACGAGAACTTATAAAAGCATGTGATCGTGAAGATTATTTTGACAGGCCTTTGAAAAGGGCATTTATATATTTAGAAAAATATAGTTTGGTAAAAGAAGTAATTGAGGAAGAAGATGAATATGACGTCGAGAATGACTTATTGGAAAACGATGCAAACGTCGTATATAGTGACAATGCAATCGAAGAAATTGATGAAATTAATGTCGACGTCAATTTATCAACATCGACACCAAATACGATTGATAATGGAAATGAAAACCATGATTGCATCAATGATATCACCGAAACATTAACATACCAACAAATATCAACAAGTGATAAGGATGGTGATGCAGCACACGATGATGAATACTTGGAAAAATCATTTGGAGTCAAAGAATTTCAAGCAGGTAAGATTACAAATAGATGACATCTTACGTTATTTTATTTCTTTCACTCAACGTTGGTTAAAATTATTATTTCATTTCAAAATTGTTAACAAATTGCTATTACACGTAAAACACATCGTTAATAATTCTAACATATTTTTCTAAATTACAAAGCTTAACATTTATATTTTTACATTTACTTTTTATGTATTTGTTTAATATTATTACCATAATTATTCAAAATAAAAAATAAATCAGGATTTTACTGTGACAGGGGCAACATCTATTCAATGCAAAAAAATCTTTTGTTTTTTATAATTGTCACTTTTAAAGCACAGTTTAATTTACATTATATACAGTATGAATTTATTAGACATTGAATAATTACTCCTTGGCAAGAATATTTACATTATTTCAGCAACCAAACTGAATAGTTACAAGAAGTGGTATTATCTTAACGTTTAGATTGTAATTCATTATTTTGTCAAATATTTATTTTCGTACATAATAAATAATTTTCATTTGATACGATAATGATAATGCGCACACTATTGATCGTCTGTTATAGAATTTTTACACATTTACTATAGATTTCACAGAGAGCCATCAAAACAAATGTTGAAAAATTTCATGTGTTTTATATACTCTGAATAAAAGTGCGAAATTGCAGTTAGCACATAAATATACAATAAACGCTTGTATGATTTTGACATCAGCAGTAATATTCGAATTCTTCAGTCAGAAAATTTGCCATTGTCTCAGAAAAATGATTTCGATCCCTGGCATTGACGTCACACATTTTGTTGGGACAGAAGTTGTTATACTTCCGGGAATTATTTGATTAGATGCTTGTTCAATATTTTCGAAATAGAGTTCTTTTTTAAATCTGTTTGTACACAAACAAAAATTACTTTAATTTTCTGTGTAATGAGTAGTTATAACTTACCAAATTTTGTAAAATTAATAGTATACAAATTGACTTTCAAACACATCTCGTGGATTATATGCTGAAAATTAGAGTTAATTTTTTATATTTGTGTTTAAATTATTATATTTTTTCATTACTCTGATTTTTTCAGTATCGGAAAGATCTTAAGTTTGATCTTAAGAATCTTAAATTTTCACATTGTTTAGTCAAATATACTCACTATTATTATGTAGTGCATTTCATCATTTTCTACAACTCCGTGTTTTTACATTATATTTATTTGTTAATATCTGAAATTCAATAAATCCTGTATGACTCTGCACAATTCTAGTCTTTATTGGATTATTATTTTTCAAGATATTTCTGAAATTCAATGTTATCGGAAATTGAAGAAAAATATTAATATCCTGCTGTATTATATGTTTTTAATCATTTCGTTTTTATTTAATAACAGCATTGTAAATTTAAATTAAGAAAAAATAAGATTTAAAATATAAAATTTATCTTTAGATGTAGAATGGAAACAGAACACCAACGAAAAAGGAATAAAGACGATGAAAAGCGTTAATTTCGGAGAAATTGAAAGTCATAACAATGAAAATTCACTCAGTGATGACGAATATGAAGAGGTTAGTAAATATTTTAAATTTATTCCTTAATTTATAAACTGTTTATAAATTTATAATTTATAAACTGATTTTAAATGTTGTTTTGTTGGTAATTGAAAAATTAAAGTAATTTCATTTACATTTGGAAATGCTTAATAATTAAAGTAATTGTTGACATTTACTTGTTATTGATAAATATTGGAATAAACAGCAGCTTTTCAAGTCATTAATATTATTAAAACATTTCACTCTTGGTTATTCTATATTTGAATTATTTCATTATTGTTTAATTATTTATATTTTGTAAATTTGAATAATTTGAAATTCTACATAGACTCTAAACCACGGTTCCCAACCTTTTCTTGACCAGGGACCACTTTGATTTCATTGTTGTTAGCAGGGACCACAAGGTTTAAGAAAAATAAACTGTGTCAATCTAAAAATAAACTTTAATCAAAACTTTTAACATTCATAATCGTTAAACTAAAGAGTAACATGCTTTAACAGTACTATTATAATAGAAAACAACATTTTTAGTAAAAATTAAATTCGGTTTGTATCAATGTGGGAATAATAATTTCAAATGAATAAAAGTTTTAAATCTTTCGCGGACCATATTTTTAGCTCTTACGGACCACTGGTTGGGAACCGCTGCTCTAAACAGTATAATTTGATGATATATTTACATGATATTTGAAATTGCTTTTATTATTTTTGATTTATGAAAACATTTACTGTTTCTAGAAAACAACAACTTGCATGGATGTTTTCATCCAGTTTTTTAGAAAACTTCCATCCTACATTTTATCCTGTTGCAAGTCATCATCTAAGTAAAACTATTGATAATTATAAAGGTATGTCAAGGATTTTTATGTTTTATACTACATTCACGTGATAAAAGTTAATTAAGGTTACATTTATCCTGTCGAGTTGAATCATTTATAACGAAAAATTAAAAATAATTCTTAAATCGCTTTTAAAAAGCAATAAACTTTTAAACTTTTCAAATTTAAATAATAAATTTCTGCAAATAAATACTTATAAAATTTTATCATTACTTTTTCAGACAGAACTGAACTAATTGATTAAAATTAGTTAATTTATCGAATTTCGAAATCGTGTCGTTAATTTCTGTTGATTCATAAACTCCATAAGGTTTAGGTACACGGACACTTGGCAATGTCAATCAAAAATTTATTTCAGTGGTACATACACCTGTTTTTGTGTACGTTTAGGGCCACGTAGGCCCCTCTTCCGCCGACTAAAAAATATAATACCAACATAAAACATTTTTACATTATTTTATTTTTTCATTGGTCTGATTGTTTCAGTATCGGAAAGATCTTAAGTTTGTATCTATTTTCACATTGTTTAGTCAAATATACTCACTATTATTATGTAGTGCATTCCATCATTTTCTACAACTCCGTGAGCTTGTTTACAACTGTAAACATTAAACAATATGTAAACATTCTTCTTTGACCTCTGTCTAACAAGAGATAAAAAATATTTTTAACAAACCAGTAGGGTTTCACGAACTTTATATTCGAATGTTTTAGAGACGTTCCTCTTGACATTTAAAACATTCGAAGAGGAACATCTCTAAAACATTTGAATGCCCTCCCTCCTCCCTATTTCCTCTAATTCCCTCTTTCCCTCCCTCCCTTCCCCATTCCCCCTCCCTCTCCCATTCCCCCATTCTTTTCCCCCCTCCCCATTCCCTCTACTGCCCTCCCTCTTCCCTCCCCCATTCCCTCTAATGCCCTCTCTCCCTCCCTCCCCCATTCCCTCTAATGCCCTCTTTCCCTCCCTCCTCTCCCATTCCCCCCATTTCCCCTCCTTCCCCATTCCCCCATTCTTTTCCCCCCTCCCCATTCCCTCTAATGCCCTCCCTCATTTCTTTCCCCATTCCCTCTAATGCCCTCTCTCCCTCCCTCCCCCATTCCCTCTAATGCCCTTCTTCCCTCCCTCCCTTCCCCATTCCCCCTTCCTCTCCCATTCCCCCCATTTCCCCTCCTTCCTTATTCCCCCATTTCCCCTCCTTCCTTATTCCCCCATTCTTTTCCCCCTCCCCATTCCCTCTAATGCCCTCTCTCCCTCTCCCCTCTCCCCCTTCCCATTTCCCCATTCCCCCCTCCCCATTCCCTCTAAAACATCCGATTGCCCAGTAGGGTTCGCGAAACCCTACTGGTTTGTTCAAAATATTTTTTATGTCTTGTAAGATAGTGGTGAAAGAAGAACGTGTACATATAGTATCCATAGAGGTATGTATCGACTGTTTAACAGTACGGATTTACGCCAAATAATATAGAATTAACTGTAACTGATTCGTGTCGGTTTTAACCTTACCAGACCTTTTGCAAGAACCGGCAGAGACCGCAGTTATGTGATAATGTAAACTGCATAGATTTCCGGAGAAAATCCTTAAAGATATCAAGTCTTTTCTGATATTTTTTAGTCGGCTGAAGAGGGGCCTATGCAGCCCGAAACCTCCACAAACACAGGTGTACGAAACGACTGAAATAAATTTTTTGATAAACATTGCCAAGTGTCCGTGTACTTAACCTTATGGAGTTTATGAATCAACAGTTAATTAACTCGAAATTTTAAATGATAAATGATGAAAATGAAGATGATAATTATTCTGAAATTTTTACTAAATTAAGAAACTAAATTAACAAAGATTCTTTCTACATTCTATGAATGTTTTCAAACTTTAATTGGATTTATTCTCAAGACAAATAAATCAATTTGTGTTCAGAGCGACAAATGATGAACATGAGGGAGAGATATGTCCAGTGAGATCATTTGTTGAAATGGGAAAATGCAGACCCAGAACAATAAGTGAAATTAGAGAGGAGAAAAAGGAAGAGGAAAGAAAGGAGAAAAAGGAAAATATGGAAAAGAGTAGAAAAAATGAGGAAGAAGAAAATAATGTAGGGTCAGTAATATCAGTAATAGATGGTTTTGAAAGCTTGAGCAAGACTTTCAGAAAGCTTTTGATACTGTAAATAGAGAGATTTTATGGAAAATACTGGAGAATTATGGTTTTAATGATAATGAAATTCAAATGGTTAGAAGGTTATATCATACACCACAGACTGTTATACAAATAGTTGATACACTGAAGACAAATAAATCAATTTGCTTAAATTCAAAAAAACACATTTATTTCTTTTAAAGATACTTGTGTATTTATAATTGATAATAAAAAGAAATAAATATCTTTTAAAACGAAGTGTACAGAATTTAATTTGTACTTCTTAATTTCCGATTAGCTGTATACAAACTTACGGCTTCGACCAGAAGTCACGTTATATCAATTCAAATATTTTTCTCTGAACGGAGTTAGATAATTGACCGGCATGACTGGATTGTTAACAGGAAAAGTATGATGTACAGGGGCGAGATACTACTAAAATCAAGAGTATATATTTGAAATTAAATAAAGTTTAAATATGATTAAAAATTGCAGTCCGGTATTACAATTATATAAAATTACATTTAGGCTAAAATTTATTCTAAGTAAAATGTCGGAATTTTAAATGAAAATACAAAATCTCGTAAACGTCTAAAGAATTGTAAGATTTATTTGTATAAATATAAAATATTCGAAGATTATTTGTGTGACAATGCGCGAAGAGCCCCCTATGCTTCCGCACCACTTGACCGAAGGGTCGACATCGCTTCGGCGATGACTACGTCAGGATAGATGACACCTCGCAGCAACTAAGACTGTTTTTGGTTTAAGTATGCAAAATACAATAGACTAGTGCTTCTCAATTATTGTGTAAAGGACGTTTTTTTCATTTCAATCCTTCACTGATTAGTGTTTTTTGTGCGCCATCCACAATACCACGCTCAACTATATACGATTGTATTGCCACCAAAGGTGGTCATTTTAAATATGTTCTTTAAGAAATCGAATGACATAAGACCTGTGGGTTTTTTCACATTTCGTCATTCTTTTCCGTTTTGACCTTCTGACATTTAATTTAAACAATTTAATTAACCTATTGTCTGCCTCTCACAATCTTATTATATACGAATCAATGAAATTTTGCGAGAATTTAAATCGGCGTAAATTCTGAGCTTTTTTAAGGCTTCGAGCAGACTGCTTTATATCGAATCAGAGTTAAGCAAGGGACAAAAACAAAATGACGGCTTCTGTACAAACCGGAAGTTTGTACAGAAGCCGTTATTTCAATTCAAAATTTTCCCTGAACTGAGATAGCAATAGTCTTGCCAATCATCTATCAACAAAAGTATGATGTGCGGAGGCAAGACATTACTAAAAAATTGAGAACATTCACAAAAAATTGCAACTCAGTATTGTGACGATATCACAATAAATAAATTCTTGTTTGTATATTAATTTTATAATAATTTTTAGACAATGATCTAAACCTCAAAACATTTTGAAATAATTTATTTTATTACCAGTTAACATCCAGAATTTATAAAGAATTATACAGTTGAAAAATCACCTTATCTGGAAATACCTCATTTGAAAAAGTTACTTCTAAAGTTTAGCTACAAAAATGTTTCGAAATCTTCAAAATTATTTTCTAAATCTACATATATAATACATATTATATAATATACTGTACATATAAAGTGCAAAGAAAAAACATATATATATATATATAAAATAATTTCCAATGGCTTCTCCTCTCTCACCAATAAATATTTTCCTCCCTTACGCAATTTTACCAGGGAATTTCAGACTTAAGTATGAGCACGCCGGAATTTGCTGAAGTCTGACGCATTGTACCACTCTAAACGAGCTCGAATTTGTGATTGATCTGTCATTCATTTCACCAAGACCAATCAAAACAAAGCTTACAGCCTTTACCACAAAATATGAAAAGATGGATCACGATATTCTTCCCCATAACATGTGTGGAAGTAAGAGACTGTAAAATTTACTTATGGGCAAAGGGCTACAAAAGAGAAAAACATTAAACAATGAGGTATGTCCAGTAAGGTGTTTCATTCGTCCTCAACTGGGAGCTTTGGCAAAGAGGGTGTAGGTCAGATCGTAATTCTTGAAGCGGCAAAACTGTAGTTCTGTACGACAGTAGTTACGAAATTCGGCACAGTGAAATTCATTGTGTGTGTTGATGGCCAGAGACAACTAAATTAGAAAGAAAGGTTTGTCAATTTAAAAATGAATTATAAAACTAACCCTTAAATTACATACCTTATTTGCCAAAATGCTTTTGCAAAATGCTTACTGTGGGGGGATGTCAAAGTTTAGTATTCCCTGACTTCAAAAAAATTGAGAACCACGGCTCTATACCAGTGTTTTTCAATTATTGGTCTATGGACTGATATTTTTCAAACTAGCACTGCGTCCACAGAAAACTTTTTGATCATACCGACACTGGCACAGTTAATTACAGATGACATTTAAATAGTAATCTACAATTACATACAGAAACGGTAGATAAGCATAATTCATAGTTGCATATAATTATTGGTCCATGCAAAATTATTCATAATTTTACTGGTCCATGGATAAGAAAAACATTCAAAAACACTGCTGTGACAATCTACAGTAACAAGTCTTGTCAAAACATTTCTCAAATCCTCAACTTTTTTGCAACATCCTAGTTACAAAATGCATTTCGAAACTACACCGTTAGAAAAGTTTAATATTAAGAAATAAAATGTGTGTTTTGGCAAGACTTGTCTTATTGTAGATTTTGTCGATAAGACTGAAGTTGAATTACATAAATAAACCAAATTACCTATAATTTATTACAAACCTGAGGAATATTAGTTTCAAAACTCACATATGAACAAAGTGGTTCTGGTGTGATGTGAATTGTTATGTAATAACCCTACATATAAATAAGATCATTATTAATCATCAATTTTAAATTAATTTCAAAGATTAAACAAAACTTACTCCTTTCAGTAAACCATTCATAGAATATCCACATGGATTAAAGAGAAAATCATCAATAGTCACCCCTGGTAGCAGTTTATCAATTCCTGACTTCTGAGTTGCATCTTTAGCAGATGCACTCACTTCTTTTGTGAATATTTTCATTATCTTTTGATCTAAATCTTGCATGATAATGTGTTTTTATTAAGGAATATTTTAAAGAAATTATTATGTCAGTTGAAAAAAAATTAATGAAAAGGATATCTCCAAAGTTTGGTCTGGAACTTGAATTCCTCCAAATTGTACAGATGGATTCAATGTATATAGATACCTGTAATGAAATTTAAACTTCATAAATTGAAAATGATTAGATTTTAGGGTTTTAAGTTTATACTTCAAACAATGAATGAAGTGCACATGAACATTAGCATTTAAAATTTGGTGCTTCAGTTAAAACCAAAAATATACTTTGGAAGAGTACCAGAATCAAACTTTTGAAATGAGTGTGGTTAATTCAAGAAGAAAGCATATAAGGGACTGCCCATATATTACATAAGGTATTTTGGGGTGTGTGGAGTCAAGATTTCTTACAATTTCTTACTCGGGGGTAGGGGGAATAGATCTCGTCTTACGTAATATTCTTATTTTTATGTTTTGATCTCATTGAGTGTGGAGTTTCGAATTTGGCGGTTCCTATTAAGAACGCTTGTTGTACTAACACTATCAGGTGTGACGTGATAGAATAACAACTCTAGCAAACTCACTCTCTAAACATTTTTTATCATGGGAGAAAAGCCATGTGATGGTTTCTCTCTTTTTTTTTTTTTTATTATTAGAATAAGTGTACTACTCCTATGGGTGTATAACACTAAGAATACATAAACGAAAGTACATGATATTGAATACAAAGTAAACATAAAATTAGTATTCGGCTTTTAGTGAAAACTAAAATGTAAAACTAGAAATTATAAATACAGGTAGGCCTCCTACAACGCGGTACCTTTACAACGCGTTTTCGCTCCCACGCGGTTGGAAAAATGCAGAAATTTTCTTACAACGCGGTTTAGGGTATTTAGAAACGAATTATCTTTCACATAACAGAAAAATCGCAACGGATCACATAAGTGCAGTGGAACTTGATGAAACAAGCTCAGATCTTGAAATAAGGCCAGTCAAACATTCTCGAACAACTATAATAAGGGACGACGAGGACTGAATTTGTGAGCATAACATTGTGTTTCTTTTTGATTTTGACTTGAAATCATAATCATTTTAGTTTTTATATGATGTTGAATTTTATTTAAGCTTTTTATGTACATAAATTTAAAAAATGATGAAAATGTTACACCATAAAAGGCAGTTTTTCTCTTTTTAGAACCGAATCCCAGTTTTTGTATTAAATTGGTGTCTCCTATAACGCGATTTCCCACAACGCGGTATTTTCAAGGAACGTATTTACCGCGTTGTAGGAGGCCTACCTGTAGTCTTATCTTCCATATTTTTTGAACATAATTGTAAAAAGCATCAAACAGTGGCTTCTGAACAAGCTTATCGAATGGATGGCCATCTGAAACCAAGCGTAAAGATTTCTAATTTCAGAATAAGTCTATCTTGATCGTAAATTGGACAATGATAGATCATATTGTCACGAATATAATTTGTAAGGCTGCTACGTGAGAGAGGGATGAGAGTGTAGTCCAAGTCAGTGTCTTTTGCAGCTGACTCAGGGCTGTTTCACACTATGACTGACTGATCCAACCTGACCGATCCTATAATTAGACCAACTAGTAGTAGAAGCATTCACATTGAGTACGATTATATATATGTCGGTGGCCAATTCGTAAGGACCAATCAGAACGGGTGTTAGAAATCGTTTTAAGATTTTTTGTAATTTTTAAAAATATTTTTCTAATCTACCTGATTAAACTTTGCAGTTATGATCTTACTTCGTTTATAAATTCTTATGAAAAGTCTAAATAATACCATCTTTTCTCATTATGTCGATAATGTTTTTTAATATATAAATTAAAATCAAATGTGTTCCCATTTAAAATTTAAGAGGTTATGAAAGAAATAAGGTACAAGGAAAAATTTTAATAAATCATAAATATACATAAAGTAAAGTTATGTTTGATTGATTTAATATTTTTCATATATCCAAAGTCTGATTGGTTGTAGTTTCGAAGTTTTCATTGGCTGTAGCTCGCCGACTGCTCCGACCCGGCTACAAATGTGTACATCTTTGTAGTTGACGTATCAGTCCAATAAATGTATAGCACTGCTACTTTCCAGGCGTAGTAAAAGAATAAATCCATACAGATTGTTATTTACCTACTGCAAAAATTGATCTATGTTGAGTTGCACCATATAATCAGTCAATGTATCTAGAATACAAAATTACCCGAGGTAAGAACATAGGAAAAACAGAGTGTTTGAATTATCTTAAAATCATCTCACATAACACCATCAAAGAGAGGGCTTCTCATTGGCCCTCTTTTGTTTTGCATCTGTCATTTTAATCAAAAAAGCAGCACACACAGACATAAGATGAGTCAGTTCCAAGATATATATTCCAAGATGGTGAGATTGCAAATTCTTGACATTGTTGAACATGAAATCATGCATTCGGTAAAAACAAGGTTGTAGCTCGATGAATGAGTATAGTAACTCAAAAACCAATACAATTAAATATTCTTTATTTATTAGAGTAATATCCCATAAGCAAGTAACCAAGCATTATGGATAAAATACTATAAAGAGGTACTGATACTTAAGATAAGATATTATAATGTAGATGATGAACTTTTGCAGTTGTTTTTCCAACAAAATTCTAGGCAAAGTAAATAGGCAAAGGTAACCAGAGAGAGTACAACTAATTGAATGAGATATAGGGTATATGCTAAAGGAGAGACAGTATAAAATACTTGTAGAAAAACTGGAAACAAATAAACCAATCACATTACACCTTACACACTTTTCTAGCACTAGTTTAATCAAAACAAATGTTTTCAACCCTGTTCGGAGGTCTGGTTAAAAACGTATTAAAAAAGTTCTAATGAGTTCTAATAAAAATATTGGTATAATTCTACCATTAGAACTCAGTTCTAATGGCAGAATTATAACCAATATTTTTAAACTTACAAAATTCAAAAAACAAATGATTGTTTTTCGAATTTTGCACACCAATACTTCACAAAATACAATACAAAAAAGTATAAAATAGTATCATTGCCACCAATAGCTTTAGGTATAATAATACTATTTTTATTTGATTACTCTTTATGCAATTTAATATTGTTCCAAAAAGTTCTTATGCTTAGTTGAACATATATGTATATTCTTTTTCAAAACCGTCGATAAAACCTGACGAAGATCGCGGAGGCGATCGAAAACGTTAGTTGTTAATTTTCGTATGCAGTACCGAAATTTAAAAGGCTTAGGAAGTGATATTGGATATTGGAGTAACGGTATGAGGATTGTTTTCTATAAATAGCTATGCCGGCTAGAACATACAAGAAGTTAACGTTAGCCCTAACGAGGGCAAGGGCTAAGCTGAATTTTCTTTTGGAATGCAAGAAGAATAACGTGTATCCCATGTCTATATACAGGATACGTCTACCATTAGGATTCGAATCCTTAACACCGAAGCTTAGATGGTTGTGTTTGAGAAAAGCTATTCGAGCATCTAAGAGGTGCGTATACTCCTGCCTCGACAAGGTGATAGAAGCGGAAGATGACCTCTTTGAACACCACCGCGATTACCTACAACTGGAAAATCGAAAAGTTGCCTTATTTCAAGAAATATTGGCAAGAAATTTGGCGCGGAGATACAAGAAGAAATTGCAGTGGATAATGAGTAAGCAAAAACCCAACAAGAAAAGTGTACCCCCCACCCCTCTGGTCTGCTGGGACGGCATAGTTCCTCCGCATTACTTAATCGAAACGGTAGCGCACGGCCCGATGTATACTCCGGGCTCATATAAACCCTTGCTGGACACAGTAATGCCGGACATTGAAAGAATGGTCTGCGGAATGGATGAGGTTTTCAAGGAACATTACAGATGGAAGGCTGCCATGAGAATAAGTTGTAACAGAAGCTGTAGAAAAGACAGCATATGGATGCATATAAGAAGAACCAAGAAATGGCTTGCAGAGGAGCGTATCATTCTACTAAGGGCGGATAAGAACAGAGCACTCGTTCTACTCAAGGAAGAGACATATAAAGCTATGTTGATGCAATACATCGTGGATACGGACAGTGAGCAGGTCGCGGATAACTACGTAGACAAGTTGCATGCACGGGTTGTGCGATTCGCGGGCACACCCTTGGCGAAGGCGCAGGGATTAAGCAGGGCGGTGGTGGCGTCGCCGGATACACCCAGGCTTTTCGCTTTCGCGAAAACGCACAAGCCTACGCCTGCGCTCAGACCTATTTTGGATAAGGCTAGAGCCCCTACGAAGTTGCTAGAAACCGAGTTGCACCGCATATTGGCCGGACATCTCCAAGATTATCCCTTAACAGTGAAGAACTCCAGAGAGTTGGTCGATGAATTGAAGCGTACACAGGTTACAGAGAACACTCACATCACGGTATTGGATTTTCAGGCTCTATATCCTTCCATTAAACTCCAACCTTGCTTTTGCGCCCTTAGGGACGTCCTACTAACCAAGTATAGCCTACCAGCACACCGCAAACACGTACTTGAGCTCGCACACCTGGTGTGCTACAATTCGCTGTTTAGGTTCGACAACGCCACGTATTTACAGAAAAGGGGGGTCCCCATGGGGAGCCCAATTTCGGGCGACCTGTGTGAGTTGGTTTTACGGCAGTTAGAGAGAGATGTCATTCACAGGTTTACACACGATATTATTTTATATCGTAGGTATGTGGATGACGTGATGGTCATATGGAAGAACAAGCCGAACGTCCATGATTTTCTGCGCAGTGTTAACGACAACCCGTATGGGCTAACGCTTAAACTAGATCAACTATCGGGCACCGATGTGCACTTTTTAGACGTCGCCATTCAACTCAAGGTAAACAGTATTGAAACGCGGGTGTATTACAAGCCCGACTACCTACCTATGTACATACCTGCTGGGTCTGAAGACCCGTATCCATATAAGATTGCGGCGTTCAGGGCGTTAGTTAGGAGGGCGTACACTCATAATTCTAAATGGGAGGACACGCTCACAGAGCTGCGACACATAGAAGACATAGCCGCTAACCATGGTTATAAACGCGACCTCATCCGTAGATTAGCGCGTAACTTCCGTAATACAAACACGGCACTTGGCGCTTCGGTGACACGGGATAGGTCCAATTCGGGGCCGAACCGGCGCACGGTGGTCCAGTACAACAGAGGTATGCAGGACATATACAAGGAAATAGCGCGGAAGAAGGGCACCAAGTTGGCGTACTCAAGAACCCAATCGATCTATTCGCTACTCAGGAACGCCAAAGATAAACCGGATTTTCTAAGAGCACCAGGGGTATATAGTGTCCCGATAAGGGATCACAGGTCCCAAAGGGACCTAATATACATCGGGTCTACCAAGAGGTCCGTTCAAAGAAGGATCTCGGAACACAAATATGACGTTGCCAAAAAAAGACACACCACCGCCCTGTCGACTTACGCCACCGACCCCGAGATAAAGGCGGATTTTGATAAAACCAGCCTCGTTAAAACGTCATTCGACACGGACCGCATCAGGGCCTTGGAGACCCTTGAGATTTACAAGGCGTCAAAATCGGGGAAATGTATTAATTTCAAGGATGGCAACGTATTATCATATGCGTGGCGGTATGTATCCGAAATGCACCCGCATTGGTAGCATCTCAGGATAGTGTAGTATTCCTGTATGGATGGACAGAGACATTTGTATGATGGTATCAGGGAGATTAATTGCTTGTTAGATCATTCGCAATTATTGCACGCGGGAGAGATTCGATCGTTTGAATTTTGAAATAATTCCTTTTGCATTCTTTTTCAAAACCGTCGATAAAACCTGACGAAGATCGCGGAGGCGATCGAAAACGTTAGTTGTTAATTTTCGTATGCAGTACCGAAATTTAAAAGGCTTAGGAAGTGATATTGGATAAATGAAGATTTTATTTCCATTCTAGCAATTTTCTGCATAGTAGTAATTTCTTACTAATAACTAGCTATTTATTGATCGAACAAAAAAACCTTTCTGCAGAGTATATATTATTGCACATTATCTGCATGAAATTACAGTATATATAGTAGTAGCATAAAATCGAACTATAAAAATTTTAAATTATGTTAAATATACAAAAAAAATTAAATATATATATATTTTGACTTCATGTATGTGAAATTTCATTTTAATAAATGGTCATCTCTCAAATACATGAAATTTAAATGAAACAAACACATACAAAATTAAAAATTATAATCAAAAGGAACAAAAAGAAATAAAAATTTTAAGATTGACCAATAAAACATTTTACATTATTTAATTATAGAAACAAATTTTATAAATACAGTGTGTTTCAAAAAAAGATGGGAAAAACATTAAAGGGCAGAAGACTATACACCAAAACAAATATTTCTCATCATGGGATGTATGGTCAAATAGTAGAGATGCAAACGCAGTAATCACTGATGATACAAAACATGGAAAAAGAGTCTTTCATAATGCATAATTACAAAAATCACTGAAAAGAGTGACCATTATACATGCTTCACAACATTGAAAGTGAATCCATACATTTTAGTAAATACCAGACATGTTTGTCCAGAACACTTCACATTCAACAGATGTAAATGTTTATCCAGAACACTTCACATTCAACAGATTTAGTGTCACTGCTGCATGCATGGCTGCAGCAGTGACACTAAATCTGGCAATCAAATCCTTAGGAGTTTCAATCATACATGCTCGTACATGCTTGAGGTGTCCCACAAAAAACTCAGGAGACTGTGGGGCCAAGTGATGGGCCACCATGCTGAAGCCATTGTGAGAAAATGTAGTGTTTAGGTAGTCCTGCACTTCAGTGCAAAAATGGACAGGCATTCTATTGTGCTGGAACTACATGCATTCTTGGATGCTTGATGGAACATCCTGCAGAAAATCTGGCGAGACCTCTTGCAGAAAAATGCAATACTTTTCCCCAGTGAGGCAGTCTGATAGAAGATATGGCATTACTGTGTTTGTCCAGAACACTTCACATTCAACCACACATTATACGAGGAAAAATGTTTGTTTGATGTGTTCTTCCACCCCTTAAAAATTTTGCCCGACTTTTTTGAAATACCCTGTATACCCTTCTGAAGACATCAATCAACAGAATCAAACACAGGCAAAGTAGAAATTTCTTTATGTTGAACGAAGAAAGCATCTGATACTTCAGGCTTCACAATTTTATAAATCCACGTTCCTCTATTTGTTTTATCTACGAAAATCCCATTTATTGGAGCTTCTCAATCAAATTATTTAATTCTGTAAACAAATTCAGCCATAGAATTAACCAATGAGAGAATTTATTTGTTAAGCTGTTCGTGGGAATAACTGATGTATTACGGATTCTGTATGTTTTAATACAGCGAGAATGTAAAAAAACGAATAAATTGATTGATGTACTAAGAATTCTTTACAAATGCGATAAAGGTACTTCATAATTGTCTACGTATGTTTATATAATAAAACCTGTCTAACGCGGACCTTTTATAAAACAAAAACCTGCCTAAGCAGAAAATAAATCTCTAAATGACACTTCCGGTCTAAAATACTATTATAAATCGGAAACCTGTCTAATGTGGAAACGGAAGACTTTTTGGAAATCAACTACACAACATAACTTGAGTAATGCAGAATGCTTCCGCGTAACAGCAAGTAAATTGTAAATCGTAAAAATCCATATTACTGTTTGTGACATCATCACAATGCCGGGCTGCAATTTTTAATCATATTTTTAATTTATTTAAATTATATACTCTCCACCTGAAATTAGTAGTCTTGCCCATGCCCCTATACGTCATACTTTTGCTATTAGAAACAGTCATGCCAGTCATGTATCTAACTCCTTTTCAGGGAAAATTTTTTAAATTGAAAAAAACGTAACTTTCGTTTAGTATCAGAAGTTCTTAAGAGTTGTGGGACTTGACCTGGGATGCAGTTGCTTTTCACATGGCCAACTCTATGTTGCGTGCTCACGTGTTAGTAGCTACAAATCTGTTCATTTGTGCTTCTGATCATAAAACACGAAATGTATGTCGGAAAGTTATTTAATAAGTTTATCTAGAAAATATTCCTCATCTTTAATAAGAATATAATGAATCTGTAACACAATTCTCTGCAGATATACTCTTTAGGTAAGTAAATATAATTTCACCAAATAAATATCTCCTGTCAACGACGGGTAACACAGCACATATACACTCATCCCTCGATTTAAACGTTCCTAGAAAAATCGTGCAAACCGAAACCGTGTAAAATGAGACGTAACATTTCGTTGCTCGAAATAATTTAAACAATGCTTATTTACATTCTATTGGATGTTGTTTATGACCTCAGCAAATTTCGTAATTTTACATCCAATAGAAGTTTATGTTTTGGACCATTTTTTTGGTCCCTATCTATACAGATAGCGTATTGGATCGAAAAAATCGTGATGTATTTGAGTATTTACGGTAACTGATACAAATCTCAGGGGAAGACAGGTTTATAGACAGATATGCATGAAAATAACCCGCGAACGGCTACCAACAGCTGTCTCAAAAACTTTTTTGTTTTCATTTAAAAACCGTGTAAAAGCGAAACCGTGCAAATCGAGGGTAAGTGTATATTTTTTTTAATTGTCGGTTTATCAATGAACGTTTTAACTGTTTTATTTTTTAAATTGTAAAAAATGATCTTGTTCGGAGATGACCGTATGGGAGGTCCGACAGAATCATTTTATATATTTTTGTATGAATCTTTTTATAATAGAATTGAATAATTAAAATTTAATATTCGTACAGGAAATAATTAGAAAATTCTTTGTTTATTCTACAGAAGAGCGCGTTTTAATTCAGTTGTGTTAATTCTATTATGTAAATATAGATTTCTAATTTGGCTTTTGTGTTGATATGTAAACATATTGAGCAAATATTTCCTCAAATTCGTATTTCTGTGGCTATTATAAAAATTTTAAAAAATATGATTTTTAAATCTATTTAAATTTATTAAAATAATTTTTTATGCATTCTTTTATACAGAGCTGTGGAGTCGTGTAAAAATCTACCGATTCTTACTCCGACCAGGGGCGGACTTGTTACCAAAAATAGGCCCGATAATTCTGAAATCACGTGATGACATCAGAATAAAAGCTTCAATAAATAGAGTTCTAATAAAGATAAAACGTATAAACTTCTTTTATTCCGAAGCTAAAAGACTCCTCTAAGTAATGACATAGTCAATATATAAATATGTATTCAATAGTTTTTTTTTTACTTTCCCGGCTATTACATATAATCGGTCGAAAAATGTCCAAAAATTAAAAATTTGGAGGTCTCAGGACACCTTGAAATGTCGAGATATGCAAAAGATTCGGTGTTTTTTCCCTGTATATATGGATGTTGGAACTGTGTATGTGGGGCACGACTTTGTTCACCCTGTTTGAAGCATAATAACTTCTGTGGTTTTCTAATCGGAATCCGATGGTTTAACACACGAGTTAAGCTTCAAAGTGGTTGAACTAAATCGTGCCTCCACACGCATTCTAACATCCGCGAATACAGAAAAAACTCCGAATGTTTTTGCACTTCTCTACGTTCCGAGACTTCCCGAGTCCAAAAGAGCAAAGTTCAAAAGAAGTCAAAGGTCAAAACAGTTGAGAAACACTGCGTTAGACTTTCTCGACTGACATTTTCTTAAAATTTCTCTTTCTCCGTGTGAAAATCCTGATTCGAAAGTTGTCCTAGTCACGATTTTGAGTACAAAATAAACATGAATAAACGTTTTAATGTTATTCCGTTTCTCAGTTTAAGCTTCTTATCGTTCTCAAATCGAACTTCCTAATCGGTCTCTCGAATTCTTTCACGAGATTCCGTTCTGGAATTAGTGTGGCATTTCACGCGGTGTTCTAAAATGCAGTAAGTCTTAAGAAATTAAATTTGTTCGATCAAAAATTCGTTTAAACCCTAAACGCAATTAATCGTGCAGTTTAAAAAATGAATGCTGATTTAATGTTGTTGTTAATTTTATATTTTAAATTATAGATAATTCTAATTTATTAAAAATTACAATTAAGAATTAAAGATCTACAAAAAATGTAAGTAACAATTAAATATAATAATATTTTGTACTCTATTATGTCAATAATAGTTTTAAAACTTTTGATATCAATCTTACCTTAAACTTTTACTAAATATAGTATGGAGAATGAAACCGAGTCAACATCTCTACATCCAGTTATGTTGACAGAAGCCGAAATACAACTTTTAAACATCAAATGTGAAGAAGAATTAAAATACATGCAAATGATTTTCAGTAACATTGACAGTTTCACAAATTGGGCAATCGCAATGGGTTTAATAGTAAACAGAAAAATATGCAGCAGTTGTTCCTCTTCTATGGTGTATAAAATTGAATTCCATGGAGAAACGTGGTCTTGTTCATCGAGAACTTGCAGAATTTATTCGATGAATGAAATCGAACCCTTCAAACATTTGAATTTGTCTTTGGTCAATATCGTTAATATTATTTATTCTTGGTATTCGTCTACAACTGAAGACATTGTGAAAAATTTCCAGGGCTCGTTTATTACGCATTTTGAATTGGAAAATTTTCGGAAAACCATGGAAGAAGTCTGTATTTGGAATTGCTTAAAAGAAAATCAAAAGATTGGAGGAAGAAGAGTTCGGGTCGATATTGCCATAGGAACTAGAGGGGGTTTGCAAGACGAGAACAACCTTGTTATTTGCGGTTATATAACTACAGATCCTAAGAAACGATTTTTTGCGATTTTATCCAATTCTTCTCCTTCTACAGAGGAAGTTAAAAATTGTTTGAAATTGTGGCTCAGTCCCGGTTCAAACGTATATACTACAAATACAGGCTATGGATTCCTAGAAAATATGAAATGGATTTACTGTCCGCGACCAGATATGTTAACCGAATCGAGATGCTTGGCTAGTTATTTATGGAGAAAGTTCAATATGCATCTAGAACGACCCTTTGAACGATTAATTAAGGACGTCGTCGAATATGTCTCTAACGACAGACATCTTGAAACTTAACAAACACGAATACTCCAATTTAAAAATTCTAAATTTAAAGATTTATGCCATGTCCGAAAATGAAATAATACAACAAAATTTTCTCTCATTGTCATTTCTTCGTAATTTTCATAATACTTGTAAAATACAGAGAATTCCTAATAAACCATTTTTATGGCCTTGAATTTTATTTTATGTTTTTCATCTTTGACTCTTCCTGCTCCGTGGACATGAAGAACTTTTTAATAATTCTCTTGGGTTAAGCCAGATCCACAATGGGGTGACCGAGTGACAAGGGATGGAACCTGACATATCCGGGTCAGATCACCCTGAAAAATTCTTTGGCATCAACCTATGGCTCCAGCATCAATGCCCCTTACACACAAGCTACCATGCCAAATTTCGTTTCGTAATCTTTACCCCATCCTGAGATATTAAACAAAATAGACACCAATAAACATACACGATTTTTTTTCCGTTTTGGGGTTATGATCTCAAAACGTGATTTGCAAACAACTCGGAGTCAAATTTGACACAATTCCAATACCCTTGTCGTTTAAATTTATGCAGTTTACAATTATATTTTTTGCCACATGTAGGGCCTTGTCTCTTCGTGTGGGTTTTGGTACTAATTTTTCCTTGTAGAAATCTCTTCTGCATGTCCTGTAACATAAGCATACAAAATTTGGTTGCATTTGCACTGCTACGTATCTTTCCAGTACTGAATACGAACACTTAAATATCACGTCCTGTGAAATTCAAACACATTGCACTATACTAAAGATCCATTGATTGAAAGTTTAATATACAATTCTCAATATTTATCCAACAGCTAAGTACAAAACTATGGAAAATTAAGTTTTTATTGTGAATATTTTATTTCATCAATTTTTGACCATTCCATAATTTAATTTTTTTCCTCTGCCATTGTGAACATGGACTAAGGCCTTTTTAATCATACTCATTGTGGTTTTGGCCAGGCCCCCAATGGAGGCAGCCAAATAATGAGTATGGCCGAACACTTCCAGGTCATATATCCACGAAAAATTAAAGTTGCTCACTCGGATTCAATTCCAGGTCTCCAGTGGTAGGCTGATGCCTTTAAGCAAGTAGTGGTTAAGGAATCAGCCTATTACTCTGCCATCAGCCCCATAACTGGTTTAAAAATATGTTTAATAATAATAATCTTAATCAAGAAAATCAATTTAGGTTTAAATGAAAAATAAGTTGTGAAGATTGAAAACTTTCCAAGGAGAGTGACTCTCCTTACAAAATTATCAAAAAACAAAATTTTACATATCACAAATGCTTGGGAGACAATTATGATTTTTTTAATGCAATTGTTCAAGTTTCACAATCTAAACCACCTTTACCTTTTGTTATAAATAAGAAAACAAATATTGATTTTGACTAATTTATTTTTTTCCTTTTCAGTCAGAAACAAAGTTTAGAATTCTTAACTGTAATTATTTAAATGATCATCATGATATCATTACAATATAAAGTGTCAAATTAGCAATTAGAGAATAAATTCTCTACATAAATTAACAAATTACAATGTATTCATTAATTGTAATTAATTTGCTTTCAATAAATTAAATTCTTAAGACAAAAACTTTTTATACTGATAACAGAAAATGACAAGAATGCCAATTCAATATTTATTTCAATACAATTTCACATAGGATATACT
Source organism: Centruroides vittatus (assembly GCF_030686945.1). Lineage (NCBI taxonomy): Eukaryota > Metazoa > Arthropoda > Arachnida > Scorpiones > Buthidae > Centruroides > Centruroides vittatus. The sequence goes on from NW_027120892.1 coordinate 400,542, forward strand.
TAATACCATTTGTTATGATAATAGACAAAAATCTGGGAAGAAAAATTGACAATATATAATCCACTATAAATTCAAACACAAAACAAATACAGAAAGAACTGCCAACAGCATTAAATTCGAGGAAAATATGCCAAGATGATGAATGTATAGATGAACTAGATTAAAATATTGGATTACTTAAATCTAATAATGGTACAATATTCATATTTTTGTTTCGATTGGGACCGAGGCATAACAAATGCTACTTTTGGAATCAATAGCTTTGCTTTTATGGATAGAAATTCTTGCTATCTTCAAATGATATGATACATAAACATGAAACTTTTTTACACAATATACAATATATTCATGTATTAATATTAGTTTAGATAAAATGTAATCTTTTTCCTTCAGAATATTCATATAAATTGAAATATTACAACATATAGTTCTATGGAAAAGGGGGATAAAAAGCAAGTTATTTGCAGTAATCTTTCATATTTATATTCATAAATATATATTGTATATGCCTATATATATACATATATATATATATTATATATAGTATGTATATACATTAAAAAGTAAACTGATTTTGGGTACAAGTAACAATAAAGATGTTACCCATTTTCCACAAATGAAAACAATTGGTATTTACCTTTGCAACCATTTATATCACAATTCTATAGTCATAGCTTTCATTTTTATTATTATTTTTTCAAAATTCAATTTTATAAATGTTTAAAAATATTAATGTATATTTACACTTTCAATTATTTACAAATTCTGAATCCACTACATTTATCCAATCTGATTTGTCTTCTTTAAAAGGTTATTTAGATTTTGCTATCAAATTAACTTTCTTCTTTTTTTAATTAGAATTACAATAGAATCTTTATGTAGAAATTATATTTGTAATCTCTGAAATTTACAATGATTTGCTTTAACAATAATAAATGCATTGTTTCTGTCAATTTTAACTGGAAATCTTTCATTTGCATACATTGTATTGCTGACACAGACAGACATTCATCACAGAGTGCATTATATAAATTCTTTTAAAGATTGGTATTAACACCTGATTGATAAAACATATACATCAATTCTCTTACCCCTTCGAAGCATGCAGTGAAAAAGGCATTTTGAGATGGGAAAAACTGGGATACAATTCCCTTCAGCTTTGCAATATCGCAGCTGTTGACACAGGAAGGTGGAGAATACACGGTAAGACACATGTCTTCAACCCTTTCGATAGGTAATGAAATCAAAAACAACGAGAAAGAAATTAAGTCTCCAATAAGATGTGCCAATGGCACACTTGCTCTCCTTTATTCTCCCTCATATCGTTCCAGTGTGCTAATTCTTCCTCTCCACTGCTATTCAAACCAAGAGAAAACCATCCAATCATTTCTTTACGTTTCATGCTGCGCTTATTATATACCGATACCATTAGCGTTACATCAGGTGACTGAAACAATGCAACCTAAATGAAGAAAATTTTAAAATATAATTATATGTGAAGTAAAGAATTATTTTTGACAGATTATTTTCTTTATATCTAGCTTACTTGAAATACAAATGTTTCTTTAAAAAGAGGATTTGGTTGTCCTCTTCGAACCGATGTTTTGCTTCTTGCAATTTCTTGGCCACTCGATGAAACCAAAGAGAGTTTCACGTAAGTATCTTAAAAAAATGATCACACAGTTAAAGTATATAATTTTTTAAAATACAATATATATGTTATAGACAAAGCGATTAATCGGGCATTATGAATAATGACCAAAAAGGGTGCGCAGTCTGATAAATATTGATTAATTTATCAAATTGACCAGTCATTATGAATGCTACTATCACCTAGTCAGGCAAAGTGATAATAATACGTTGAGGGGTGATCAACCAACATACGCTAGCCAATCAGCACTCACATCTGAGTCGTGCATGCGTATCGTGTTTAGTACCAAATTAAATTTGATTAAAAAAACTCCACTTATTTCATTTAGAAATATTTATTTTTTGTGAATTATTTCAAAGTACTATTAACTGTCATTCTTCCAGTAACTTAGAAGTAACTTTCATTTTTGACTCTCACTTTTTGTATCATTGACAAATATGCTGATTTTGTAAAAATTTGATTGTTCTCACCTTTTTCTGCTATTAACGTGTTTAATTGGTTGTTGAAGCAATTATTCATATCACTTAATGATTCGTCCATGATCATTACTTTTGTCAAAGAAGAAAGATTAACTATTGGTCACATAAATTTAAAATTCAGTACTAAATGCAATATGCATGTGTAATTAAGATGTAAGTTTTGATTGGCTAGCGTATGTTGGATGATCACTCCTCAACGTTATTATCATCACTTTGCCCGATTAGGTTATAGCAGTATTCATAATGACCAGTCAATTTGATAAATCATTGAAATTTATTACAATGCCCAATTTTGTTGGTCATTATTCATAATGCCCATATTAATAACACATATAATTAATGAATAAAATTAACACTTACCAGGTGCTCTGTTAAGAGATATATTATGGAAATGGCTCCCTTTAATCACTTCAACTGATAAACGTCCTGTAGTTCCATTGTAAGCTAATCCTAACAATAATTCTGGTAATCCACCATGTTGCATAGAATGTGTTGAACCTGTGCTATCACTTCTAGCTAAACTGGATATATCAGTTTTAGAATCTGAATGCTGAAAATAAATAATTAAGCCTGAATCTAAACTAAATAACATACTTCAAACAAATCTAATATAAAATATTAAGTAGACAATTTGAATTTGTTACGTTATAAGATAATAATTATTATTACTTTATTTTTATTTAAGATAGAAACGTACTGCAAGATTGGAACGTGGCTCTAACATTAGCCAGAATGCACTGCTCTCTTCCAAAGTAACTGAAGAAAATGGAATTATGGCTTCTCCAATTAAATGTTCCCTTCTCATACGTTCACAGCCATACAAACGAAAACGCAAACCCATATTACCAATTTCCTCTAATAATTAAAAAGAGAAATGTCCTCTGTAAAATCTTAAAGCATAGCATTTTATTTGAATTTATATTTTACAATATAAAGCATGCAATTAATATTTACCTGGATTAATTCTACTGAAAACAAATGTCTCATTGAACTGAAGATTGCTTCCATTACGAATTTTTGTTTTATATTTCTGACGTTTATGAGGTAACAACAATATTCTGACCTTTGTTAAAAAATACAAATTTTAAACTGTATATGAATATAATTAAAGTAAAATAAATTATTTATTAATATTTTTAATTTACCTGGACATGATTTGCTCCTCCACGATCTCGAGAAGGAAGATCCTGTGCCTGGATCACATTTACTGACATTTTACGAGATGTCACATCGTATGAGAACTTTACCTCCAAAGTACCACATCGAGTGCCTGTTCCTGGTTCCTGTTCACCAAGAGTGCTATTTAAATCACTTACATCAAAAAGATGTTCCTAAATTTTAAACAAAAATGATTAATTATTATAGAATATATATATTTTTTATATAACTATATATTTATCTTACATCATTATCAATCATTGTTTCCCCAAATCTTGAAAAAGTATGGTTAGAAACCTCTGGAGAATCTATAATATTTTGAAAGGCACCATTTTCAAAATGATGCGAACTACTGTCAGCTATCAATGGCTGAGAAATAGCTGTTGGATCTTCTCTTGTTTCTCCAATACTGGTTTCACTGGAAAAGGAAGAAGCACTTCCTGCATTTCCAACACGTCCTTTCTCTACAAGGGAAATGGGGTCACCGTGGATAACCTTAGAAATATGGTCTTGATAAAGGCCTGTAAAAAAAATGTAATTACATTCTTGCTAAATAATTTGAAAAATATTTCAAATCTAAACCTTATCACTACTTTCATGCATAGAAAGTTTTAATTTTGTATTTAAAATTTATAGTACAATTTATAGTGAAATTTATAGTATGATGATAATTTATAATGCAAATAATACCAGAAGTAGAACATTTATCTTGATTAATACTGGAAGATGAAAAGGTGTTCTTCATAGGTTGTCTGCTAGAATGGGATTCTTCTCCCGTGGTACCACCAACCTTACGCAAACCAGTATATAAGCTTGTGGAATGCTGAAGTCTTTGCAAAACTTCATCTTCACTATCTGTAGAGGATTCAACTTCTTCATATGCAAATGCTGTTCCTAATTTAAAATAATTTATTTAAATAAAAGTTCATTAAATTACATTTTAATTTAATATTAATGCACCTAGAAATCAATAAATTTTATGTTTCAATAAGTAATGAAATCAGTGATGATGTATCAAGTTATAGAAACATTAACATTTTAATTTAATTTTTAATGCTCAGAATAATTAATGCATTAAGGCTGTATTTTTAGTAATGTCTAACTGTCAAATGACAAATAACTATCAGAATTTATAAATTGGACTTTGAAATTCAATGATTTATATACAAAACTTTTTTATTTGATATAATATTAATTACATTTGATATATGTGGGTTGGCGATTTAATAGTAGAAACAGTGCTATAGAAACCTAACACAGTGCAATCAACTAATGCCATCTAGACCAGATGTTGGTTACATACCTGCCTTACCTCAGAGCAAATGGACTTTACCATCTAACTCCATGCATCTGCACAGTGACAAGAGCATCAACGCCTGCTGTTATCACCCAATCTAATAACAACGTTCTCAAAATTGGAGCAGCAAAATTGGATACAGATTGAAAATGCTAGAGGTCATACTGCATGACAATGTTGCCAATAACTGTTAGAGGCTTGTGGAAAATTTGCATTACCATATAGAACAATAGCAAGATGGGTACAAGCCTTCAACAAGGGACATGAAAATAAAAAAGTCAAGTCTTGTGCAAGTGAAGAACAAGTGACGACACATCCCAGTGAAGAACAAGTGAATGACATACTCTACATTTTTGGAACAATCTGCTTTGAGAGAAAAGTGGAAACACTTTCTGCAGAACCTACCCATCATCTTGAATGACAATGCTTAGCTTTAACTCAATATAGAGAATTAACATTTGATAAAATCTTAATGGTCAGTTTCTAAATAGTTCTCTGAGAGTCATTATATATACAAAAAAAATTAATGAATTTATCAGCTTTCAAGATACAAGTTTATGTAGGTATGTCTAATAATATCAATTAAAGAAATCATGGATTAACAAACATACAGAAAAATGGAAGAGAATTAAAATAGTGAGAAGTATCTACATGTATCTTTGATGGTTTCCAGAAAAATTGTGATAAAAAATTATTCATGATTTTTAAAGATGCTCTTAGTAAGTTTGGACAAGGAAAAACCTATTGGTTGAGCTTATAACTAATTTAAAATTGACATATAACCTGCAGCAGTACATATCATTATTTCAAATTCACTTTAAAATACAGATAACCCATAGATTTTTTGCAAGAAATTATAGAACAATTAATTTGCATTTCTAAACCTATTTCAAGTTTAGAATTAAAAAGTACTGAAAATTAAGCTAAAACTAAAACTGACTACAAATTACATTCATGTTTAGAAAATAAATCTGATTTTGATAGCCTTTAATTAAGAAAATTTAGATAATGACTACAGTAAAAACATTGCAATAATTTTATTAAATATAATTATAATACATTCTTCTCAAATAATGCCTACAAAAAAAAACGACAAATTTTTTAACATACAAAATAATTACATAATAATTTTTATTCCAATAAAAGTTTTGTCTGAAAATATTATAATGAAATAAGACTCCTGTTGCCATGGCTCTTAGCCAATGAGTAGAAGCCACAGCATTTCCAAAATAGGTGTTTGAAAACATATTTTCAAAGAATCATTCAATTTTTGAATCACACAACCTTAAGACTGTTCTCAAGCAACTCCAAAATTCCAAATGTTCAATTTAAAAAATAAACCCTACAAGGTAGCCTACAAAGAAAAGTTATCAAAGGCTATATTCCATAATAGTGAAAGTGAATTAAATGGTGACTGTTCTTTGACAGACTTATTCTTCAATTTTAACTTCAAATATCTAGTTATTTAAATGTATTTGGTTCAGTTCCAGTATTTATTTTTGTGTTTTCTTTAGTTTTGCAGTTAGTTGTATGCACATCCTGATAAAGAAGTTAAAATATTTTGTCTAAATTATTGTGTCATTGTTCTTTGATAATATGTATAGAGGATTCATTTCTAGCTGTACACATAAATTATCTAGAAACGAATTCTACATATATTACAATATTGATTCAAGATTTCATGAAAATTATAACTAAGTAGATAGAGTAAATATACACATATGAATATGATTTTGCATATGTAGAAAAATTCAGAGTCAAATTTTTTGAAAATTATTATTATAATAATATTTTCAACAATTTCTCAGAGAAATCTCCAGAAAGTTATTATTTTAACTCACCTTTTATTTTACTATGTTGCAATGATATAATGTAATTTTCATATTAAAAATTCTGTTATTAAAATACAATAATTATAAACTGAAAGAAAAATAAAAACAGAAAAATAAATATAAAATGAATTTAAAATATTAATTTGAAAACAAATAAAAACTAACTAAAAATAAACATATATGTGGAAATTAAAATAAAAAACTTAGATATCTTACTTTATAACTGTGTTCCATAGGAAATTAACAATTGTTGCAATTGTGTTTACTATTTACTAATAAATTACACCTTACAGTTCCAGCAGACTTGTTTATTTTACAAATGCTTTCAACCTTATTTAAAGGCAATCTTCAGGTGAAAAAAATTTGAATCATTTAATTGCAACAGAATTCAAATCTCTTCATACGTTACAGCATTCTAATTTTAGAACTGTTTAAAATTATACTGTGAAATTCAAACTTTAAACATTCTTATAAAATCAAAAAACATACAAAATATATATATATACTAGTAGCCCGAGATGCCTCCTAGTGGGTGTTCTAGCAGCAGTGGTGTCATTCCATGGTATAAATAATAAATTCATATTACAAATAAAAACAAGTAATATAAAACAAATTTTTTAAAGTCAATTCCTACTTAGGTCAACAAATAAAAATTTCATTTTAGTTACTTTTTATTAAATAATTAGAATTAATATAAATATATATACAGGGTGGGCCAGCGAAAACGAAACGGCAGAGTGTTCGTGTTCGTCCGAGCAAATCGCTCGGACAGGTCGATTTTATTCTCGAGGGGACATCTTTTGCAATAAAGTTTTTGCGATTCTGAATACAACAGACAACAAATAATTTTAAAAACGCTTTTATTTTGTATTAACTAAACAAACATTTATTTCGAAAAAAATGTTTGTTTAGTTAATATTCAGATTCGCAAAAACTTTATTGCATAAGATGTCCCCTCGAGAATAAAATCGACCTGTCCGAGCGATTTGCTCGGACGAACACGAACACTCTGCCGTTTCGTTTTCGCTGGCCCACCCTGTATATACATATGACAGAATCACAATATTAAGTGACAAAATAGAAAGAGAAATCGGAATTGAACCCAAAGCATAAAATTTCTTCAATTTTATTTTTTGAGAAAAATCCTTCATTCTAACCACTAAGCCACAACTGCTAACTCACTCTCGAAAATCATTTGGATAAAACGTCTACTTAAAGCAAAAATTTTCAAAAATTTATCAAAAAATTATTGATTTTCGCAAGAATTGAACTTGCATTCTTCACCTTCACGTGAAAAATACTGAAATCCTTGCATTTTACCGATTGAGCTACTGCCTGTTGATTTCAATTTTCATTACAAACTGCTAAAACTCTATTTAAAGTATTAATAATTAGGTTAATGTTACACGTGGTATCGAAGATGGCGACGGGGAAATTTTTTACCCTAGATACTAGACGGCGACGGGAAAATTTATTAATTTGCATAATGCGACAGATAGTACGGGTACGCCCCTAACGTTTAGATCACTCGGTATTCTACTTCGAGATTATCCATTGTTAATCTGCTTCCAGATTATCACTCGATAATCTGATTCGAGATTATCACTCGAGAATCTGATTTGAGATTACCGGACATCTCAAACGTAGGAGAAAAAAAAATTTCCTCGTCACCGTCTAGTATCTTGGGAAAAAATTCCCCGTTGCCATCTTCGATACCACAGGTAATATTAACCAATAATTAAATTTAATTAATGAATTAATATTTGAAAAAATTGTATTAACATCAAGTGTCATCCACTACAAGTTTAAAAAATGTATTTGAACTTGAGTGGATGAATAAAAAGTATTTTATTAACGATTGAAAATTTGAACAAGATATATAAATAAATATATATAGGGAGTGTGTGAACTAATAGTAGGAATTTAATAATAATATACTGAATTTCTCACGGTTATATTTTTTAATCATATTTCCAAGATAGCTATTATCATTTTACCCTTAATGAATCTGCGACTTGCCAGCAAAACTTATTTTATATATAAGCTACGGATTCTGTCAATTTTATCAAGTTGATAATATTCTGACACTGAATCTCTAAAATGTAGGTTATGAATGGCTAGAATAAAATGATTTTGTTCTACTTGTAGTTTTTTAACTGCATAATTGGATGCAGTACCCAAACATTTATTGCACATCTTATTTTTGATTCAGAACATGTATGATATAATTTCTTCAGATGACTGATACTCAAAAAAGTCTGAATTTTTCTTGTCATTCCTGTAAACTTGGCAAGAGACAGGGCAATATTATCTATCTGACCGTCCAACAAAGATTATCATTCATAATTATTCCCAGATAGTTTATTTCACTTACTGTGCTGATTTTATCCTCATTTATTTGAATTTGCAAGTGCTCTGGATTAATAATTTTATTCCTATTAGCAAAACAAAGAAATTTTGTCTTACTACTACTGATAACGAACAACCGCACACCAGGGTGTATAAAATAAAATTTTACTCACAAAAACCTTTAACCGGTGCATAACAGACAATATCAGTCACTACAACGTTTTGAAAACGTTTGTAGTGACTGATATTGTCTGTTAACTCCAGTTAAAGGTTTTTGTGAGTAACATTTTATTTTACTACTACTGATTTTTAACTTATTCATTTCGATGTATCCTTTGTTTTGTGAGGATAAATGTATATAAACAATCATCATCATCAAACCCGATATATTTTAAGCTATCGTCCAACTAAAGCCAAATATTATTGGACTAGAAATGGCTATAATAATAATTTATAAGACAATTTGGCACTAGAGTTAGGCGTTAGGCACCATCTCTTAATAAATTTAATAATGTTGTTTATTTTTATAAAAGAAAAAAACCATGGGTGAGTGTGTAGAAATTAAAGTGTGTCTTAGATTTGATGTCATTTTATATTCAAATAAATAGGATAATTCAATATGAAATTTGATAGTTCTTACAAAATGCCACCTCACTTTTAATATAAAAAATATTTTTCTCAATAGATATTTCAAAATTAACTTACCTAAATCTTTAGTTGCTGGTTCTCTTTGGTTAGAAAGAGGCTTGTCACAACATGGAAAACCACCAATTGTGGTAAAACAAAATTTCTTATTCAAATATAAATAAAATACCACAAGCAGCACTAAAAATGCTCCAACTATACCTAAAAAGGCTGAAGCCTCTGCTGGTACTGAAAAATTAAAAGATAAAAATTATTGTTAGATCATTTAAAAGGTTAGCAGTAAAAAATTTAGCATTTAAATTTAAAAGTATTCAGTAACTATAAAAATACCAACTAGAGATGAAATGAATAGAGCTTTTGACTGAATATTCTGAGGTATGTCAACCAATGAAATATCTGTTCTTTCAGTTTTTAAATCATCATTACATAAAGAAAACTAAAAAAATTAAATCTCACCTTTGAGATCTGTTGTTTTTTGGCAGCTCCACAAGTAGTGTATTTAGTGAATGTACAGTATGTTCAGCAAAGCTGGAAGTATTTATGATGACCAACAAAATTGCTTACTTTCACAAGTGCAGAAACATTAATGTTTCTTCATTATTTTTGAATTGTGATTATTAATAAATAATATTTGCACACTTTAGTCTGGAGAAAACTTACACATTTATCAACAAATTCCCTTGCGTCAACCAAAAAGCATATTATAATTGTTTACAAAATCCTTCATCATTGATTGCATTCTTTTTTTCTTTTTTAAATATTGTATCTAGGCCATTGACATGTTCTGTTAATGCCACTAGTTTTTTTATTTTTTTTTTTATTTGTGGTTTTAAGCCCTTTACCACTCAGAGAGCACAAAAAGGTATGGAGACATGCCTGAAAGCTTTTTCATCCTACATTCCAGTTATAAAATTATTTGGATATGACAATCTTTATGGTATCCCTCTCATACTACTGTCATTGTGCAAATGTCATTGCATCAGCACATCAAGAATGAAGGGGCGATTAGTAAATTATTTCCAACAGCATTGCCATCATGATCACCTGGCTTCTAATTTTTCATTACATGAATATCTGAAGAGCCTTGTTTATCAGTGCAATGTTCCTAACTGAAATGTTATAAAAAAAATAATTTTGCTACATGCAAGACAATTGCACCCAAATCACTATGTTTTGCATCCAGTGCATTGTTCATTGAATACATGCTTTACAACAGGAAGATGGAGAGCACATACACTAGAACTATTAGTCTGATTTATTAGTTACTTCTTGAACATTTCCTTGTGTGCAATTTGTCATGTAAAATTACAATGTGTAACAGTGTAACCTACAAGAGTTACAACTCACAGAATATGTAATCACCACTCTAAATTGCAATAAAATAAATGCACTTTGTATCTGAACTTCTCTGTATTGCCTGAATTTCTTTGACAACCTATCAAATATGCAAATTACAGTGACAAATTAGTACCAAATTTCCTCTTCCCAGAAAATTTTTGAACTAAACTTTTTATTTGAGAAATCAAAATCCCATTGTCAGAAAAGTATGCAAAATCATATTTGGTTGCATTTGATCCCTTAGTTTTTCTACAGAGCTATAAACACCTCTGTTTAATTATAACCATCCTGTATTTCAATAAATGAGATCATTTAACAGCTAAGAACAAATATAAAATAATAAACTAAATTCAATATTTGGTTTTTGGCTGAATAAATAATAACCAAATATAATGATTAATAAGAATGAGATTTTAATATATATTTTAATTTTCTGAAAAAAATCAGTTATCTAGATCTAATTACATCATCAAATGTTATGGATAACTGGCACCCTAATATATTTCCTTTTACTGATTATTTATAAAATTTTTATAGGAAATTATATCAATATTAAGCTTAGAATTAGTATTAAATGCAATTAATATAAACGAATTGTTAGCTCAAGCATTTTTCATTAAGAACATGGATAACTAAATCAAGGCAATTCAGATTAAAATTTCAAAAAATTTACATGGGAAAAATTAATAAAATTGTATTCAGTGTGTCTGGATATCTGCTCTGGATCAAAACATGCAATAAACACAGTCTCATACTAGCTTATACTCTGCACCCCTACATCTTAAGCTAAAATATTTTATAACTTAATTTTAAGTGAAATGCAGTAAAACTATTTTATAATTACAATTTATATTTTTCATAATTTATTTGATATTAGCATTCAAACAAAACAATTTTAAAAAATCTATATTTATAACTATTTCTTTATAATTCCATTTATAAGCTCATCAAAAATGATATACATCTAAAATAAATATAGATTTTAAAAATATGTATGTTTATAATTTTATATTTGGTTCTGTAATAATTAGATTATCTTTGCTCAGAAAAATTTTCATCAGTCAAAGAGACCTGAATCTATTGTTAAATCAATTTTATTTAAATGGCAAATTAATTATGAAAATTTAATTGTGAAAACAAACATCCTCTGACTTTAGGAAAGTAATAAAATAACTCCCTTTAAACATCCATCAATGAGATACTGTTTTCATTAAAAAATTTTTCTATAATAATGTTGAACACTCAAATAATTCTATTGCCTACATATTCCCTGATAACTATAGAAATAAGAAAGACTATTAAGATATCTGACATCACTATGCTTTAGAATAACGGTGTATTGATTATCCTACTTCATCTTTTATATTAGAAGAAACTACTACTATTGAAATATATATTTTTAAAATCAACAGCAACACTCCAGACAGATTGTGCTAATGTAAAAATTCTGAAGTATATTTCTAACATAATTGTTACTTTGCTTTCTTTCATGATAAATCATTCAAAACAGGAATCTTCCCTGACAACCGATCTCATAATCTTATTCTTCCTATATTTAAGAAAAAAGTCTGAAATTGATATTAATAATGGAAATAGCATTTTATTTATGCCAGATTCAATAATTTTGTAAATAAATGCTATCTATCTTAATATTTTCTACTATAGATAATTTTGTGTTTATAGTAAATTAAAGCATTTCATATTTATATAATTCTTACATATTAGTAGTATCATGAATATTTATAGATTTATCAAAGAGTTTGACAATGTTGATCTTAATAAAATAAACTTTAGGCACCTGATTTCTGTAAACTCAGTTCTTGTGGTTACTATCATATTTGAAAAACCTAAAATTTTATGTAAAAATAAATTTGAAGTGATCCAACAAACTCCACAACAATTTTGAACCTCTTTTATTTAACACACATGTTAATCTTTTATTCACATTTCTAGAAGACAATAAAATTATGTATGTTGTTGATTAGTTATCACATGTGCTGACAAAGAGAGCAAATTACTTAAAAAAATAATAAATAACGTATTAAATACCTTATCTAAACCTATATAAAAAGCTAATAATTTATGAATCAATACTAATAAATGTAATTATCTTCTATATATATATATATATATATGTATATATATATAAACAGCCCAGTTATATTAAATAACTTTCAAATGTGAATAGATAAAACAAGCATCAATACAACATTAAGAACTAAACATCTTGATATTGTAATAGATGATAAACTCTGATAAAACTATCATGTTGATATTTCTGAAAAAAAATAATAAAATAAAAATAGTAAGAAACATATTATTAAGCAATTTTATGATTGATAGCAGTATATATTTCTGCAATAGAATTATATAATATTTTAAAGTATAAATCTATAATATTGACAGACAGTCAATCAAGATCAGTTTTCAAATATATAGTTTAACTAATTTATTTTATAGTTTTCTAAGTAATAGAAATATATATATATATATATATATTAAATGTAAAGCTATTTTTTACATTTAATCTAAGAAATATTTTTACTACAGCTTAACAATAAGTAGCTTCACAATCAATACACTTTTTATATACATTCTTATTCACTTGTAAGAGAATCACCATATTTGAAAATTATTTTCCAATTTGATTCTCAGATTTTTCTGGTTCTTAAACCAACTGAATTTGTAAAATAATTTGGATAAATATTAGCAAGTCCAATATAATTTTATAACAGATTTCAGAAAATATTTAATGATGAAGAATCATAATACAATCCACAATTAGTGTCAACCTATTTAGCATCAAATATCAATTAATATTGCCAGTTTTGGTGTCCCAATAGAAACACTACACATTAGAGATATTTCTCAACCATAAGTCAACAAAAAAATTTCACTATTCTGCAGAAAAATATTTAACCATACTGAGTGCTGATACAATTGATTATGGATGACATTTAAATAGTAATGTACAGTACATACTTTATTACAGACAGTAACTCTAGATAAGCATATATAAGCAAAACAAATAAACATAATTCACAATCACATATAATTACTTATCGGTCCATGTAAAATTACCAGTCTACAATGAGAAAAAGGTTGAGAAACTTTGTGAGTGTATACTAAATCAGGACCAGAGCAAAACAGTTTAGCATGTCCTCCAGAACTTAGCCACATTGCTTTAAAGAGCCAAGAGTCCACAAGATTATCATCATAAATTTTGCAAGACCCTATACAGTGTCCTATGTTTAGTACAGTATAGTAAATTCAATTGCAGAATATGAAGTTAACAAACTAAATTAATGAAACATGTAGTTTACCCCAGCTAGAGTGTAAAATAAGTTGTAGGTATGTACAGTACTTGCACTTTGTATTCTTAATAAATGATTTATTATAAAATTCAGAAGTACAGGTAACCCCGTATAACACGGGAGTTACGTTCCAAAAAATTGCCGTGTTATGCGAATTCGTGTTATGCGAATTCGTGTTATACGAAACAAAGTACTAGTGCAAAAATGGGGGTTAGGTTCCAAAAATTAAAAAAAAAACATGCTGTTAAATCTTTCTTTAAACTGGATTTTTTATTCACAGGTCGAAAGGCCGGATGCAGGCAGGCATCGGGGCATACAAAATTACAAATAAAAATAATAATATACTGAGTTTTATACTGTAAAAATATATAATAATTTATATTGTTAATTTAAATTAATTTAAATAGTAGCCAGGGGCACCCCTAGTGGCCATTTTTGGGATACAGTGATAGAATCCGGTTTTTCAGCTTTATATAGTAGATATTTTTCATGGGTAAAAGACTTATTTATTCTTTAAGTAAATATTTTACCAGAGGATTATTTATCCTATATGATGATCTCAGCATGAGCATCATCAACTGGTAACAGTTTTTATTACATTTCATGTTGTACTGTATGAGTGTTTTACCTAATTCCCGAACCGTGTTAGAGTGAACCCGTATTATACGGGGGATGTTTCCAATTCTCGAACCGTGTTAGAGTGAATCTGTGCTATAGAAGTGCCATGTTATATGGGGGTTACCTGTATATATAAATGCATTTTTTTCCCTTTCACAATTTTGAAACCTAGCTCCCCACAAAAGTTCACACTAACCCCTCTCTTATTTCTGTTTAGATTAATGGTTACTGTCAACCTTTTTTTAGTCTGAAGTAAATTTACATTGAGAATTAAATAATATTGGTTAATGCCAATATCCCCTTCTGCTAGCTGCCAGAATTATCAGTCTTTCTTGTTATGTGTATTTGAAAATTACCATTGCTTCTTTATGCAATTTTTTGAATAAAATTTTTTTTTCAAACCAGAAGCTGCAGTCTTAGAGCATAAGGCAAAATTATCTATTTATATATACAGTATATGCTAAGGCAAAAATTTATTTCTATTTTTCATTAAGATACTTGTATATGAACTATATTTATGTTTTACACTTCATTTTGAAACTTATTTGATGTAGATGAGCCTTACTGCATCAATTTTATGGTTTAACTTCATTTACAGTAATTAGAAGTAAAAATGCACTCAATTTTGCTCTGGCGATAGTGGCTATCCTCCCATTCTAGCTATTAAACTTATCCCTATCCAGTATATAAAAATGTTTCTGAAAACTTCTTGAGTTGACATTCTTTTAATCATTCCAAATTATTTTTTAATTTTCATTCATTTCTGAATTTTTTAAGTTTGTTATTAAATGGAAAGACTACTGTAAATGAAATTTTGATCAGGACTGAGTTCTTTCTTTTGAATAAAACAGCAGTTAAGTGAAGAAGGATTATTACATGTAAACAAAAACAAAACATAAAACTATAGTCGACTCCGCATAAGTTGACACCCCAAGGGGAAGTGGAAATGTGTTGAGTTATCCGATATGACAACTAAAGCAAAGTTGAAAAAAACCACAAAACTACAATTAGGAAAATACAGTAGTGAAATGTACCTCTCTGACCATCCATCACTGGCACTAACGTTGGTTTTTCCTCCAAGTAACACAGCAATTTCCATCACCTTTTGTTTCAGTATTGGTTCTGAAACAGGAAGATTCGATGAACGAATTTGCTTTAGCCAACATACCAGAGCATCTTCAACATCTTTGTACAGCAACTTTCTCTGGCGTTTTCGAGACAGCCACAACAAAAATCCAAGAAAAAGTTTCTTAATTTCCTCATTCTCCTTCGGGATTCCCACCAATGTTGTTCTTGGAAGGTTTTCTTGTTTTAGAAATTCACAAAGTTTTCTTACATTCAAATTCAGACACAAGTTCATATTTTTCCTTCAGTGTAAGCATTGTTAGCTTTCAAACACTCATTTCTAACAGAAATGTGAAACACATGCTACAAATAATGCATGACGTGAGAAAATGCAAAATCAGATTCTGTTGTGACATTGATATAAATTACATATATTCTTTTTGTTTATCTGTTATTATTTTATATATAAAAATACATAAAATGTTAAGGCATTTTTATTAATATGTATATATTAATAAATAAGTCGACTCCCATCCTGAAAAAAATGAGTTCACACTACACAGTTTACTGTGCGATGTGAACTCATTTTTTTCAGGAGGGGAGTCAACTTATCAGACGTCTAAACAAGTGTGGGACAGCAAAAGTATATCGATTTATCCAGTGGTGACGAGTTAAATAATGCCTGCGCAGGGTGTTAAAGTGCATCCCCTTGACCTATAAAAAAAAGCATGCAAAAGCATCCTATCTGTAGTTTACCTGCTGCAGAGGGACACTCTATCACTAGAGATGCCTTTACATTGCAATCAAAGACCATATGAACAACTAATCAAATTTGAGAGAGAATTTGAAGGATCATCAGGTTGAGAGAAGCCAGATGGTCATCGTACTGAATAGCCTGCCACCTAGGCCATTCTGACAACACTGAGTTGTGACCACTGGGCAAGAGGAGAGCTTAAACACACAGTGCCCAGGCTCAAGTGCCCTCAACAGACCACTATCCTGAAAGGACTGCCTGGCCATCTGACAAGCATACACACAGCCAACTGTATCATTATCTGCCATCTGGACACATGATGCCATCATTACAGGCCCCCATGTCTGTCCATACCATTTTAAGGCTTATAGGTGAGGAACATTTGGTACTGCAGCAGTCACTACATGTGCTACTATTGATAGCCAGCCACCTTCACCTCCATTTGGAGTGGTGTCACTCCCAATGGGGTTGGATCACAATGGAATGAATGGGTTGTCTACAGCAATGAATCCAGATTTAGTCTGGGCACTGACAACGGCTGTGTTCATGTCTGTAGGCCCAGTGGTAAACACCTCACCTGCCTACACTTTGGAGCAGTGCATCACCCCCACAGCGGGTGTGATAGTCTGAGGTGACATCACGTACAACAGCCAGTCATCTCTAGTAGTAATCCAAGGGACCGTGACAACCCAGTGGTAGGTTAGTGACATCGTGGTAGGGTTTCCAAGAGCCATTTTCCAACAAGCCAATGGTTGACCAACAGGTTATACATAGCAAGGATGTCACAAAAGTGCCTCCACCACATTGCCACATTTCCCGGCCTCCCCAGTCCTGAATTGTCACCAATCCAACATGTCTGGGATTACCTGGGATGCCAAATTGGCTAGCCTAGGAGTTTGGCCGAACTAGAGACCACTTGCAGCAACTGTGGACTGAGGTGCCGCAGGACACCATAAAGCACCTGTAATGCCTCCATGCCCACCCATATCATATTGTGTACTCACACTAGAGGTGTGAATACACTGCATGGAGGTTCTAGTATTCTGTTGGACCAATAGAGATGGTCTAACAGAGTACTAGAACTTCCTTTCATATGTAGTTTTTCCTGCAATAAATGATTCTTTTGCTTTCATTTTGTAATCACTTACTTATATCACTGTCACACTCACATATGTACAATTTCATTTGATTCTGACAACTTCTTCATGCACTAATTTTTATGCCAATGAGTGTATTAATTAACTTCAACCCTTACAATGTATTTACATAAAAAAAGTTAATCAGGATAAGATTTATCCTGAAAAGTTAACTGGATATAACAAGAATATAAGCCAAGAATATACAGCATTCATACATTCAATGCACCTTAAATCAAGATGACACTATGTCATTCTTCCAGTTGTTAATTCCAGCAGAGGGCTAAAGCTATATTACTAATAATCACTAAAGCATCATATATCACTAATCCTTTTAAAGAAATTTAACTCCTGTAGTGTGTCTTAAAATAGCTAATTCCAGTCAATATTCTAAAAATTAGGTTAACTCCATAATGTTCAAATGTTGAAATGAGAAAAGTTAACCAGGTTTACAAGACAAAAATTTACCCAAAATCAAGCCTTTGTTTCAAGTTAACTTATTATCCTGTAGACATAGGAAGTCGTCTAGTAAAGTAACATTAATACGGCCAGACGAACAAGCAAATGACATAATCTGCTTTATTTGAAACCGATTGTGTCATCGATTCGCCCATCCAGCCATATTAAAGCCGCTTTACTAGGCAATGCACCCAGTATTACATGCCGGTTGATGCTATGGAAAAATTTCCCATACAGATTTAAGTCTTCTGTCCTAAATATATATAACACTTATGCAGTTTAGGGGTATGGCTGTTTAATTTTATGGAAGAAAACCTTTCAAACAGCCATACCCCTTAAACTGCATAAGTGCCTTCAATTATTTATGCACCATTACTATTTCTTTCATTCTGTAGTGATTATTGTACTTGTACTTTTCTTCCTATTACTATAAACACTTCATCCAATAACTTATTCGGTAATTTGATCCGATATAATTTTGTACTTATAAAATTTATTACATCTAAAACTATAAACTCGCTATAGCCGAACAGCTGAAATCAGCATACAAAAATATAATTTTAAAGCTTAAAAACTTATAAATTTCATCCAAAATCGATACATAAACTATTACGTGAATAACATTAACATTTTTTATTACAATTTTATTTATTTTCTATTTGTAAATCGTAATTTTGGATGAATTTTTATCACGCATCGATTACAAGTCTCGTGCGTTTTACCGGCATTTTAATAAATGATGTCTCCAGAAGGCTACGCATTTCTATCAGTATTTTATTTTATGTATTCATCCTTTAAAAAATTTTATAAGCTTGATGTCAATGTAAATCATACCAAACACTGTTAAATTATTACCGAAATAAATATTTGTATTCGTCCCCCATTCGGAGCGCAAACTGCCAAACGATTTTCTGCAAGCAATTGGAATGTACTGTACAAAAAGAAAATAAGCTTATAGCTACTGACCTGCAATCATTTTCAGCATTGATGAATAAACAATCGATTTTTGGCAAATGCGAATTAACACAGAGTGCTAATTCTTTTGCCTTCTAAAAATTTTCTATATTTACGTTACTACCATCCATTTTTCCGGGTAAAGATCTGACGACTACGGCTTAGTATGTTATTTGAACACCAGAGGACGCAATAATCGCATCCGGAATATATACGGTTAAATCTGCGTAAAAATATTCGGTACCGGAATCTCGCGGTACCGAATATTTTTTCTGGTTTGGCAGGTTTTTTTTAACGTAGAAAATCACTTGGTTTCGAAAAAGTTTTCCTGTTTTGGCGAGTTTCCGTTTTATTCAGGTTTTATTATATATATATTATGATCACATCATCGCTAATTTTTTCAGCTCACCGGAGAAACTTTTTCGCGAGGTTACGGCCGAAGTTTTCATGAACGTCGAACGTCGAGGGCCGCTTACAAGATACTGGCGCTCGACGTTCGACGTTCACGTTTTAAAGATGAAAACTTCGGCCACAACCTTGCTATTGTATCTAACTACATTCGGTTTTTATATGTTATGAAAAGTCTTTCTTTTGTCAGTAAGTATGCCGAGATTGAACGTTTCCCATCAACTGATACGTGCCGAAACTCTCTTAACTCTGTACTCTAATCTGCATTTGGAGACAACATCGTTTATGAATTACAGGTATACCTCGCCTTACATCGGTAATTGGTTCCAGGAGAGGCGACGTAAGTCGAATTTACTTGTGTAGTTACGACGTAAGTCGAAACTAGGGTGAAAAACGCCAATAATGAGCGTTTAAAGACCGCTAAATAAGATGACAACACAAACACAGATGTTTTCATGTTTCGTTCTCTACAGGGCCGGATTTACATAAGGGCATTTGGGGCCTGTGCCCAGGGCCCCCACAAAATAGGGGCCCCACAAAACTAAAAAAAAAATTATGTTTAAACAAAATTTTTTTCTATTACCGCGACAGCCTAGTATGGCCTAATCATGAGGGCAACAGGCAGAGAAAACCAAATCCGGGAAAAAACCTATGAAACATCGGAAAATTTCGGGAAAAAATTTCACATAGCTATTTTTCAGTTAAATTAAAATAATTAGTTTTACACGATAAAATATATCTATGTTTACAATAACCTTATTTTTAAATGAAATTTACAACTTCCTAGTTCAAATCTAATTGAAAGTACAGTATTTTGTGTAAATTTTCTAAATCATCAAATTTGCCTACTCTTAAAGGGGGGACCCCACCGAATTTGTGCCCAGGGCCCCTGGATTGGTAAATCCGGCCCTGGTTCTCTAGGATTTATGTTGATTATATTAATATTAGCATTTACTGTAAATGTACATATTTTAATATGATTTATGTGCTTTTAACGCTTTTCTAGTGATATTACGACTTCAATATTTGTGGCGGACGGATGTAAAGTCGAATAAAATGACTTAAACTTGATTTTTATTTTTCCATATACTTTTTTGACAAATGATGTATAATCGAGAACGACGTAACTCGTGGTATACCTGTATCTGGCCCTATAGTGTGTTTTCACTGACATGTTTATCATTGACATTTCAACTAATTCAGAGCATATAAACTTTTGAAAAATCAACTGAATTAATAAATTTTGCAAATTATTTTTATAAAAACCTATTTAAAGAAAAGAGTTTGTTAAATTTTTAGAAGTCTTAAAAAGTTTGCCTGGAAAATATATTTTCTTTTTTTCTTTTTTGGATTTTACAAATAATCCTTTTGAAAATGAAATAGATTATATAAAATGAAAATGTCAAATATCACTCTGTTCAATGAATATGTAGATTTAAATATTGAGTGCCACAAAATTGTTTCCAATTTTGAAAACATTCTTTTGCAAAAACAGTTCACATTGATTTATGTCTGTTGCTGTTCAGAAACAAAAAATCTTTATCTTACTCTTAATCTTTGACTATATCTTTAATACCAGGCCCCAGATATGTGGCAGATCATGTGGCTCTTTTCAGAAAAAGGTTGGGAGACCTCTGGATTATATACTTCAGAGTTGAATATTTAAATGTCTCTTAATTTTATACAGTGAAATCTCCATTAATAAACTCCCTGAATAACAGACATCTCTACTTAAAAGACATTTTTACAATCCCCAGACCTTTCAATACAACTCTTAGACAAAAAATTAGAATATTCACCTAACTGAAAGTTTAGTGTACATTTTCTCATGAACAACACAGTGTGTGAAACTTTTTTTGACACTACATAAACAGTGCTTATGTATATTTATTATATCCATTAATCAGAAATTAACTCAAATTGTTTTTGTTATAAATGGAAATGAAATGACAAAGAAATAGAATAACAGTTTGACCATGACAAAAAATTAGAACATTAGCTAAATGTGGGTTAAATATAGGAAATACAACAAAATAAACTTAATATTTTGTGGCGTCGCCATTTGCCATAATTACTGATCACAATCTGTCGGGCATGGTGTGTATTAATGTTTCACATTTGTTTCTGGTGATGCAGTTTCAAATATGTCGAATGCACGTCACTAGTTCCTTGGGCCTTAGTCACCACAGGAGAAACAAAACAGGGATTCGTCACTAAAGAGAATGTTATTTCAGTCATCTTGTCCCCACATAAGCCTCTCTCTGCACCATCTGACATGTGCTTGTCATTGCTTTTTCGTTAGAGATGGCTTCATCTTGAGAACACGGAAGTTGAAGTGCAAGTTACGCAACCTTCGGCATGTGGTTCGGCTACTAACGTTCACTTCAGTTGTTCTCCATTGGGCATGCAAGTGTTTAACGCTTTTAAAGTGGTTTCGCACGACAATCCTTCTCAAGTTTCTTTCATCCCTCGCAGTTGTTACTTGTTTATATCCACATTTCTGGTGTTTTTTAGTTAAAACTTGAACACAGTTTTGTTGTTTCAGTACTCTAGAGACTGTTGGCTGCGAGCACTTTACATAATTTGCAATTTCTTTTTGTATTTTTCTTGCTTTGTGCAAGGTTATGATAGTATCTTTAGTTCTGTCACTGATGTTGCACTTACACCCCATGTTGTACTGTTATACTACTCTGCCAGCAATATGCAAATTTGCATTACAATTTAATTACTATGGCTGTTTGTCTGGCTGTTTTTGCTAATATTCTAATTTTTTGTCATTTCATTTCCATTTGTAACAGAAAAACATTTGAGAAAATGTACGCTAAACTTTCAGTTAGGTGAATATTTTAATTTTTTGTCTAGGAGGACATCTTGTAGGACATCTATTATATTTACCTCTAAATAATAGACACTCCAAATAATGGATGCCGTCATTCATAACCAACTTTATGAAAACACAATGTCCCACTTCAATATTCTGAAAGAATTAATTACATGCAAAATATTTTAAAATGAAAACGAAGAATTGGTTCAAATACTCTTTCAGATGATGAATTTTGACTGTAGGCATGAAATAGAGACTGGGTTAAAACAAGAATAGTGGAGAAGGCGGGTTGTAAAAAGTCAAACAATATTCTTTATCTGTTAGAAAATTCTAATCTGGTTAAGTTGTCAATCACTATTTATCATCATTCATATTAATGTTGTTAAACTTCTGTCTTATTGTTGGAATTAAGTTTATGGCACTGAGAAACCATAAACTTTTCTAGAGTTATATATTCATTTGACAAGAATTGTAGTATAGTAGTAATGAAAAAGAAACTTAAGATCATAAATGCAAGAAAACTAAATATCTTTCCACCCTTCAGAGTGGTCAACAATCGCCTTCATGACATGACCTTTGAACTTTTACCAAACAAATGCTGTTGTCATAACCACTTTAATGGCTTTGTGGTGACTAAAGTGCAATTTTTACTGAAAAAACAAAAATGTTTGAAAAATTAACCTACTTGATAACTACAAAGCAGACAAATCTCTGTATTGATTTTTATTAGTTGCTCAGATCATAAATGATGTTATAAATGTAACAGTTCTGAATATATTTCCCAACCCTTGAAGTGGATAGCAAATTGCCTTCGTAAGTCGACATTTGAATGAGATTCAATTAAAACAAGATTTTTACAGCTGAAAAAATAAATAATATATTGTATATATATTTTTTAATTATAAATGCTACATATACTTTTTGGTACATTTACATTCCTAATGCAAATTTGATGTTTTTGTAATCCATCATATTCTCCATCTATATGATGACGAGGGTTAAGATATAGTACAGACACCAGCATGTACCTTTGAATAGTAGACAAACTTCTCGGTCCCAATGGTGTCTGCTATTTGAAGAGAATACTGTATATATTTTACAATCTACTTGTTTTTTAAATAGTCATCAGCTATATATATTGTTTACTCACCAGCTGATTAATAATTATATTATAATTATTAATTTTAATAAGAGATGGTGCCTAACGCCTAACTCTAGTGCCAAATTTATTTCTAATCTATTATCATTTATCCAAAATTTTGCCCGATCATTTACGGCAGTTGTTGATGTATTTAATTAGCATGTATTTCAAAAAACAAAACTGTTGTAGTCAAACCAAAGATAAACTGCTTGATAGGACATATTTTTCACTTGTGCTTGTTAGAGAATGTATTCTTCACTTGATTCTTTTTACAAAATAGTCTATTGTTATCTGTTAAATTTATACAAATGCCCAAGTAACAGCTGGCACATATGCCACTTAGACTAAAATTTTTAAATAAAAAAAAATATATTTTATATATATATAAACATTAAATAGTTTAAAATTTATTTTGTATACTAGTACTTTCTATATATTAACAGGACTTATTATACCGGAATTCCAGTATAATAAGTCCTGTTAATATATAGAAAGTACTAGTATACAAAATAAATTTTAAATAGAGTTAAAAAGGACACAAAGGCATAATAATTAAATAGTTTAGTTTGCTAGAAATATAAGTATTATTTTTAATTAGCTTATTCATGTGATTTATTTGATTATTATGATTTGTTTATTTTTATTTTTTAAATTCTGATTCAAAATAATTTGATGTTCTAAATGTTAATCATGAAGGTGTACGTAATAAAGATGAAGAAAAATGCTTAGTTGAACTACCAAGCAATTGTTGTTTTTTCTGATGTATAACTTCTGAAGACAAGTTAGTTTATTTCATTAGTTGTTTAGCTTCTGTTTATAGCAAAATATCAAGTAACCAAAAAAGCTACTAATTTGAATATTAATTATGTAATCTTCATTGTAGACTGTACATTATTATAATTTCTCTTTTAAATTTACACTTTTACAGCTATTTGTCGTACACAGTAAAAAATTTTAACTGTGTAGTTGTTTACAATAAATGCGAAAACAAATGTTAAAATGTCAGCTTCAAATATAATTATTTGAGAATGCTTACTTCATGAATTTAAACTTGGGACAAATGCTGCACAAGCTTCCCAAAAGATAGGCAAAGCATTCAGAGAAAGGATGGTTAGTAAATTTACAACTCAAAAAAATTATATAAAAATTTCTCCGTGAAGAATCTCTTTAAGATATACCCTGTAAAGGTTTGCCACAGTTGTTGATGACAACAAATGAATGCTGTTAAGTCAGATTTGAGTCAAGCATGTAGTCAGCTTGCAAAAAGATTGGTATGTACAGTGGCATGCCGTCATCGGAAGCGGTGGAAGCGCCGCTTCCACCTTCCACTGACCTTCCCTTGTATTTTCTAAAATATAAATTTTCATATTTTAACGTACTTTGAATTAATTAAAATTAATATTTTATTATAACTGCATTATCTATCTTATTAAAAAATTCTATACTATATGTAAAAAAAACGATAAGATTGCTATTGTATATTCGAATGTCAGTGGCGGAATGGAAACGCTTACGAGACAGTTTCCACGGCGAGAATAACTGAATGGTGTAAAGCAGCCAGAGGGCATTGGCGCATGCGCTTTACAGAGCACCAATCTCAGCCGGTTTAGCTGGTGGAAGCTACACAATTGTAATGCTTTCAACGATTCTATCCCCTAGCCACTTGGTAGGGAGCTGTCTGACTAAGTGAATTGTTTAAGATTTAAAAAGTAAAGAGTATTCAATGTTATTTTTATGTACGTTTTTTGCAAAGTTATATTTAATTATAATTTTCTTTTAATTACACTGTAATTATATTGACAGATTTTCAGACATAAAATCTTTAGAATTTTTATCACTTTTAGATGTTAATAATTTTAATATTATGAAAAACAACTTTTCCAAGCGTGTTTTAATTCTTTAAATTAAGTAAATTTTATGGGAAATTTTTTGATTTATCTAAATTACGTAGCGAATCGCAATATTTATATTCGTGTCCGGACTACATTGATAAGTAACTCTTAAACATAAAACATATTATAATTAATGTCGATCCGAACAAAGACATACTAAAAGAATTATATCATTTAATATCATTAATTTTTATGGTATCATCTACCAGTGCGTCTGTTGAGCGCAGTTTTTCGACCACGAAACAAATTCATACATTGGCCAGGAACACTCGGTCAAAGGAAAAATTGTGGTCCTAGCGTTGCTTTCAAATACGTTGATGGAGTCGACGACCAGCGACTTTTATGATAAAGTAATTAACGACTTTGCGGGAAAAATCGCCGAATAGAGTTACCGTATATCTCGGCGGATAAGACGACCTTCAGACAAGATTATATTATTATATTTATACAACTTCGATGTATAAATTTACATCGAAGTTTTATAGTTTTAGCATATATCTATCCTATAAGACGACCCCCAAACTATCAACGGCCTCTGAATTTAGTTTAGATCAGCAATCATTATCTGAATAATAATACTGTATAGCGTATATGGAATTATGTCCTACTTGTAATTTTTCGAATGAACAAATTTTATTTTCTTGCATCTGGCGATTTTTGCAAACATTCACACTAATTCGGGCATTCCGGTAATGAATGACCTTCACTATTTACAAAAACATCCTATAGGCTATTCTATTTTGTGCACATACCCTTCTTCTAGTAAATAATACGGTTTGTCCGTCTTTTTATAATAATTTTAATTTATATAAACTTCAATGTAATTTTTTTGTATCTGTCCTATAAGACGACCCCGGATTTTCGGGGCCATTTTTTATGGTTCAACTATCGTCTTATCCGCCGAGATATACGGTAGTTTATAAAAAAATAAAAAAACAAGTTTTTCTATCATTGTTTGTATCATATCAATTTGTATTATGTATGTATTATTTTTATTTTAGAACTAAAATACATAAATTGTTTATTTTTGTCATTTTCAGTATTTGTTTAAAACTTTTATGGAAATGTGAGGTTCCGGACAGGTCTGACCCGTCACGAAAGACGCGAAAAAACGGTTAATTTAGAGAAAAATTTATTAGTTTAACTCCTTCCGAACAACCACAACTGAACTGATTTTGCTGAGGTCCATAAAGAATTTTTCTGATGGGAAACTTCCCTAAATATACACATATGTTCAACTAAGTATAAGAACAGGCTTTTTTGAAACAATATTAAATTGCATAAAGAGTAATCAAATAAAAATAGTATTATTATACCTAAAGCTATTGGTGGCAATGATACTATTTTATACTTTTTTGTATTGTATTTTGTAAAGTATTGGTGTGCAAAATTCGAAAAAACAATCATTTGTTTTTCGAATTTTGTAAGTTTAAAAATATTGGTTATAATCCTACCATTAAAACTCAGTTCTAATGGAACTCATTAGAACTCTTTTAATATGTTTTTAACCAGACCTCCGAACAGTGTTGAAAACATTTGTTTTGATTAAACTAGTGCTAGAAAAGTGTGTAAGGTTTAATATGATTGGTATATTTGTTTCCAGTTTTTCTACAAGTATTTTATACTGTCTCTCCTTTAGCATATACGGAACGAAATTTGGCATAGTAGCTTGTGTGTAAGGTTCACTGATGCTATTAAATTTTGGTGGTTAAAGATGTAGGAAGATCATGTCCGGAGCCATAGGTTGATGCCAAAGAATTTTTCAGGGTGATCTGACCCGGATATGTCAGGTTCCATCCCTTGTCACTCGGTCACCCCATTGTGGATCTGGCTTAACCCAAGAGAATTATTAAAAAGTTCTTCGTGTCCACGGAGCAGGAAGAGTCAAAGATGAAAAACATAAAATAAAATTCAAGGCCATAAAAATGGTTTATTAGGAATTCTTCTCTTTGTATTTTACAAGTATTATGAAAATTACGAAGAAATGACAATGAGAGAAAATTTTGTTGTATTATTTCATTTTCGGACATGGCATAAATCTTTAAATTTAGAATTTTTAAATTGGAGTATTCGTGTTTGTTAAGTTTCAAGATGTCTGTCGTTAGAGACATATTCGACGACGTCCTTAATTAATCGTTCAAAGGGTCGTTCTAGATGCATATTGAACTTTCTCCATAAATAACTAGCCAAGCATCTCGATTCGGTTAACATATCTGGTCGCGGACAGTAAATCCATTTCATATTTTCTAGGAATCCATAGCCTGTATTTGTAGTATATACGTTTGAACCGGGACTGAGCCACAATTTCAAACAATTTTTAACTTCCTCTGTAGAAGGAGAAGAATTGGATAAAATCGCAAAAAATCGTTTCTTAGGATCTGTAGTTATATAACCGCAAATAACAAGGTTGTTCTCGTCTTGCAAACCCCCTCTAGTTCCTATGGCAATATCGACCCGAACTCTTCTTCCTCCAATCTTTTGATTTTCTTTTAAGCAATTCCAAATACAGACTTCTTCCATGGTTTTCCGAAAATTTTCCAATTCAAAATGCGTAATAAACGAGCCCTGGAAATTTTTCACAATGTCTTCAGTTGTAGACGAATACCAAGAATAAATAATATTAACGATATTGACCAAAGACAAATTCAAATGTTTGAAGGGTTCGATTTCATTCATCGAATAAATTCTGCAAGTTCTCGATGAACAAGACCACGTTTCTCCATGGAATTCAATTTTATACACCATAGAAGAGGAACAACTGCTGCATATTTTTCTGTTTACTATTAAACCCATTGCGATTGCCCAATTTGTGAAACTGTCAATGTTACTGAAAATCATTTGCATGTATTTTAATTCTTCTTCACATTTGATGTTTAAAAGTTGTATTTCGGCTTCTGTCAACGTAACTGGATGTGGAGATGTTGACTCGGTTTCATTCTCCATACTATATTTAGTAAAAGTTTAAGGTAAGATTGATATCAAAAGTTTTAAAACTATTATTGACATAATAGAGTACAAAATATTATTATATTTAATTGTTACTTACATTTTTTGTAGATCTTTAATTCTTAATTGTAATTTTTAATAAATTAGAATTATCTATAATTTAAAATATAAAATTAACAACAACATTAAATCAGCATTCATTTTTTAAACTGCACGATTAATTGCGTTTAGGGTTTAAACGAATTTTTGATCGAACAAATTTAATTTCTTAAGACTTACTGCATTTTAGAACACCGCGTGAAATGCCACACTAATTCCAGAACGGAATCTCGTGAAAGAATTCGAGAGACCGATTAGGAAGTTCGATTTGAGAACGATAAGAAGCTTAAACTGAGAAACGGAATAACATTAAAACGTTTATTCATGTTTATTTTGTACTCAAAATCGTGACTAGGACAACTTTCGAATCAGGATTTTCACACGGAGAAAGAGAAATTTTAAGAAAATGTCAGTCGAGAAAGTCTAACGCAGTGTTTCTCAACTGTTTTGACCTTTGACTTCTTTTGAACTTTGCTCTTTTGGACTCGGGAAGTCTCGGAACGTAGAGAAGTGCAAAAACATTCGGAGTTTTTTCTGTATTCGCGGATGTTAGAATGCGTGTGGAGGCACGATTTAGTTCAACCACTTTGAAGCTTAACTCGTGTGTTAAACCATCGGATTCCGATTAGAAAACCACAGAAGTTATTATGCTTCAAACAGGGTGAACAAAGTCGTGCCCCACATACACAGTTCCAACATCCATATATACAGGGAAAAAACACCGAATCTTTTGCATATCTCGACATTTCAAGGTGTCCTGAGACCTCCAAATTTTTAATTTTTGGACATTTTTCGACCGATTATATGTAATAGCCGGGAAAGTAAAAAAAAAACTATTGAATACATATTTATATATTGACTATGTCATTACTTAGAGGAGTCTTTTAGCTTCGGAATAAAAGAAGTTTATACGTTTTATCTTTATTAGAACTCTATTTATTGAAGCTTTTATTCTGATGTCATCACGTGATTTCAGAATTATCGGGCCTATTTTTGGTAACAAGTCCGCCCCTGGTCGGAGTAAGAATCGGTAGATTTTTACACGACTCCACAGCTCTGTATAAAAGAATGCATAAAAAATTATTTTAATAAATTTAAATAGATTTAAAAATCATATTTTTTAAAATTTTTATAATAGCCACAGAAATACGAATTTGAGGAAATATTTGCTCAATATGTTTACATATCAACACAAAAGCCAAATTAGAAATCTATATTTACATAATAGAATTAACACAACTGAATTAAAACGCGCTCTTCTGTAGAATAAACAAAGAATTTTCTAATTATTTCCTGTACGAATATTAAATTTTAATTATTCAATTCTATTATAAAAAGATTCATACAAAAATATATAAAATGATTCTGTCGGACCTCCCATACGGTCATCTCCGAACAAGATCATTTTTTACAATTTAAAAAATAAAACAGTTAAAACGTTCATTGATAAACCGACAATTAAAAAAAATATACACTTACCCTCGATTTGCACGGTTTCGCTTTTACACGGTTTTTAAATGAAAACAAAAAAGTTTTTGAGACAGCTGTTGGTAGCCGTTCGCGGGTTATTTTCATGCATATCTGTCTATAAACCTGTCTTCCCCTGAGATTTGTATCAGTTACCGTAAATACTCAAATACATCACGATTTTTTCGATCCAATACGCTATCTGTATAGATAGGGACCAAAAAAATGGTCCAAAACATAAACTTCTATTGGATGTAAAATTACGAAATTTGCTGAGGTCATAAACAACATCCAATAGAATGTAAATAAGCATTGTTTAAATTATTTCGAGCAACGAAATGTTACGTCTCATTTTACACGGTTTCGGTTTGCACGATTTTTCTAGGAACGTTTAAATCGAGGGATGAGTGTATATGTGCTGTGTTACCCGTCGTTGACAGGAGATATTTATTTGGTGAAATTATATTTACTTACCTAAAGAGTATATCTGCAGAGAATTGTGTTACAGATTCATTATATTCTTATTAAAGATGAGGAATATTTTCTAGATAAACTTATTAAATAACTTTCCGACATACATTTCGTGTTTTATGATCAGAAGCACAAATGAACAGATTTGTAGCTACTAACACGTGAGCACGCAACATAGAGTTGGCCATGTGAAAAGCAACTGCATCCCAGGTCAAGTCCCACAACTCTTAAGAACTTCTGATACTAAACGAAAGTTACGTTTTTTTCAATTTAAAAAATTTTCCCTGAAAAGGAGTTAGATACATGACTGGCATGACTGTTTCTAATAGCAAAAGTATGACGTATAGGGGCATGGGCAAGACTACTAATTTCAGGTGGAGAGTATATAATTTAAATAAATTAAAAATATGATTAAAAATTGCAGCCCGGCATTGTGATGATGTCACAAACAGTAATATGGATTTTTACGATTTACAATTTACTTGCTGTTACGCGGAAGCATTCTGCATTACTCAAGTTATGTTGTGTAGTTGATTTCCAAAAAGTCTTCCGTTTCCACATTAGACAGGTTTCCGATTTATAATAGTATTTTAGACCGGAAGTGTCATTTAGAGATTTATTTTCTGCTTAGGCAGGTTTTTGTTTTATAAAAGGTCCGCGTTAGACAGGTTTTATTATATAAACATACGTAGACAATTATGAAGTACCTTTATCGCATTTGTAAAGAATTCTTAGTACATCAATCAATTTATTCGTTTTTTTACATTCTCGCTGTATTAAAACATACAGAATCCGTAATACATCAGTTATTCCCACGAACAGCTTAACAAATAAATTCTCTCATTGGTTAATTCTATGGCTGAATTTGTTTACAGAATTAAATAATTTGATTGAGAAGCTCCAATAAATGGGATTTTCGTAGATAAAACAAATAGAGGAACGTGGATTTATAAAATTGTGAAGCCTGAAGTATCAGATGCTTTCTTCGTTCAACATAAAGAAATTTCTACTTTGCCTGTGTTTGATTCTGTTGATTGATGTCTTCAGAAGGGTATACAGGGTATTTCAAAAAAGTCGGGCAAAATTTTTAAGGGGTGGAAGAACACATCAAACAAACATTTTTCCTCGTATAATGTGTGGTTGAATGTGAAGTGTTCTGGACAAACACAGTAATGCCATATCTTCTATCAGACTGCCTCACTGGGGAAAAGTATTGCATTTTTCTGCAAGAGGTCTCGCCAGATTTTCTGCAGGATGTTCCATCAAGCATCCAAGAATGCATGTAGTTCCAGCACAATAGAATGCCTGTCCATTTTTGCACTGAAGTGCAGGACTACCTAAACACTACATTTTCTCACAATGGCTTCAGCATGGTGGCCCATCACTTGGCCCCACAGTCTCCTGAGTTTTTTGTGGGACACCTCAAGCATGTACGAGCATGTATGATTGAAACTCCTAAGGATTTGATTGCCAGATTTAGTGTCACTGCTGCAGCCATGCATGCAGCAGTGACACTAAATCTGTTGAATGT
The DNA here is from genome assembly GCF_030686945.1 of Centruroides vittatus. Taxonomy (NCBI): domain Eukaryota; kingdom Metazoa; phylum Arthropoda; class Arachnida; order Scorpiones; family Buthidae; genus Centruroides; species Centruroides vittatus. The sequence continues at coordinate 432,370 of NW_027120892.1, forward strand.
GAAGTGTTCTGGATAAACATTTACATCTGTTGAATGTGAAGTGTTCTGGACAAACATGTCTGGTATTTACTAAAATGTATGGATTCACTTTCAATGTTGTGAAGCATGTATAATGGTCACTCTTTTCAGTGATTTTTGTAATTATGCATTATGAAAGACTCTTTTTCCATGTTTTGTATCATCAGTGATTACTGCGTTTGCATCTCTACTATTTGACCATACATCCCATGATGAGAAATATTTGTTTTGGTGTATAGTCTTCTGCCCTTTAATGTTTTTCCCATCTTTTTTTGAAACACACTGTATTTATAAAATTTGTTTCTATAATTAAATAATGTAAAATGTTTTATTGGTCAATCTTAAAATTTTTATTTCTTTTTGTTCCTTTTGATTATAATTTTTAATTTTGTATGTGTTTGTTTCATTTAAATTTCATGTATTTGAGAGATGACCATTTATTAAAATGAAATTTCACATACATGAAGTCAAAATATATATATATTTAATTTTTTTTGTATATTTAACATAATTTAAAATTTTTATAGTTCGATTTTATGCTACTACTATATATACTGTAATTTCATGCAGATAATGTGCAATAATATATACTCTGCAGAAAGGTTTTTTTGTTCGATCAATAAATAGCTAGTTATTAGTAAGAAATTACTACTATGCAGAAAATTGCTAGAATGGAAATAAAATCTTCATTTAGCATGTGTCTGCAGAGAAGACATTTAAAGTGTAATGCTTATTAGAATGCAGTTTAGCATCTCAAGCATTAGACAATACAATCCTTGATATAATCAGACTCATCACACATGATTTCAGATTTATGCTATTAACAATCTGAAAAAAAAGAAAACATGTTTTATTTTTGTTTATCCTACCCAGTTTTGGTTATTTAACTGTGTACACGGTGAACCTAGCCAAAATGTGTAGAAGGATTATATTAGGCTTATGTAGATCTCATTTTAAATTGGACTTTTAGATTGAATGTTTTGTGCTTAGGATTTTCCTAATGTTTATATACAGAATAAGGCTCCAGGTAGGGTATGAGGCTTTACTCTTCTGGCTGAAATGATTGTTCTTACAGAAAGCTGTTTCAAAGGTCTGAAGATATAAGTATTCACTGTTCTTCATGAGCTTGTTTAGTTAGAGGGTAAGATGTTCAGTGAAGATATTTCCTTTTGTAAGAGATCAATGCCAGGTATGAGAATGCAAAGATCATGCAATCTATGAGAAGATATCATGTTAAGAAAATTGAATGGATTCTCAGAAAGCAAAATTCTCCTAGATACAAAAACCTGGGTAACAGTTTGATTTACTGTGATATCATCTCCCTAAAATGTTTCAAGGAAGCCATCTAGTTTGGAGATATGTATTCACTTCCTTCATATAGTATTAGATATAAAACATACATTACCAGATGTTGAAACACCCATTACTGAACTGATTTTGCTGAGGTCCATAAAGAATTTTTCTGATGGAAAACTTCCCTAAGAATACATATATGTTCAACTAAGCATAAGAACTTTTTGGAACAATATTAAATTGCATAAAGAGTAATCAAATAAAAATAGTATTATTATACCTAAAGCTATTGGTGGCAATGATACTATTTTATACTTTTTTGTATTGTATTTTGTGAAGTATTGGTGTGCAAAATTCGAAAAACAATCATTTGTTTTTTGAATTTTGTAAGTTTAAAAATATTGGTTATAATTCTGCCATTAGAACTGAGTTCTAATGGTAGAATTATACCAATATTTTTATTAGAACTCATTAGAACTTTTTTAATACGTTTTTAACCAGACCTCCGAACAGGGTTGAAAACATTTGTTTTGATTAAACTAGTGCTAGAAAAGTGTGTAAGGTGTAATGTGATTGGTTTATTTGTTTCCAGTTTTTCTACAAGTATTTTATACTGTCTCTCCTTTAGCATATACCCTATATCTCATTCAATTAGTTGTACTCTCTCTGGTTACCTTTGCCTATTTACTTTGCCTAGAATTTTGTTGGAAAAACAACTGCAAAAGTTCATCATCTACATTATAATATCTTATCTTAAGTATCAGTACCTCTTTATAGTATTTTATCCATAATGCTTGGTTACTTGCTTATGGGATATTACTCTAATAAATAAAGAATATTTAATTGTATTGGTTTTTGAGTTACTATACTCATTCATCGAGCTACAACCTTGTTTTTACCGAATGCATGATTTCATGTTCAACAATGTCAAGAATTTGCAATCTCACCATCTTGGAATATATATCTTGGAACTGACTCATCTTATGTCTGTGTGTGCTGCTTTTTTGATTAAAATGACAGATGCAAAACAAAAGAGGGCCAATGAGAAGCCCTCTCTTTGATGGTGTTATGTGAGATGATTTTAAGATAATTCAAACACTCTGTTTTTCCTATGTTCTTACCTCGGGTAATTTTGTATTCTAGATACATTGACTGATTATATGGTGCAACTCAACATAGATCAATTTTTGCAGTAGGTAAATAACAATCTGTATGGATTTATTCTTTTACTACGCCTGGAAAGTAGCAGTGCTATACATTTATTGGACTGATACGTCAACTACAAAGATGTACACATTTGTAGCCGGGTCGGAGCAGTCGGCGAGCTACAGCCAATGAAAACTTCGAAACTACAACCAATCAGACTTTGGATATATGAAAAATATTAAATCAATCAAACATAACTTTACTTTATGTATATTTATGATTTATTAAAATTTTTCCTTGTACCTTATTTCTTTCATAACCTCTTAAATTTTAAATGGGAACACATTTGATTTTAATTTATATATTAAAAAACATTATCGACATAATGAGAAAAGATGGTATTATTTAGACTTTTCATAAGAATTTATAAACGAAGTAAGATCATAACTGCAAAGTTTAATCAGGTAGATTAGAAAAATATTTTTAAAAATTACAAAAAATCTTAAAACGATTTCTAACACCCGTTCTGATTGGTCCTTACGAATTGGCCACCGACATATATATAATCGTACTCAATGTGAATGCTTCTACTACTAGTTGGTCTAATTATAGGATCGGTCAGGTTGGATCAGTCAGTCATAGTGTGAAACAGCCCTGAGTCAGCTGCAAAAGACACTGACTTGGACTACACTCTCATCCCTCTCTCACGTAGCAGCCTTACAAATTATATTCGTGACAATATGATCTATCATTGTCCAATTTACGATCAAGATAGACTTATTCTGAAATTAGAAATCTTTACGCTTGGTTTCAGATGGCCATCCATTCGATAAGCTTGTTCAGAAGCCACTGTTTGATGCTTTTTACAATTATGTTCAAAAAATATGGAAGATAAGACTACAGGTAGGCCTCCTACAACGCGGTAAATACGTTCCTTGAAAATACCGCGTTGTGGGAAATCGCGTTATAGGAGACACCAATTTAATACAAAAACTGGGATTCGGTTCTAAAAAGAGAAAAACTGCCTTTTATGGTGTAACATTTTCATCATTTTTTAAATTTATGTACATAAAAAGCTTAAATAAAATTCAACATCATATAAAAACTAAAATGATTATGATTTCAAGTCAAAATCAAAAAGAAACACAATGTTATGCTCACAAATTCAGTCCTCGTCGTCCCTTATTATAGTTGTTCGAGAATGTTTGACTGGCCTTATTTCAAGATCTGAGCTTGTTTCATCAAGTTCCACTGCACTTATGTGATCCGTTGCGATTTTTCTGTTATGTGAAAGATAATTCGTTTCTAAATACCCTAAACCGCGTTGTAAGAAAATTTCTGCATTTTTCCAACCGCGTGGGAGCGAAAACGCGTTGTAAAGGTACCGCGTTGTAGGAGGCCTACCTGTATTTATAATTTCTAGTTTTACATTTTAGTTTTCACTAAAAGCCGAATACTAATTTTATGTTTACTTTGTATTCAATATCATGTACTTTCGTTTATGTATTCTTAGTGTTATACACCCATAGGAGTAGTACACTTATTCTAATAATAAAAAAAAAAAAAAGAGAGAAACCATCACATGGCTTTTCTCCCATGATAAAAAATGTTTAGAGAGTGAGTTTGCTAGAGTTGTTATTCTATCACGTCACACCTGATAGTGTTAGTACAACAAGCGTTCTTAATAGGAACCGCCAAATTCGAAACTCCACACTCAATGAGATCAAAACATAAAAATAAGAATATTACGTAAGACGAGATCTATTCCCCCTACCCCCGAGTAAGAAATTGTAAGAAATCTTGACTCCACACACCCCAAAATACCTTATGTAATATATGGGCAGTCCCTTATATGCTTTCTTCTTGAATTAACCACACTCATTTCAAAAGTTTGATTCTGGTACTCTTCCAAAGTATATTTTTGGTTTTAACTGAAGCACCAAATTTTAAATGCTAATGTTCATGTGCACTTCATTCATTGTTTGAAGTATAAACTTAAAACCCTAAAATCTAATCATTTTCAATTTATGAAGTTTAAATTTCATTACAGGTATCTATATACATTGAATCCATCTGTACAATTTGGAGGAATTCAAGTTCCAGACCAAACTTTGGAGATATCCTTTTCATTAATTTTTTTTCAACTGACATAATAATTTCTTTAAAATATTCCTTAATAAAAACACATTATCATGCAAGATTTAGATCAAAAGATAATGAAAATATTCACAAAAGAAGTGAGTGCATCTGCTAAAGATGCAACTCAGAAGTCAGGAATTGATAAACTGCTACCAGGGGTGACTATTGATGATTTTCTCTTTAATCCATGTGGATATTCTATGAATGGTTTACTGAAAGGAGTAAGTTTTGTTTAATCTTTGAAATTAATTTAAAATTGATGATTAATAATGATCTTATTTATATGTAGGGTTATTACATAACAATTCACATCACACCAGAACCACTTTGTTCATATGTGAGTTTTGAAACTAATATTCCTCAGGTTTGTAATAAATTATAGGTAATTTGGTTTATTTATGTAATTCAACTTCAGTCTTATCGACAAAATCTACAATAAGACAAGTCTTGCCAAAACACACATTTTATTTCTTAATATTAAACTTTTCTAACGGTGTAGTTTCGAAATGCATTTTGTAACTAGGATGTTGCAAAAAAGTTGAGGATTTGAGAAATGTTTTGACAAGACTTGTTACTGTAGATTGTCACAGCAGTGTTTTTGAATGTTTTTCTTATCCATGGACCAGTAAAATTATGAATAATTTTGCATGGACCAATAATTATATGCAACTATGAATTATGCTTATCTACCGTTTCTGTATGTAATTGTAGATTACTATTTAAATGTCATCTGTAATTAACTGTGCCAGTGTCGGTATGATCAAAAAGTTTTCTGTGGACGCAGTGCTAGTTTGAAAAATATCAGTCCATAGACCAATAATTGAAAAACACTGGTATAGAGCCGTGGTTCTCAATTTTTTTGAAGTCAGGGAATACTAAACTTTGACATCCCCCCACAGTAAGCATTTTGCAAAAGCATTTTGGCAAATAAGGTATGTAATTTAAGGGTTAGTTTTATAATTCATTTTTAAATTGACAAACCTTTCTTTCTAATTTAGTTGTCTCTGGCCATCAACACACACAATGAATTTCACTGTGCCGAATTTCGTAACTACTGTCGTACAGAACTACAGTTTTGCCGCTTCAAGAATTACGATCTGACCTACACCCTCTTTGCCAAAGCTCCCAGTTGAGGACGAATGAAACACCTTACTGGACATACCTCATTGTTTAATGTTTTTCTCTTTTGTAGCCCTTTGCCCATAAGTAAATTTTACAGTCTCTTACTTCCACACATGTTATGGGGAAGAATATCGTGATCCATCTTTTCATATTTTGTGGTAAAGGCTGTAAGCTTTGTTTTGATTGGTCTTGGTGAAATGAATGACAGATCAATCACAAATTCGAGCTCGTTTAGAGTGGTACAATGCGTCAGACTTCAGCAAATTCCGGCGTGCTCATACTTAAGTCTGAAATTCCCTGGTAAAATTGCGTAAGGGAGGAAAATATTTATTGGTGAGAGAGGAGAAGCCATTGGAAATTATTTTATATATATATATATATGTTTTTTCTTTGCACTTTATATGTACAGTATATTATATAATATGTATTATATATGTAGATTTAGAAAATAATTTTGAAGATTTCGAAACATTTTTGTAGCTAAACTTTAGAAGTAACTTTTTCAAATGAGGTATTTCCAGATAAGGTGATTTTTCAACTGTATAATTCTTTATAAATTCTGGATGTTAACTGGTAATAAAATAAATTATTTCAAAATGTTTTGAGGTTTAGATCATTGTCTAAAAATTATTATAAAATTAATATACAAACAAGAATTTATTTATTGTGATATCGTCACAATACTGAGTTGCAATTTTTTGTGAATGTTCTCAATTTTTTAGTAATGTCTTGCCTCCGCACATCATACTTTTGTTGATAGATGATTGGCAAGACTATTGCTATCTCAGTTCAGGGAAAATTTTGAATTGAAATAACGGCTTCTGTACAAACTTCCGGTTTGTACAGAAGCCGTCATTTTGTTTTTGTCCCTTGCTTAACTCTGATTCGATATAAAGCAGTCTGCTCGAAGCCTTAAAAAAGCTCAGAATTTACGCCGATTTAAATTCTCGCAAAATTTCATTGATTCGTATATAATAAGATTGTGAGAGGCAGACAATAGGTTAATTAAATTGTTTAAATTAAATGTCAGAAGGTCAAAACGGAAAAGAATGACGAAATGTGAAAAAACCCACAGGTCTTATGTCATTCGATTTCTTAAAGAACATATTTAAAATGACCACCTTTGGTGGCAATACAATCGTATATAGTTGAGCGTGGTATTGTGGATGGCGCACAAAAAACACTAATCAGTGAAGGATTGAAATGAAAAAAACGTCCTTTACACAATAATTGAGAAGCACTAGTCTATTGTATTTTGCATACTTAAACCAAAAACAGTCTTAGTTGCTGCGAGGTGTCATCTATCCTGACGTAGTCATCGCCGAAGCGATGTCGACCCTTCGGTCAAGTGGTGCGGAAGCATAGGGGGCTCTTCGCGCATTGTCACACAAATAATCTTCGAATATTTTATATTTATACAAATAAATCTTACAATTCTTTAGACGTTTACGAGATTTTGTATTTTCATTTAAAATTCCGACATTTTACTTAGAATAAATTTTAGCCTAAATGTAATTTTATATAATTGTAATACCGGACTGCAATTTTTAATCATATTTAAACTTTATTTAATTTCAAATATATACTCTTGATTTTAGTAGTATCTCGCCCCTGTACATCATACTTTTCCTGTTAACAATCCAGTCATGCCGGTCAATTATCTAACTCCGTTCAGAGAAAAATATTTGAATTGATATAACGTGACTTCTGGTCGAAGCCGTAAGTTTGTATACAGCTAATCGGAAATTAAGAAGTACAAATTAAATTCTGTACACTTCGTTTTAAAAGATATTTATTTCTTTTTATTATCAATTATAAATACACAAGTATCTTTAAAAGAAATAAATGTGTTTTTTTGAATTTAAGCAAATTGATTTATTTGTCTTCAGTGTATCAACTATTTGTATAACAGTCTGTGGTGTATGATATAACCTTCTAACCATTTGAATTTCATTATCATTAAAACCATAATTCTCCAGTATTTTCCATAAAATCTCTCTATTTACAGTATCAAAAGCTTTCTGAAAGTCTTGCTCAAGCTTTCAAAACCATCTATTACTGATATTACTGACCCTACATTATTTTCTTCTTCCTCATTTTTTCTACTCTTTTCCATATTTTCCTTTTTCTCCTTTCTTTCCTCTTCCTTTTTCTCCTCTCTAATTTCACTTATTGTTCTGGGTCTGCATTTTCCCATTTCAACAAATGATCTCACTGGACATATCTCTCCCTCATGTTCATCATTTGTCGCTCTGAACACAAATTGATTTATTTGTCTTGAGAATAAATCCAATTAAAGTTTGAAAACATTCATAGAATGTAGAAAGAATCTTTGTTAATTTAGTTTCTTAATTTAGTAAAAATTTCAGAATAATTATCATCTTCATTTTCATCATTTATCATTTAAAATTTCGAGTTAATTAACTGTTGATTCATAAACTCCATAAGGTTAAGTACACGGACACTTGGCAATGTTTATCAAAAAATTTATTTCAGTCGTTTCGTACACCTGTGTTTGTGGAGGTTTCGGGCTGCATAGGCCCCTCTTCAGCCGACTAAAAAATATCAGAAAAGACTTGATATCTTTAAGGATTTTCTCCGGAAATCTATGCAGTTTACATTATCACATAACTGCGGTCTCTGCCGGTTCTTGCAAAAGGTCTGGTAAGGTTAAAACCGACACGAATCAGTTACAGTTAATTCTATATTATTTGGCGTAAATCCGTACTGTTAAACAGTCGATACATACCTCTATGGATACTATATGTACACGTTCTTCTTTCACCACTATCTTACAAGACATAAAAAATATTTTGAACAAACCAGTAGGGTTTCGCGAACCCTACTGGGCAATCGGATGTTTTAGAGGGAATGGGGAGGGGGGAATGGGGAAATGGGAAGGGGGAGAGGGGAGAGGGAGAGAGGGCATTAGAGGGAATGGGGAGGGGGAAAAGAATGGGGAATAAGGAAGGAGGGGAAATGGGGGAATAAGGAAGGAGGGGAATGGGGGAATGGGAGGAAGGGGAATGGGGAAGGGAGGGAGGAAGAAGGGCATTAGAGGGAATGGGGGAGGGAGGGAGAGAGGGCATTAGAGGGAATGGGGAAAGAAATGAGGGAGGGCATTAGAGGGAATGGGGAGGGGGGAAAAGAATGGGGGAATGGGGAAGGAGGGGAAATGGGGAAGGGAGGGAGGGAGGGAAAGAGGGCATTAGAGGGAATGGGGGAGGGAGGGAGAGAGGGCATTAGAGGGAATGGGGGAAGAGGGAGGGCATAAGAGGGAATGGGGAGGGGGGAAAAGAATGGGGGAATGGGAGAGGGAGGGGGAATGGGGAAGGGAGGGAGGGAAAGAGGGCATTAGAGGAAATGGGGGAGGGAGGGCATTCAAATGTTTTAGAGATGTTCCTCTTCGAATGTTTTAAATGTCAAGAGGAACGTCTCTAAAACATTCGAATATAAAGTTCGTGAAACCCTACTGGTTTGTTAAAAATATTTTTTATCTCTTGTTAGACAGAGGTCAAAGAAGAATGTTTACATATTGTTTAATGTTTACAGTTGTAAACAAGCTCACGGAGTTGTAGAAAATGATGGAATGCACTACATAATAATAGTGAGTATATTTGACTAAACAATGTGAAAATAGATACAAACTTAAGATCTTTCCGATACTGAAACAATCAGACCAATGAAAAAATAAAATAATGTAAAAATGTTTTATGTTGGTATTATATTTTTTAGTCGGCGGAAGAGGGGCCTACGTGGCCCTAAACGTACACAAAAACAGGTGTATGTACCACTGAAATAAATTTTTGATTGACATTGCCAAGTGTCCGTGTACCTAAACCTTATGGAGTTTATGAATCAACAGAAATTAACGACACGATTTCGAAATTCGATAAATTAACTAATTTTAATCAATTAGTTCAGTTCTGTCTGAAAAAGTAATGATAAAATTTTATAAGTATTTATTTGCAGAAATTTATTATTTAAATTTGAAAAGTTTAAAAGTTTATTGCTTTTTAAAAGCGATTTAAGAATTATTTTTAATTTTTCGTTATAAATGATTCAACTCGACAGGATAAATGTAACCTTAATTAACTTTTATCACGTGAATGTAGTATAAAACATAAAAATCCTTGACATACCTTTATAATTATCAATAGTTTTACTTAGATGATGACTTGCAACAGGATAAAATGTAGGATGGAAGTTTTCTAAAAAACTGGATGAAAACATCCATGCAAGTTGTTGTTTTCTAGAAACAGTAAATGTTTTCATAAATCAAAAATAATAAAAGCAATTTCAAATATCATGTAAATATATCATCAAATTATACTGTTTAGAGCAGCGGTTCCCAACCAGTGGTCCGTAAGAGCTAAAAATATGGTCCGCGAAAGATTTAAAACTTTTATTCATTTGAAATTATTATTCCCACATTGATACAAACCGAATTTAATTTTTACTAAAAATGTTGTTTTCTATTATAATAGTACTGTTAAAGCATGTTACTCTTTAGTTTAACGATTATGAATGTTAAAAGTTTTGATTAAAGTTTATTTTTAGATTGACACAGTTTATTTTTCTTAAACCTTGTGGTCCCTGCTAACAACAATGAAATCAAAGTGGTCCCTGGTCAAGAAAAGGTTGGGAACCGTGGTTTAGAGTCTATGTAGAATTTCAAATTATTCAAATTTACAAAATATAAATAATTAAACAATAATGAAATAATTCAAATATAGAATAACCAAGAGTGAAATGTTTTAATAATATTAATGACTTGAAAAGCTGCTGTTTATTCCAATATTTATCAATAACAAGTAAATGTCAACAATTACTTTAATTATTAAGCATTTCCAAATGTAAATGAAATTACTTTAATTTTTCAATTACCAACAAAACAACATTTAAAATCAGTTTATAAATTATAAATTTATAAACAGTTTATAAATTAAGGAATAAATTTAAAATATTTACTAACCTCTTCATATTCGTCATCACTGAGTGAATTTTCATTGTTATGACTTTCAATTTCTCCGAAATTAACGCTTTTCATCGTCTTTATTCCTTTTTCGTTGGTGTTCTGTTTCCATTCTACATCTAAAGATAAATTTTATATTTTAAATCTTATTTTTTCTTAATTTAAATTTACAATGCTGTTATTAAATAAAAACGAAATGATTAAAAACATATAATACAGCAGGATATTAATATTTTTCTTCAATTTCCGATAACATTGAATTTCAGAAATATCTTGAAAAATAATAATCCAATAAAGACTAGAATTGTGCAGAGTCATACAGGATTTATTGAATTTCAGATATTAACAAATAAATATAATGTAAAAACACGGAGTTGTAGAAAATGATGAAATGCACTACATAATAATAGTGAGTATATTTGACTAAACAATGTGAAAATTTAAGATTCTTAAGATCAAACTTAAGATCTTTCCGATACTGAAAAAATCAGAGTAATGAAAAAATATAATAATTTAAACACAAATATAAAAAATTAACTCTAATTTTCAGCATATAATCCACGAGATGTGTTTGAAAGTCAATTTGTATACTATTAATTTTACAAAATTTGGTAAGTTATAACTACTCATTACACAGAAAATTAAAGTAATTTTTGTTTGTGTACAAACAGATTTAAAAAAGAACTCTATTTCGAAAATATTGAACAAGCATCTAATCAAATAATTCCCGGAAGTATAACAACTTCTGTCCCAACAAAATGTGTGACGTCAATGCCAGGGATCGAAATCATTTTTCTGAGACAATGGCAAATTTTCTGACTGAAGAATTCGAATATTACTGCTGATGTCAAAATCATACAAGCGTTTATTGTATATTTATGTGCTAACTGCAATTTCGCACTTTTATTCAGAGTATATAAAACACATGAAATTTTTCAACATTTGTTTTGATGGCTCTCTGTGAAATCTATAGTAAATGTGTAAAAATTCTATAACAGACGATCAATAGTGTGCGCATTATCATTATCGTATCAAATGAAAATTATTTATTATGTACGAAAATAAATATTTGACAAAATAATGAATTACAATCTAAACGTTAAGATAATACCACTTCTTGTAACTATTCAGTTTGGTTGCTGAAATAATGTAAATATTCTTGCCAAGGAGTAATTATTCAATGTCTAATAAATTCATACTGTATATAATGTAAATTAAACTGTGCTTTAAAAGTGACAATTATAAAAAACAAAAGATTTTTTTGCATTGAATAGATGTTGCCCCTGTCACAGTAAAATCCTGATTTATTTTTTATTTTGAATAATTATGGTAATAATATTAAACAAATACATAAAAAGTAAATGTAAAAATATAAATGTTAAGCTTTGTAATTTAGAAAAATATGTTAGAATTATTAACGATGTGTTTTACGTGTAATAGCAATTTGTTAACAATTTTGAAATGAAATAATAATTTTAACCAACGTTGAGTGAAAGAAATAAAATAACGTAAGATGTCATCTATTTGTAATCTTACCTGCTTGAAATTCTTTGACTCCAAATGATTTTTCCAAGTATTCATCATCGTGTGCTGCATCACCATCCTTATCACTTGTTGATATTTGTTGGTATGTTAATGTTTCGGTGATATCATTGATGCAATCATGGTTTTCATTTCCATTATCAATCGTATTTGGTGTCGATGTTGATAAATTGACGTCGACATTAATTTCATCAATTTCTTCGATTGCATTGTCACTATATACGACGTTTGCATCGTTTTCCAATAAGTCATTCTCGACGTCATATTCATCTTCTTCCTCAATTACTTCTTTTACCAAACTATATTTTTCTAAATATATAAATGCCCTTTTCAAAGGCCTGTCAAAATAATCTTCACGATCACATGCTTTTATAAGTTCTCGTGAACATTCCAAATCCTGATTTTTCTGTAAAATACAATATCGAAATTTGTTTTTATCCTTAATTTAACATAAAACAATAAGAAAATCTAAATTCAAGAGTTTATTGTAGATTAATTAATATAAAGAATCTTAAAATGTTTTTCTTTTTCTATCAACTCCCAGAACATTTGTATAATTATAAATAAATAATGTAAAGCTGATCGAAATAAAAATTTTTACAAGATTCTGAATTATTATAGCAATGTTGTACTTGTGAATAATTAATAAATTAGTTTCCATGAATTTAATTATATTTATACTTACAACTGGATTTAATTCTCTGTAATCTGAATCAGCAGATATATGTGTGATTGTACTCTCAATGATTGTGTTTATATTTATTTCCAGTTCGTTCAGTTGTAAAATATTCGTATCTTTATTAAAATCTGCAGCACGGTTTTCATCAATGACAGCTGCAGACGGCTGATTTAAATCAGGCTTAATTTGGCTATCAGAAACTGAAGAATAACAAAAAGAAAAAGCATAAAATAATTAGTCAAATTTACTTTAATTAATATTCATATATGTAGGATTACATTGAGAAATAAAATCATAAAATTAATTTATATTTGCACAAATCTATTCTATGCTCAAAATGTTGTATACAGAAAATTAAAGCAGATTTAAATATCATTAATGACAGTCAGAAATATTGATTTATTCTTCTTTTTATATGTACTGTGGCCTATACGTATAGTTTCTTATTCGTTGCAATTAAAAAGTTTAACTTGAAGACAATCGAAACTAAATTTCTACGCTAATTTTTGAGAATTAATTGTAAATTCGCGCAAGTTGTTCTCCCTTTTTAATTGAAAGAAATCAAGAGGAAATGTAGTTGCGATTCATATCATAATGTGCTATATAATATTTTCATTGATTATTTTAAACCTTCCGTTAAAAAATTACGATTAATACAATTTTTTAATATACATCATTCACATACCGATAAATAATTCTTTAATTATGTATATATATAAAACTAATTGATTGACTTACTTAAAAAATTCATTTTTTACTAAAGAAATCGCTGTCGAATTATAAATAGCTTCGAAAATAATAGAATCGCTTTCGACAATGGTCAAAATATACTATTAACATTTATTGTTAATGCGACAATAAAAAAAGTTTATAGTTATGCTCAGAACAGCGCGTGCGTTGAGCATTACGCTCGAGCTAAAGAACACATTCATAATTTTCATGCTCTTCAACTTCATATTGTCTTTTTAAAAATTCACTGATTGACTGTTTCATTCAATACTTAAGGGTATTCTTTGTGTACCTCTAGCTGTACGTGTTACACATCTATTCACATAATTTTAAGATCGTCTTAAATCAGTGGCGTTCTGTCCTTGGGAAGTCCTGTCATTGGCGTTCTGTCCTTTAGAAAGTCCATGTTGCGCGATTATTTTCATATTTTAACGTACTTTGAATTAATTAAAATTAATATTTTATTATAACCGCATTATGTATCTTATTACAAATTTCAATACTACATGTGAAGAAAACGATAAGGTTGCTAGAACTACCTTCATAGAATTGGGCGTACAGGGAGGTTCGGAAAATCTGGAATTGCCGTAAACGTGATAGATGGAAAAAGAACATTGGACATGTTAGAAAAAATTGAGGATTGCTTCAGTAAGTGAAATGTGATAATTATACTGGTCTTCATGTTTTCTTTAACACGTAAATGTGTGCAGAAAAACAAATATTACAATTGTTATTCTGAACACTCAAAAATATTTTTTATTTTTAGATCTTTGTTAAATTAATTTAAACAAATACTATTTAAAATAAGTGTAATGTAGAAAGTGATTGCAAGTACAATTCTTTGGCCGAAACTTTAGCAAATTCCTAGTAAATTTTTGAATTTTTAAGTTTGAACACAAATGAAAATTTTCAACGTGACGAATTTTCAGTTTCAGAGCGCAAGATCACCCGATTGGATGCCGAAGACGTGGACCAAATCGAAAAACTCGAACAGGATTGAGTCCTAGGATACGACTTGTGCCGTAAAATTTTGCATATTTTGTCAACTTTGTAAAAAGAATATCATTTAAAAAATATAAATTTTTACGAATGGAATATAGCTGTGTAAAATAGACACGAAAGATAATCCTGAAGCTTTTTATATTAAGTGCATTTTTGTAAATTTCGCAAGTTGGCATTTTATACACGTAAACACATTTTACGGATTCGTCTGAAATTATATTTCCATGTTTGATGTGACGAAAGCATACCGAGCTTTAATTTGTATGTGATTATCAGTAAACGGATAATCTAAAATAATCAATGGTATTGTTTTAAATACACTTTCCCGTGAGAAGGTCGTCTTACATTTGCTGTATAGTGTTTTTTACTGGGAAAGATTTTTAGTTGTAAATAAAATTATTGACTTTGATGATAATTGTGGCTTAAGTTTTCCTATTTGTTAATTTTCTGGTATTTATTTAGTGCAAAACAGAATAGGGCGCAACTTCTACATCTGCATCTAAATCAGTAATGTGGGTAGCAGTTGGAAGTCGTCTTCTTTTACATTTTCTTCTTTTCATTCCATATTGTGTATCTTTAAATTTCTAAATACAGGTATACTTCGTCTTACGTCGGTAATTGGTTCCAGGAGAGGCGACCTAAGTCGAAAACGACGTAAGTCGAATTTACTTGTGTAGTTACGACGTAAGTCGTAGTTTCGACTTACGTCGTAACTAAACGCCAATAATGAGCACTTAAAGACCGCTAAATAAGACGACAACACAGAAACACAGATGTTTTCGTGTTTCGTTCTCTAGGATTTATGATGATTATACTAACATTTACTGTAAATGTACATATTTTAATATGATTTTATGTACTTTTAACGCTTTTCTAGTGATATTACGACTTCAATATTTATGGCGGACGGATGTAAAGTCGAATAAAATGACTTAAACTTGATTTTTATTTTTCCATATACTTTTTTGACAAACGACGTATAATCGGGAACGACGTAACTCGAGGTATACCTGTACTTTTCAACCTAATAACAATTATTTTTATGACAACACTTAACTTGTTACGCAATTTACGTGCAATTTTTTATTTATATCGCTTGTTCTGGTAACTTAATTTGTTTTCTCAATTTATTAATTTCAAAATGAAAATAGTTAAACGTAAATCTAAATGCGTTGTGATGTTTTCTGTGACTGGTGGATCTTTAAGCAGTGACCTCACATATTCGGTTACGATAATGAATTTTTTCATCGTTTGAGGAAAACGAATTGAGTTTCGGGAACTTTTCTATGAATTTCGATGTACCACCATCGTTAAAGAGCATATAAATAAAAACAAAATAAATAATAATTTTATGGAAAATACGAAATTTTACTACAACGCATCGAATCCAAAGCGTTTCCAAATGGTTCCTTTATAAATATTACAACACCGCGACAAATAAAAGTTACATTTTGTTTATAAGATTAAAACTTTCTGATCAAATAAAATATAATTTTGAATAATTTAATAAATTTTTTGTTATTAGATGAATGAAAACATTTTCTAATTACCAATATAATAAATATCTCATTAATTAATAAACACAATATCAATTGTGAATAATATATATCATAGCTCGTTTTTTTTAATGAAAACTACAATAATTTACTTAATATTAAAAAAAAAAGAAAAAAATAGATATGGATAAACTCCAAAGATACTCTAAATCCAAAATCTCCTTTATTGTAACTCTTTAATCTATCCTATCTTAACACTTGGTTTAACATAACATTTCTATACATTTCTATAATTAAATGTATATAATTTTCTCCAATCAATTCTTTTTCATCCTGATTCAGAGAGTTCTCGGGAATCTTGAAGACATCCCATACTAATAATGTATATACAGGCTTAACTATAAATATTTTGACTATTTTTTCTTACTCTCACGAAAACTTCCAAAAATGTTTAAAATGAACACAAACTGTAAGCAAAACAGAAACAGTTTAATCAATTTAAGTCTAAAATAAAAAAAAAGACAGTTAATAGAAATATAAATATTAACGATATTTACGAATAAATAATGTTCAAACCGAATTTAGATTGTATTTATAAGCAGTCCTTTAAAAAAGACCAAAGCAATATATGATTTAAAAACGAGAAAATTTCAACGTTTTTCCGAAACGCCTACGTTTGTTGCTCGTGTTGGAGAAACCACTAATATTAACCAACACACTGTAAGACGTCTGTCTAGAACAGTGATTCCCAAACTTTTTTCGAGCCAACACCCCCTTGGTTCCATAAAGTTATACCCAACGCCTTCTAACCGATTTTCCCTGATACGAAAAAGGCTTAGAGAAAAGTTAGAAAAACTGAACTTCCATTTTGTGTTCTTACTGTAGATTGTTTTCAACATCTTAAAACTATTAAATGCAATGTTTCTTTAACAAAGAAAAGGGATAGGTTATTAATGACCCCAACCTTCGCATATTGTCACAGTTCAGTACCCTGCCTCCATCACTCCCCTGCCGCACACTTGCTTCTTTTCACCCTTTACATTTTCTCACCTCTTACAGGGGGCGTCTAATTTGGAAACCAATGATCAACACTTTTTCGGCTGTAATTTTTTCCTTGACAATGGCATTCTCTATGTTGAGCAGTGACATGTGAGAGATTCGTTCTTGAAGCATTGTGCTTCTAAGCCACGTTTTTATCCGCCTCATAGCAGAAAAACTTCGCTCACAGCCGACGGAGCTCACTGGGAATACTATTGCTGCTTGAAAAAGTTTATATAAATTAGGGTAGTACTCTTTTTTAATGTGGTTTCTTAAACTTTCAGCATTCATCTCAACATTTTTTAATTGAATCATGTTCTTCATGGCCATCGCTTCAGCTTCCAAGGCTGATGTATCAATTCTTAAGATATTTTTATAATTACTGATAAAATCCTCTCCGTTCTTCATGTCCAATTTAAGAAATGAGTCCACCGCACGAGCTAACGGTAGATTTTCAAATCGGCGTTTCAAATTTATTATGATATTATCTACCACTTGGTAGTAAATGTTGATCTTCCAGTATCTTCTGGTTGTGAATCGGCTGAAAAATCTAATGTATTGCTTTTGCCCACAGTCGACTCTGTATAAAATTCTTTTTGTTGACGCCTCCTTTTTGAGACTCTAACAGGTACTAGTGAAATCTCGTGCTTTTCAGAAAACTGCTCGATGTCTGTCCAAATTTTGAACTGATTTCTACATGCTTCGAAAGTATCTATAGTTCTTGTTATGAGGTCACTAGCCTGACCAAGAGTGGCATTTTGAGTCTGGAAAAATTTACTCACTATATTCACTATAGCGAGAACTAAGTGAAATGTGTGTAAGGAAACGACGAACTCTGACTTCGTAATAATATTTAGCGATCTAAGTGCTTCCACTGTGTGCTTGTCACGGTTCTCAGTGATCTCTTTTTCCAAAGTCAATTTAATTGTCTCATAATTTGTCAGTACTGCTTGGCAGTTTGACGACAACTCAGGACTGCTTGGCAGTTAGCGACAACTCAGTCTGGTAGTACCGAGACTTCCCATTTCACGGCTAGTATGGATTCCGAGATTGCCTTGTAATTTTTGCAGGCTCGCATGATGACCAGGTTGTGCGAAATGAATATACAAAGTTTCGAGGCCGTTAAAAAATGTCTTTGCTAGTGAAACATTTGCGCATGAGTCACCACGAGATTTAATTTGTGTGCTAAGCAATGGATGTAAATTGCGTGAGGATGAGTTTCTTTGATAATCGCCTGTAGGCCTCGATTTTTACCAGACATGACGCTAGCACCATCATAAGACTATGCAAGAATTGAAACATCACCCAAATGGTGTTTATTCAATGTGTCCAAAATTAAACGAGGTCATTTTATCATTTTAACACAGAGTAAATAGGGAAAGGGGAACACGCGACCAAAAATAAACTTTCATTTTATATATTTTTATACGAATCTTTTAATAATAAAATTGAATAATTAAAATTAATATTCGGATGTAACTAGAAAAATGCTTTGTTTATTCTACAGAAGCTCATATTTTAATTCGGCTGTGTCAATTCTATTACGTAAATATAGATTTCTAATTTAGCTTTTGTTTTGGTATGTAAATTCATTGAGAAAATATTTTCGCAAATTCATATTTCTGTGGCTATTATAAAATAATACGATTTTTAAATCTATTTAAATTTATTAAAATAATTTTTTAATCGTTCGTTGATACAGGGCTGTGAAGTCGTGTAAAAATCTCCCAACTCCGATAAGGGACGGACTTGTTACCAAAATTAGTCCGATAATTCTGATGTCATTACGTGACCTTAGTATAAAAGCTTCAATAGATAAAGTTCTAATAAAGATAGAACGTAGTAACTTTTTTATTCCAAAGCTAAACGACTCCTCTAAGTAATGACATAGTCAATATATAAACACGCATTCGATAGTTTTTACTCTTCCAGCTGTTACACATCAGAGAAAAAGTGTAGCGATGGGTCAACCCCCCTAATTTTTACAATTTTGGACTCAGGACACCTCGAAATGTCGAGATATGCAAAAGATTCAAGGACTTTTTTCTGTTTGTATGAATGTTAGACTGTGTGGGGAGGGCATGGTTTTGTTCACCCTGTTTGAAGCTTAATAACTTCTGCGGTTTTTTAATCGGAGTCGGATGGTTTAACACAAGAGTTATTAAGCTTCAAAGTGATTGAACTAAATCGTGCTTCCACACACGATTTCATTCGCGCATACAGAAAAATCCCTAATGTTTTTGTACTTCTCTACGTTCCCAAGTCCAACAGAGTAAAAATCTGGCAAAGTCGTTTTTTGACTGACTGATCGTCATTCTTTCCCTATAATGTATAACAGGATAATGTATAACGGGAAAGTAATAATGACGACAATTCTGATTACTTTTTAAAAAAAATACATAATAAAACGATTTTAAAAATTAATTAAACATTAACATTTTACACATCTACTTAATATATAAATTCATATTTATTGTCTTGATGGCGATGGTATTTGGTAAACATGTATAAATAAAAACAGTAATTACATTCGTACACGAACAAATTAGTTTAATAAAAATGTTGTACATAATATACGAGTATATTGGGTAATATATAAGTATACAGATACATTAAACTAAGTCAAGAATAAGAAATATAACATTTAGACTGGCAAAGAAAAAGATTGCTTATTTTGTCATGTTGATTAATTTATTATGTTTTATCTCTGTTATAAACTGAATTACTTTTTAAAAGAGAATCGCTTTTACTAAGTCAGCATTCATGGAAGCTCTTAAATCAAATTTAATAATTTTAAGAGCGGAAAAAAAAGGCTCTACTGAAACTTGGCAATGCTGTGACGGTCAATGCTGTATCTTGGATAATGTCTGGATTGTGCAGTATCGCCGTTTTAACATCCAAATTTGAAGAACGGTCAATGTGATTTACTTTTTCCAGTGCATTGTAAAATTTAACTTTAAGTTTTGTAAGAATTCATTTTCTGTCTGTGCTTATATTAGAACTCAAGCTTAATTTTGAGGATAGAGACGAGTTTTATAAAAAAAAAGAAAAAAAATTGAGAACGCTAATAACGAGTAAAATACTCATTAAATCCGACCACACTAGAGGTATGACATGACCCCTTCTGTGTCTCCATCCAGTCTACCTTTAATTAAGAACCAAAATTTAATAGCATTAGTGCCCCTTTATACACAAGCTACCATATCGTGCCGTTTCGTTTCTTAAACTTTACCCATTTGAGATATTGTTTAATATCTCAGAACAGAGAATAATGAAATTAAAAACGAGTTGGAGTCGCGGATATTTGACGATACTGACTCCACAGCCTTGCTTTTAATTAATATAAAAGCAGGGCTGTAAAGTCGGAGATCCCAATTTCTTCGTGTGGCTGGTCCCACTCTTAACAAAGAATACATCTTCACTACTTTTGAAATGAAAAGGGTTAACATCTGGAAGTAAGCAAGGGTTTATAATGTGTCACTGTAAAAGATACTGTATTGATAAAAAATGCAAATGTCGCTTAAAGAACATAAAATGCAACTCGAAATGTCACAGTAATAGTTCTTGTAAAAATAAATAACTCTGAAAACATTCTTGATTCTCATAAAAAAAAACACTGATTTATTAATAAAAGTTCCTGACAAAGTAATTATTTTTAGTAAATTAGTTGTTAGAAAACGTCGACATATCGATCACCGTAACAGATTTTCACAAATGATTACATGTTGTTGAAAAGTAACCAAGTAACCTAACTAATCTAACCTAACCAGAAGGCGTCGTGGTCAAATATCATGAAAGCCACCACACGAATTTCGCTTTGTGGTCGTTTTGAATTAGCCACAACGCGTTGTGGTCGTTTTTTCTTCTTGCTCAATGAGCGATTTCGGTCTTTGAGCCTAACATCTACACTCATACCGGAATTTAAATTAGCAACATTTTTTTGCATAATGATTGAGTAGTGTTCTTTAATTCTTCTCACGATATTTTTCCCTATACACATTTTATGTTATTTATATGATACAGCAATTATTTTCCCGACGATGATTAAACTAGGGTGAATTACTATTTTTAATCTTATTGTGCTGTGACAATGGCTTTCTCAACTGGCGCTTAATGTCTCCCAGAGCCGGTTTTAAACTGTTAGCCGCCAGCATGCTACAGATATTTGGCTTCCCCTATCAATGTTGATTGTGAGTAAATTCATAATCTAACCAACTCATGAAATCCTATTAGTATGTTTTAACTAGTTTCATATAGTTGACAGGGGTAAAATAACTTATGAAAATATTTGATATATATTTATTCTCATTTTATTCAAATCAAGCCCCGTAGATAAAAGGCGCCGTCGTTCAAAATTACACTTTAGCGCTGCCATAAAACAGAATTTGCAAATTAAAACGAAATTAATTTATAGAAATGTTTTTATTTAGTTTATAAATACAATATACACGTGCGTGTGTATAAAAGTTAATTTAAATGTGAATATTTAAGTTAATAACGTCCGTGCGCATATTTCTTTTTATTTAAATTTCCTTTGGGTTTCATCAACAATTAAAACAATGGTGTAAGTATCGTCTTATAACTAATGGTACGGGAATAAAGGCCCATTTAGAATGAAAATTAAGCATATTATTTAATGCAATTATTCATAATGAGTTACGTAAATGTAATTTTAAACGTAATCAAAAGACATTAACATAAATAAATAAAGCTTGGAGTTTGCAAAGTTTAACGTTTACGAACTTCGGTTTTTTCTTCTTTTTATGTTTAAAACAAGAAACAATTGTAGTTGTTTTGAAATTTCTACCCATGAATTTTTTTTATCTGGTTCAACGGAGAAATCCGCCATTACCTGTTACTTGCACTTTTAAGTTTTCTGATGCAAAACACATGCAAACATTGATTTGTTTTATCGCCGATCACTATATTAAAATATTAAATTATGTTTGAATTTTATATTTTAAAGTGCACTATCGGCCGCCCTAATAATTTGGCCGCCTACGTTCATGCACGCACTGCACACCTATCAGAACTGGCTCTGGTCTTCTCTACGTAATATTTCGGTTAACCACACGTATATATCAGTCTATACACCACACCTGACTTTTATAGTTTGCCTGTTTCTTCCTTGAATTATCTGCTGTTAATTAATTTACTTAACCTGACTTTTAGGGGACGGAGCAAGTTTAATTTGATAATTATTCAATAATTTATTATATCCTCGAAAATCGGTATTGATAAAATAACAACGAAACATTATTCTTTTCTGAGAAGTTTTAAAAGTTTTTTAAACTTTGCCTTTTAAAAAAATAACCTTTTTAACTTGAAAAATAACCGATCCCATTGTTAAATTTTACAAATATTTTTACAATAAAAATGTGGTTTACCGAAGAAAATTACTCTTAGCGTATTAATAAAGGAAAATATGAATTTAGAATTCCGATTAGATGATTGAACTAGCAAAACTATCTTCCTGCCCAATTACTAATCAAGCTCAATGGAACACCCAGACAGGGATCAAGAGGCCCTGGCATCCCAAAGAAAAAACGGAAAGAATAACATTACAAAATTTTCCAAAAGTCTTTTCCTAATTAAAATTCTTTATTTATTTATTCAATATATGTATGTTTATATTTATGTTGTGTCGTGTCTTCTATTTCTATAGGACTTATGAATTAGCGGTCACATAAAATGGAAATTTTATTGAATTCGCATTAAAAAGTTTTTATCTGTTCAACTCGGATTCCCAAGATTATGTCCCGAGTGTGTCACTGATCAAGTTCGCAGTGTCCTCGACAAATTCGTGATGGTCGTGAAGAATCTCAGTGCCCACACGTGTAGTGAATTTAATTAATATGCGTATATATTATTGAAAATTGTAGTGGAATATAAAATAGTTTAATCGACAGAAACACACTGATCAGTTTTAATTTGCATATTTATTGATCATCAAAATAAAAAGAAAATTAAGAATTAATCTACCACGCTGTATTTCGCTTCATCTGAAATATATAAAAAAATTTATTAAATATTTTAATAGTTTATTTTAATAAGTAGGCCTACACATACTAAAATTGAAGACTTACAAATATAATCTATAAAGTCTGCAAAGTCTATAAATCGGGAAGTACTGTAAATAAAAATTTATAATGTTTTCTATTCCCAGAAAAAAATATAGAAATAGCAATTTTAAATATCATGAGGCTTAACAAAAATCTCAATTATTTTTTAGAAGAGATTGTGAATCGTATCAATATTTCCTTATATCAGATGAGTGCTTCCATTTCGCGTACAAAATTTGCTTACTTGTAAGGCGATGCTAAACAAACCTTCCAATTGAACAGATGCTTACGAAAATGACGTAATCGTTGCTGACTTTGCTAATTACTTGGTGTTTCCAGCTACTTAGTGACTTGCTTACTTTTCTAGCAATAAATTTAGTTTAACAACTGGACTTTACTTAATAAAATGGCCGTCTATAGTCGATAGTTAAGAGCATTATTATTAAACGTATTTGTAGAACTAATTTCGTGATAATGCGTACAAATAAAGTCTTAGAACTGGCACTAACAGCAGAGAGGTTGAGACGCAAGTACAAACGTTAAACTTGTACCGCAAGCAGAAGTACGCGTTTGACGTTTTAAGTCCAAGTAAAAGACCTTACGGCGCTCGTTCAGAACACGTGACTCAGTGAACGTCGCGCATTGACTCACGGGAAATTTGTTGAAAAAATGGCGGATACATATTACATCGAGGGTTACCAGCGAAGGTAAATAAACAAATTAAACTGTTTAAAAGTATTTATAGCAGTGGCGTGCCGTCATTGGAAGCGATGGAAGCGCCGATTCCACCTTCCAATGACCTTCCCTTGAATTTTATAAAATATAAATTTTCATATTTTAACGTACTTTGAATTAATTAAAATTAATATTTTATTATAACTGCATTATGTATCTTTTACAAATTTCTATACTACATGTGAAAAAAACGATAAGATTGCTATTGTATATTCGAATAATTCGGTGTCGGAAGGAATGTCGAAACCGGGTCAGTCTCCAATCAGCCAGATTATATAGGCATTAGCACATGCGGTTTACAGTGCACCAACCTCACCCGGTTTAGCTGGTAGAAGCGACACACTCTAAAGAGTACAGCTTTATATCCCGGAGCGGTTGTGGGCTGTTAGCCGCCTGCCTGCCAACTTCCAAGCAGCCAGATTATAGGCATTGGCACATGCGCTTTACAGAGCCATGGTGCGCAAACTAGGGGTCGCGACCCCTGTGGGGGTCGCCAGAAGTTTTTTGGGGGTCGCCAAATTTTTATGAAATGCATTATGCCTGCATGCTTTTTTTTTTTTAACTCTTTCCGCCTTGTGGGCACTAAGAGGGCCTCTTATAGCAAGCCCATTATGGGTTCGGCCAGGCCCACAATGGGGCGGCCGGGTGGTGAGGAACGGGGACCGACATATCCGGACGGACCACCCCCCGAAAAATTCCTGGGGATTTTTCGACCCGTCCGGATTCGATCCCGGGTCCCCCAGAGCGGCAGGCTGCTAACCTTGACCGCTCGGCCATCCGGCCTTTGCCTGCATGCTGCATACCATACAGTGTACTGTACATATAGAGTGAAGCGCCGTCACTCACTGTTTAATTGCAATTTCATGCTGTTCACTCTTTCTTTGACCGTAATGCGTAATGTATGTAAAGTGTGAAGACGCAAGTTTTTCACTCCGGTAGATGGCGCTCTCTTCGCGGTAATTCGCCAGTTTTACTAAAAAGCGCCTATTTGTCCGACGTATTGATGTTGTACGTACTGTGTCGGACGGTGCGCACTGAGCATGCGCACCGTACGAGATGAAGTGGTAATCAAGGGCTGTGGTAGTCATCTTGTAGACATGCGTACCGAGCCAAGGCCAACCAAGCCATAAAAGAAGAGATAAGATAAGTGAAGCATTAAGCATACCAAGCCAAACAAAGGAACAAAGCCACAATCCTCAAAGGCCAACCAAACGACCAAAAATTATCGCTGAATGTTTTACTGCGCGTTTCCATGTAAAGTTGTAGCATGTAGCAGTTGGCCTGCAATTGTTTTAGTTTCTCCTCGAGTTTTTTCATGTGACGTTGTGTAATTATGATTTTGTATATTTTTATCCGGCTTTACTACTCTTTGTTATCAGGTATGTACTATCATTAGAGAAAGATCTCTGTTAATTTTATTGAATTTCTCGAAAAAAAATGATAAAAAAAATATATTATTTGTTTTAGTTAAAAAAATTTAACCCCTATCTTCATAATGGATAAATGGGTAATACGTACACCAGGTACATCTTCAGCTAACAAACGAACAAATACTGATGAGGAGTCGCAAAATACTGAACTAAATGCCCTATCTAAAAAAATAAGAAAATACAATGAGGATTTTATTAAGTATGGTTTTACATTTTGTGTTGTTGGTGATGAAGAACGCCCGATATGTGTCATTTGCAACAAAAAATTAGCAAATGAGAGCATGAAACCAGCTAAATTAAAAAGGCACCTGGAAACTAAACATAAAGAACTTCAAAATAAACATGCCGATTTTTTTCAAAGACGAGCTGAAAATCTGAAAATTCAAAGTGCACATTTAAAGAAATTTACAACAATACCTCAGAAAGCATTACGAGCTTCTTTAGAAGTTTCTTATCTAATAGGAAAAACAATGAAACCCCATACAATTGGAGAATCCCTTATCCTTCCTGCAGCAACCAAGATGACATCAATTATGCATGGCGATAAATATGGAAATGAACTAAAAACAATACCATTATCAAGAGATACCGTGTCTCGGCGGATTTCCGAAATGTCACGAAATATCGAGTCAGAAGTCATAAAACGCATACAAAATTCATCTGTATTTGCTTTACAACTGGACGA
This sequence comes from Centruroides vittatus, assembly GCF_030686945.1. NCBI lineage: Eukaryota > Metazoa > Arthropoda > Arachnida > Scorpiones > Buthidae > Centruroides > Centruroides vittatus. The sequence goes on from NW_027120892.1 coordinate 458,461, forward strand.
GACTACCGATATTACTAAAATGTCACAACTAATTATTTACGTTAGGTTTATTTTTAATGAAGATATAACAGAAACGTTTTTATGTTGCAAAAGTTTGGAAGGAAAAACAACTGGAGAAAAAATATTCGAAGTAATAAATGAATATTTTGAAGCAAAGTCCCTTACCTGGGCAAACTGTGTTGCGGTTTGTACTGATGGTGCTGCAGCATTAACAGGTTCGAATAAAGGGCTCAGAGGCTTAATTCAGAAAGTGGCGCCTCATATGGTATTTAATCACTGTATGATTCATCGGCAAGCTCTTGTTGCAAAAGATATGGATGAAGAGTTGCACAACATATTACAAGACGCTGTTAGTTCAATTAACTACATTAAATGCAACAGCCTCAACAGCCGTCTCTTTTCAATACTTTGCAATGAGATGGGCTCAACGTATGAGAGTTACTGTTACACACCGAAGTCAGATGGCTTTCACGTGGGAAAATACTACGACGGATATTTGATTTGAGAAATGAAGTGTACATGTTTTTAATCGAAAAGAAACATAGATTGGCAAGTTATTATATCAATGAAGTTTGGCTAGGGAAGCTGAGCTATTTAGTTGATATTTTCGAAAAACTTAACGACTTAAATTTGAGCTTGCAGGGTGAGAATTCAACTATCATAACTTCAGCCAGTAAAATTCAAGCTTTTAAGAATAAGCTTAGTCTCTGGCAAACTGAACTGAATAAAAACAACACCGACATGTTCCCTTGCTTTAACGATTTTATCAAGGAAAATAATATAGATATATTTACATTTAAAAACATCATTTCCAATCACATTGAAAAGTTAAAGGAAAATTTTTCGAGAAGATTCAAGGATTTTCCTGAAAACGATCTTGGTTGGATTCGTGATCCATTTTCCTACGACATATGCAGTTCAACTCTTCAAATTAGTGAGAAAGAGCAATTGATAGATTTAATTAGTGATTATACTCTTCGAAATCAATTTAAGACTCAGCCTTGCCAAAAATTTTGGCTATCCGTGGAAAAGCAATATCCCGTTTTATGCAAGAATGCCATCAGGGTTTTAATACAATTTGCATCAACGTATTTATGTGAAACTGGATTTAGCAAACTAGTTTCAATAAAAACTAAATACCGCTCGCGTTTAAACCCTGAAGATGATATGCGAATTGCAATTAGCAACATACATCCAAACATTGATGAGATAATTAGAAACTTGCAGCCAAATACATCTCATTAAAGGGCAATTTACTGATTTTTATGTTATACAAAAAGTATTTTCTTAAAATTATAAATAAAATTAATATGAGTCAGATATGATGATGTTTTTATTCGATGAAACGAAAGAAATGCGCGAAATATACATCGTATTTGTGAACATTTATCTCTAGGGGTCGCCAAAAATTTTCTCTCTACAAATCTTACGGGTACACGATCAAAAGAGTTTGGAGATCAGTGATCTAGAAAACGACAGCAGTTGCGTCACTTCCAGCAGCATCTCACTGAACTGATGATGAGATTTTGAATATGCCAATTGGGGCACGTGTCCCCCTTTGTCGTCGGGTTAGCCTTTTCTTAATTTTCAAGGAACTCTAAGGTTTCATTTTGTTTTAAAATTAGTTACTCATTTTTATCACGAAAAACGTTTTACTTATGAGAAAATTAAAATAAAAATATTTGTTATTAACCGAAAATTTGTTCTAGCGGGGTCGTGATTGTTCGGTCGAGTACCGAGGCAGTGGTGATATTCAGCGGGTTCGCACAGGTTCGGCCGAACCCGTTGTTAAAATTTTCAGTTTTTCCGAACCTTGTTAAGCACATGGACATTTCTACAGTGGTTTTTTTTTTTTTTTTTTAATATATTAAAATATACGTATTATACTCTGTAATACTACTAAACTAGAGCCTTACCCCCTTCGCACCAAGCATTTCAATCTAGATTGTGAGCAAGGTCGGGGACTATGTCTTGGTGCGATCTCTCTTAACCGTTTCAATCTCGACCGAAACGAGATTTAATCGCGATCGATTCAAGAAAGTTCTTGAAACTAGATCCAGTCATAAGAGAGATCCCACAATCTCACGCGCGCGAGATAATACAAGATGGCCGTGGAACACGTGTCGGGCTATGGACAATGAAATAAAAAGGATATTGTATATATTGTATATATATCGCAAGAAAAGGTATTGTATTTATTTTTAGCCAAAACTTCCATTTCGTTTGTCGGTGATTGCCAGGGAAAAATTTTCTGCTAGCGAACCCTTTGTGAACTATTTCGAATATCACCACTGGTACCGAGATACCACTTGATCTGATTAACGTGATTTTGATATACGTGGTAGCATCGTTGGATTAATTTACTAATATATATACGTACGATGCCTTTTTTACAGTTTGTACCCCCTTTTTTATAGTTTGCGGTACGCCACTGAGTGTGCGTAATCCAATTGAAAACGGCCAGTAAGGCCGAAAAGCATTTCGGTAAGAGTTAATTAAATACGCTGGGAGCACAATTAGCTTGGTTCATTAGTTCTAGTTAACTAGTTTTTTGTAAAACTTATTTACATTGTCTAACTTGAATCGAAGGTGAAAAACTGCTATTGATCAACAGCTGAAACTAATAGGTAATACAGGTACAAACATTAGTTAACAGTGAGGTTGAAGCGCACGTATTCAGCCTAAATCCTGAACGGCGGACGGACGAGCGCTGCCATCTGGCAATTCTATACGGTCGATAAATGGGTTTGCTACGTCTAGAATGGCGAGTAGACAATCAGCTTAAACTTCCTCATGTTTTGTGTTTGTGGTAAAATTATGGCCTATTTTATTAAAATAATGATTATTTAAGCATTTATAAATAATATTGTAAAGAAACAGACTATTTTAATCCAGAAATTATTTAATTATTCAATTTTTTAGCGAGTGATGCGAAGTGCCTATAGAATTTACATATATTTGTCTTCATAATAGCTTATCTTAAGGTAAGTTTGTTCTTCCACGGCATCTTCTGCCATCAACAGCGTAATACGTTCGTAAATTTTCTAAAAATTAATTTTCTGAGCTGCTTTAAGTCAACCTTACATAAAGTCACTACTTCCTTCGAGAAAAGTATGAGGTAGTCCTATCGTCCGATCGTACAGTAGGAGATTTTAAAATAATTATTTAGTGTTATTAAACATCCTATAAATCAGTGGCGTGCCGTGACATTTGATGATAGGGAAGCTGTTTCTGTAAGAAGCCGACTTACAGGGGCAACCAATTGCGCGTCAGGGCACGTTCGTATTCGTTTGTTCGATAAGCAGTAAAAACCGTATACTTCTTTAAATGTATTTTTAATAGATTATCCGACGTACTTAATAAATAAGAAAGTTCAATATAATTACTTCCGTTATTAGATTCAATAAATTCCCTACGCCCTCTAAATGCCAATTCTCGCTTTGAGAAAAAACATATAACGTCTATTAATTTAGATATATCTATTAATCGTAATTATCTTGTTATAATTTTCAATATTTATTTTATATTGTCTACCAATGTTAAATTCTATTCTATTTTGATTTCCAAATTGCTTCAATTTTACGAAAGAATCGTCATTCGTCATAAATTTTATCGTCAAAATGTCGAATTTTTTTGTCGACGTATTTATATTTAATTTAGGCATTGGTCTTTCTCTTTTAATAATGTTTTATTTTTCATTATACGGTCTTGAGCCAAAACTTTTTTAAAATAAATTTTTTAATCACTAGCCACGATATAAGTGCTAAAATTAAAATTATAAAAAAAAGCTTACTTGATAAAACAAAATGTGTGATGAATATACATGCCTAGTACAAAAAATTCTTCAATTGTATGAATATACTTTTAAAGAAACTTATAATTAAATATAACTTTGTGAAGAAACGTACATAAAAGTAACAAAATATTCTTTACTTTTTAAATCTTAAAACAATCCACTTAGTGAAATAGCTCCCTACGAGTGGCTAATGAATGAAATCAGAGACGGTCCAGGTAGGTGTGTGCATGCGAAATCCCGAGGGTGCCGATACCGGTCAATGTCAAATGCCTCTTTTGTCGCATCACTAGTATATCTCAAAGGACGCCACAGGGCTGTTGTAAATTTTAAACGTTTCTCACCGTAGCTGTAAAAATCTAACTATGTTAAACTTAATAGTCATTCGTTTTCTAACTAATTCGTTTTAATACCAGGTGTACACGGAAATCAGTTTCCCACTGTACTGAGCGAGTGATTGGTTCTGTTAAGCTTTTGTTGAAGTAAAATTCTGGCTCTTTCAACAGGATTTTATTTATGTCCCCATTCCCTAATTTCTTAATTATTTAGTCACTTCTTAAGTAGAAATAAGTCGAAACCAGTTACTTTGTACCTGAATATCTGTAGTCTTGGGAAAACAGTGGAAAGACAAATTTTTATGACAACGGATATATAAATCGTAAATTTAAAGAAAATAAATTCTAGAGCTTTTTTTTTGTACCATTGTATGTACTGTACGTCTCATTCATTAAATTTGGTTGTAAATGATGCTGCCAAAGTAACAGTTAATTTTTTAACACTACTAGAATTGTACACGTTTTTTCTGCATCCCCTTACAGATGGGACATACTAAATCGTAATATCACCGGTTTAACATTGAAATCCGTAAGTAATATAAGATGGGAGAGCGGAATAAACGCAGAATAAATATATCAAATATTTTAATGGAGTTTTTTTAAACTCCTGTCAACTATACAGAACTATCATAAAAACGTGCCAGTAAACTCCTATCGGTTGGGTTGTTATAAATCTAGTCTAGGGTGGGCAACCCTTTTTATAACATGGGCCAGAATAAATTTTACGTTTTTTTCCGCGCCGTAGTAGTTAATTGACGCCTTCTTGTGACTCGTAATTTTTTTAGTCTGCAAATATGAAATAAATAAATAAAAAGTTAATTACTACATTTATTTCTCTTATCGTTTTCGAAAATTACAAAGAAGTGGAAAAATAACTATTAATTAGTTATTTTTCCAATTTAATAATCTATTAAAGATCTCGCGGGCCGGATAGAAACTTTTCGCCAGCCGTAGCTGGCCCGCGGGTTGCCCGCCGTTGATCTAGTCTGCTCGTGATTCACATAATCGGGCGCGGGTGGCCGAATATCTAGCAGGCGGCTAACAGCCCACAACCGCTCCGGGATATAAAGTCGCGTACTCTTTACGCGTGTGTCGCTTCTACCAGCTAAACCGTGACGTTGGTGCTCTGAATCTAGATCACTGATCTCCAAACTCTTTTGATAGTGTACCCGTAAGATGAAAATAATTGTAAGTTGTACCCCTATAATATAATATATGATATATATCCTATGTCTGTGTGTGTGTTTGTGTTTGTGTGTAGTCAAAAATCAAATGATTTATTATTTATTTATTTTAAACAATTTACATACGTTTAAATTAAATTACAAATTTACATTTTGAATTATAATTACAGTATTTTGACTGTATAGGACACACACACAGTATTTTGAGGAAAATTTGGCGTACTCCCAAGTAACACTTTGCGTACCCCACTTTGGAGATCACTGTTCTAGAGAACACAAACGCTGGATAACGGAAATTTCGGGAAAGAAAAACAAGAAAAATGGCGAATATGTGAACTTCCACGTTACGTTAAATCTATTTAACGAGAACAGCTTAATAAAAAATAAATATTTCGAAAACAGAAATAGGGATAAAGACTTTTTAAATTTCCGTAGGAGTTTTAAATTAGTAAATCAATCTTAAGATTACACTTTAAGAACTAAAACAAATTACGTGATGTCTTACGTAAATAAACTGGTATATTAAAATATTCTATTAATGTACTAATCGAATTTTAATTTTTTCAGGGTTTATTCATCGACAAATAAATTAAATTCGAAATTATCAACGCAAAATATAGCTCTTACGAGTCTCGTGGTAGCTACCATCTTGTTTGCTGGCGTATAGAGCACAGAAAAAGACGATTGCAGTTTGCAGGAAGAGCGCTGACAGCAACCGGAAGTTACCTGAGATTTTGAACAGAGTTACTGAGAGGTACAGTACTGGCTGCGCGCTGAGATTTTTAATACGCCAAATGTACGGGTACCCCTCCATATAATGATAGCAATATACAAATTAATAATAATAATAATAATAAAATAAAAAAAAGCAGATTATGATAACTATCATGAACATTACAATAAACTTGTATAATAATTACAAAATATTTTATAATTATTGTAACCGGAAATAGTCAGTGGTTCGTACCGTACATTCGTCGTTTCAGCTGAATTCAACGCGAGCTACCATGAGTTAGTTGTTCCCCGGATAAGTTGAAGTTGTATAAAATGTGTGAGGATACTTCCGACGATCTGTCTAATGACTTTTTATATTAATTATTGTTTTTTGTCGGTCATTTTATTAAGCAATGATGACCATCTAGTTGATGAGAGAAACCATTATGAAACAGCTCAATTCAAGTTAACAAATTGCTTGCTGACTGGAAGTACACATATACTTTGTATTATGGTACAAGAATTTTCTATGAAATATTTAAACATGCAATAATGGAAGAAATTTGCGAATATTAACATATTGATATTTTAATTAATTAAAATATACTTAATAAAAGATAGAAAGTAAAAAATGCATACATTTCCTGCTTCAATATTTTATTCTTCTCTTCCTTACTGTAATTAAAGTGATAACTCATTACAAAAAATCGTTTTACATTGAATTATTTAAACTAATATTAAAATATTTCCAATTATAAAAAGAATTAAAAATTAAATAAATCAAAGTTCTTTTATTCCAGTAAATTTAAATTTTATACAGAAAATACAACCATTTAATACGTAACTAATGATAAGTGATTATTAAGGATCGCAATACATTCGCCATACTTATTTTTTTAAATAAAATTTCGATATTTTGCGCCATTTTATAAACCGTATTATAAATATACTGAGAGATCGTAGTTAAAATACTATATTCAACGCTGTCTAGAGAGATATTTAGCAGTCAAAGTGTAACTAAATTTGGTATTGTAATATTTCAGAACATTCAGAAGGCATTTCCGTGAGAATAAATTAGCACCAAAACTCTTTACTATACCACTTGACACTACAAGCAACAGAAGATGAATTCGTTGATGGCAGACGATCTGTGACTTCGCTACTACGGGAGTGCGCTGTTGTTTGTGGCCATTTAGGAACGACGTAGAAAGAAAAAAAAAGGGTCGACCAGTCTCCAAGTGGTTCCGTTCCCTAAATACTAGGAGTTTGGTTGAGGGTTCGCGCCTAGCCAGGACGGGCTGGCCACGTGGACTTTTTCGGCTTTTCTCCACGTCTGTAACGCCTGAATAGGGACCAGTTACCCTTAAAAAACCTCCCGGAAGACATTTCCCTAGGCAGATCGCCCAAATGTTGCGTTGCCGTAACTTAACTAAACAAACAAACAAAAAGAAAGAAAGATAACGGCGCCTGTACTATCGATAGTATCGTGATAGAAGGATCTAGATTTTAAAATGTACGTTTTTAGAGAGAAAAAATGGGTCTTAAATTTAACCTTAAAATGGATTATCTTGTCGACAGAACATTCAAAGTAGCCTCGAAAAAATTCGAGAAGACACATACCGTGTGCACTAGGGTTTCTGATTTCCTGGTCCCGGGATCCCGGGATATAATTAATTATTTTTAAGATACAAAATAAATCTTAAAAATCGAATGATATAATTATTTTTCATTTTTAAGTAATTCAATACGTCTCGCAACCTCCAAAATAATAATATTAATAATGCTGTGTAAAATATGTATTAAAAATTACCTTTGAATTACGTAGAAATTTTCACAAATAGAAAAAATTTATTAAAGTTGTTGGAAACTGTTTACAAAAAAAATGCCTTTGAATTGAGTTGAAAATTTAAAGAAAAAAAAATAAACTTAGATCAAACTTTTAACTTAGAAGGTAATTTTTGTTTTTAAAATAAAACATAATACAAAGTATTATTATAAATTTTTATAATAAGATTTTAAAAAGCAAAGATGGTCAATACTCGGAACATTCAATTTGATTCTTATTTTACTAAAGAAAAGTCCCGCTACTGAGAATGCCTTTTTCGATTCAATTGATGCGGGTGGAATCGTCTTTAATATATTTAAGAGAAGACAAATGTTATGTTTTTTTCACCTGTAGCCGAGAAGTTTTCTGGTTCGTTTTCGAGATGCGTTACAATACTTCTTTTGCCGTCTAGTATTCTTGATTTCTCTCCCTCAAGCATATCACTCGATAATTCGGCAGTTACTTTGGCTTTAATAATCAGGTTTATGAAGAAAAACTTTATACTTGCATACTTCATAGTCGTTCGTATCCTTGCCCAATTTGCATAATCTGGCATAATGCAGTTATTCAAGCTACTGGGCATGGTTAAAAATTAAGACATCATAATCACAATTATTCCAGATAATATAGGTTCTGACAAGTAAAGAATTTTCAGAGACCTGTCACAAATAGGCTACATATTTATTGACAATCTATGAAGTACCATAATAAGCAAAAATTTAAAAAAGTAATAAGCAGGCTTAAAATAAATAAATACAAATGTATTCTGACAGTTTGAGTTAATTATACTTTCTATTTGCAAAATTTCCTCAACCTTAACACAAAAAATAAAAAAAAGTGTTGTTTTAAGAAATTTGCAAGATTTCCTGGGTTAAAAAATAGACGGGATCCTTTTGGAGAAACCCTAGTGTGCACTAACTTGCACTTTCACAACTAAATTTTTATTAATAAAACACATGATGGATCTCGTAACGAAACTGTCCGAGCCATGGAGAACGCCGTGTTGCCATTTTACCGTAAACTACTACTTCGAGTGGCCGTTTTTGCCGTGCAACGGTGCGCACTCCAGCGGGAATATAGGAAAGTGTTCCGCATGAATTTTTAAATGGATGCCGCTCGCGCGGAGTTACGCGGAGGTACAAAAAACTCACCTCATGTCCACCTCCACTTCCACTGCTGGCATGTTCACCTCCATCGCCAAAATGTCCACCTCCACCGCCGGAATACCCATCTTCATCGCCGGAATGTCCACCTCCAGCGCCGGCACCTCCATCTCCACCCCAGGAATGTCCATCACTATATTTTTTTTCGGCAACTGAAATAATTATATTATCCTTAAGTATAATTTTATATATTGTAGCAAATCAGTTAAAATATTTTGAAATTCTCATTTTATAAACAGCAATATAAAAGTCTATTTAAAAAATTAATTGTGTGAGATCTGGAAATTCCATTAGACTCAAAATTGTAATAATTTTTCCCTATTATAAACAACCTCGATAGAAACATTCCTAACCAAGAAAATATTGCGTCCCTCGCCATATAAATGTTAACTATCCATTATTCTCGCGCTGAGTGCAGATCAGCTTGCAGCTTAAGTTTATAGTTAGCGTCCGAATTCGCCGTATTATTTAAATCCCGGGAACGCCTATGGCCTGATCACATTCCGCGAGAGATCAAGTGACCGATTTTCCCATCAAAAAGCTATATAAGACGCTTCCTTCCCCCCTCCGGGGGAGTCAATCGCCGACCGGCATCGAAAGAGGTTGTGCCTAAAGAATTACCTTGTGCCATGTGTCTCTTGCTCCTAAAGAAATTGGATATCCTACGGATTAGGAATACAGAAACGACTCTACACGAAAATCGGATTCTCTAAGAGGTATGGAACCCACCAATGTGAACTCTCTCTCTCCTCGCGTGTTAGGGATATATATCTCTATGTACCTCCTCGGTCCCTTTAATGTTAGACTTTTGTAACGTTTATTTTTTTATTCAAATAAATCGTTGTTATCTTGTTAAATGCTGTCTTGCTTACTCGAATATTCGCCTATCGCCTTACCACGACCCCTTTTCCTCCTACACTCGACCGGGTGAAAAAGTAGTCCCGTCCCCGCAGGAAATCCTACAGAAAAGTAAGCATCTCTGACTCGTGGGCAAGTCCCTCCGACTTGTTAGCCGAAATTTGACGGAGGTACGACTTCGTCGTACCTCCTCGGTACCCACAATTGAATTCCTTCAGAAGATCAATATCTTTATAATCCAAAGAAAAAAATTATTGTAAAAAAAGTGCAAGATAAAGAACTTACTCAAGACATCAATCAACAGAATCAAACACAGGAAAAGTGGGAATTTCTTCATGTTGAACGAAGATAGCTTCTGATCCTTCGCCAATTGAAATATTTATACGCTTTAGGATTTTATAAATCCACGTTCCTCTATTTGTTTTATCTACAAAAGTCCCATTTATTGGAGCTTCGCAATTAAATTATTTCATTCTGTAAACAAATTCAGCCGTAGAATTAACCAATGAGAGAATTTATTTGTTAAGCTGTCGTGGGAATAACTGAATACTACGAGGGCGATTTTTGTTCAAGCTCTGATGGTCAATAAAACAAAGACAAGTGTAAATGACATAATCAATTTATTACCAAAAGCTAGGTATAAATATGGTTACTTTTCGACATAATCACCGTGAAGATTGAGGCATTTATCATATCTGTGGACGAGCTTTTTCATCCCCTTGTCGTAGAATGTTGCTGCCAATAAATTGAAATGGCCTTAACAACGTTATTTTGAAGATCGTCATTAGTTCACTAGTCTCAAACCTCTGCTCTGCTAGCCACGTTTTCAGTTCAGGAAAGAGGTGGAAATCTTCACACATTAAAAAGTTTTAAGCTGGTTGGAAGTCTTCACCACCTTTAAACACCCAGCGTATAGCTTCGATTTAGTGCCGAGCGACTTCCACCTATTTTGTGAACAGAAAAAGTTGGTAGGAGGGCAGAGGTTCGAGACTAATGACGATCTGCAAAAGAACGTTAGGGCCCATCTCGAGTCATTGGCGGAAACATTTTATGACAAGGGGATGGAAAAGCTCTTCCACAGATATGACAAATGCATGCCTCAAGCTTCACAGTGATTATGTTGAAAAATAACCATGTTTGTATCTAACTTTCGGTAATAAATTCATTTTGTTATTTACACTTGTCTTTTTTTTATGGACCATCGGAGCTTGGAAGAAAACAGCCTACATAATTTCGTATTCTGCACGTTTTAATACAGCCGGAATGTATAGAAAACGAATAAATTGATTAATGTATTAAGAATTCTTTACAAATGCGATAAATGTACTTCATAATTGTCTATGTATGTTTATATAATAAAACTTGTCTAAAGCGGGCTTAAAAGAAAAATTTAAACAAAATAAATCTCCGAATGAAAAGATTTCCGGTGTAAAATACTATTATAAATCGGAAACCTGTCTAATGTGGAAACGGAAGACATTTTGGAAAGGCCGCGTTTCTTAATGCCCCGAGAGTGTAGCGAAATGACATCACGAGCAGTGTTGGCCAATTAGAAACCAGTTTCAGTGTGTTCGCTGTAAAGTGCTTCTCGAGCGCTTCATAAAGAAACGCGGCCAAATCAATAACATAACATAACTTGAGAAATGCGGAATGCTTCCGCATAATAGCAAGTAGGGGAGAGCGGGGCTAAAAGTTCCCGGGGTAAGTTGTTCCGATTGAAATAGCTCCACAAGGAAAAAATATATATATAATTAGTAAATATGTCATGAAATCGAACGTTTCTGCGCACCTTCGGCAGCTATCTTAATCAGGCCAGTGACGTCCGGTACATTGGAAAGAGAGCCTGTACGTCGCTGATCCACATAAGTAAATATTTTCGTGTTTGATATTTTTGGTATATCTGGCGAATTTAAATAATTAGCGATTAGTTGTTTGGTATTTTTATTCAAAAATATATCGAGTATCTTGATATACTACGCTAAAACTGTATATGTCTCGTCACCTAATCTAGTAGTTGCTGTTTTGAACCCATGTGTTATCGGGGCTAGATGTTCCCTTCTTTGGGGGCATGTTGTGACCTTGGAACAACTTGCCCCAGTTCATCTGTACCGGTAATGCAGTAAAAATAATGTTTTTTTCCTTTTGCATTATGCGGACTTATATTCGAAAAACAACACGGGGTTCTGTATCTCAGGAGTTGATGCAAAGTGCTGCGAGTTGATGCAAAGAGTTGATGCAAAGTGCTGTGAGTTGATGCAAAGAGCTGCAAATGGTTAAAAAATAAAAACTGTTGCCAGAGAATTAGATATTTGTCATATGACGTTATATAGATTTGTAAAGAAGTTGAAATCTGGAGTAGAAAACGCTGCGATTGGCTACAAAAAAGTAAGATTGGTCTTTATTGAAGAACAGGAAAACAAGTTAGCAGAGTATTTGTTAAATGTAAGCTTTACTGACGAAAGACAAATCTTGGATCAGCCAGGGTCATCAGGAGTTGTAAATTTGCCTGCAACTTCTGGTGTTATACAAGAACATGGAAAGATGTTCCTTTCTCCCCTTTTCTTTAAGTAAAAGTTATAAATGTTGAAACGTAAAAATGTTTTCTTTATAATAAATTTAAGAAAAACAACTAATTATTGATAAGATATTATTGATTAGTCTTTAAATACATACTTAGTTAAATAAATTATTGTTTTTTTTTACATATTACACCTTCCATAGATCTTGTAACAACTTGCCCCACCCTGTTAACAACTAGCCCCGAACCGGGGTAAGTTGTTACTTTCCGACTTTAGGTATTGTATTATTAATTATAAAAAAAACTTACAAAAAATCAACCCCAAAAACTGTATTTACAGCAAAGTTAGATATATTACTAAATTTTAATCTCTTAATACTTATGCTAGAATTATGTTTCCTTAAAAAAATATAAGGTTGATTAAAAAACGGAACTTGTAGCCCCGCTCTCCCCTAAACTGTAAATCATAAAATTCCATTCTTATGGTTTGTGAGTGACATCACAATGCCAGGCTGAAATTTTTAATCATATCAATATTTAAATTGCATGTTCTCTGCCTGAAATTAGTAGTCTTGCTCATACGTCATACTTTTTCTGTTCGAAACAGTCATGCCAGCATGTATCTAACTTTTTTTCAAGAGAATATTTTTGAATTGAGAAAACGTGACTTCCGTTCTGTATCAGAAATTCTTATATAGTTAATCGGAGCCTCCTGCTTTTAGTCTTTCTATATCTGATCTTGACTTTCATCTAACTCCGTACTCGAGATTAAGAAAAGACAGACGGACGGAAAGAAGGACGGACGACAGTTTTTAATTACGATATTTTGCTCCTAGAACACGTGTATATTTTATCACAAACATACCACTATTTACCACTGTTGTATTTTAAAATTTTGCCGCTAAAGATAAAATTTTTAGCATCGGGCTATAATTTTTTTTTGAATTTATCAAAACTCCATTTATTTAGAAGCCCCGACTAGTCATAGGGTATTCGCAGAAATACATTGGCAACCAAATTTTAAAAAATGTTCGAAAAAACAGATCCGAATAGCAGTTACAGTATCTAGGTCACGCAACAACCTGTCTGGAAGTGTGCGTGACGAAGATACTGTAATTTATACACGTACAACCCGCACGCCGTCACATAACGGGATGTTCGTTTTTAGTCGCACCAGTTTCCTGTACTTTCTATAAAGTTTCTGATTAGTTTATTAGATTGATGAACGTTAATTACTTTATTTAAATTTAAAATTTTGAAGAGCATGAAAAAACTATATCAAAGCCCTATTCGAGTTAACCACTTTGATATAACGTGTATTACTCTCCTACAAAGTTTTGGGCCTCTTCTATTAACGGCCGGATGGCCGAGATGTTAGGGTGGCAGCCTACCGCTCAGCGGAGGCGGGATCGAATACGACGGGTCGAAGAACTCCGGGAATTTTCCGAGGACGGTCCATTCTGATATGTCAGGTTCCGTTCCCAGCACGTGAGGACGGAACCCGACATCATGGGCCCGATCGAACCTAAAATAGATTGCTAAAAACGTCCTCTTAGCGCCCACAGAGCAGAGTAAGAAAGTTTATAATATTCGATTTTTTATTCCGGGAAAAACAGGATTCGTAATATAATTTAATGACAAAGGAAATTTATCTACGCTTGAAAGATATTTTATTATCACTCGAATATCACTTCCACAGAATAATTTGTAATTATTATTAATACCATTAAAAATATATTCATTCTTAGCATATAAAATTACTATGTCAAATTCATTGTTCATAAACAAGTCTTCTATTTCCAGACTATTATCACTCCAATGCTGAAAATACAGTCAAACCTCTAACAATGGCCACTGACGGAAACATAAATGTCAGACGATATCTTTGCAATTTAAAAAATATACAGAAAAAACTAAATCGTCTTCAACTCCGTCCTATCTAATCATCGTGAACAAAACAGTCTTTCCTCTCAGAAATGATCTTTTATTAGAGGCTTTTCCTCTGAAATTACATATTTTTTTAAGGCTTAAACTTCCATTAATTAACAATGGAAGTGTTAAGAGAAAGCGACGTGCAAGACGCAGATGCAGTTTGTTTTTCGTTTTTGCGGAAAATCGGACATATTTTTAGACCCATCTAAAAACTCTCTAATTAGTCCGGAAACAGGGGGACCCAATTCTTACATTCTGTGAAAACGGGCAAGGTTAACTGTAACGTAATAACTTTAATCTTCGCTATCGTTACTTTTGACCGAGCAACGCCGGGCCTATCTGCTAGTTTATATATATATATTTCATCAATATTTACAATAAATAAATTTAAAAAATACCCGCCAAATCGTATGCTCCAAGCGTGCAAAAATTTTTAAGTTTTTGTGGCTTAGTTGTCGTGCACTCGACCCGTTCACTCCTAAGTGTGTAGTAAGGATTTTTTAAATTACGATATTTTGCGCATACAACATATCTATTGTTTTAATCACACACATACTAATCTTTATCACTGTTGTATTTTAAAAATTTTCCACTAAAAATACAATTTTTACGTAGGATCGGACTATAATTTATATTTTTGTTTCAATTAATTTACCAAAACTCCATTTATTTATTAGTCGGAGAAATCCGTCAGCAATCAAATTAAAAAATTATTCGAAAATGCAGGTCCGAACAGCAGTTACAGTTTCTAGGTCAGACAAGAAGCTGTCTTGACGAAGATAGTGTAATTGACACGTGTACAACGTCACATGACGGGATGTTTATTTTTAGTCGCACTGGTTTCCGCACTTTCTATAAAGTTTCTGATTAGTTTATTCGATTGATGAACGTTAGTTATTTTATTTAAATTTAAAATTTCGGAGAAGATAAAAATACTGTATCAAAATTTTATTCGAGTTAAATAGTTTGATTTAAAGTGTAGATCCCTATGCTGGGATGATCGAGGAAAGAAAATGACTTCTCCGCTGTATACTTATTATATTTCTACAAAGTTTTAGGCCTCTTCTATTAAAGGCCGAACGGCCGCGAGGTTAAGGAGGCAGCCTACCGCTCAGGGAATGACGGGATCGAATCCGACGGATTTATCCCGATACGTCAGGCTCTGTCTCCATCACGTGGCTGTCCCATCGTGGACCCGATCGAACCCAAAATAGATTACTAAAGAGACTCTCTTAGTGCCCACAGAGCAGAGTTTAAAAAGTCGATAATATTCAATTTTTTTCGGGAAAAACAAGATTCGTAATATAATTTAATGACAAAGGAAATTTATCTACGCTTGAAAGATATTTTATTATCACTCGAATATCACTTCCATAGAATAATTTGTAATTATTATTAATACCTTTTAAAATAAATTTATTCTTAGAATATAAAATTCCTATGTCAAGTTCATTGTTCTTAAATAATTCTTGTTTCAGACTCCTATCACTCCAGTGTTGAAAACACAGTCAAACCTTTAAACAATGAACAGTGATGGGAATATAAATGTCAGACGGTATTTTTACAATTAATTAATTAAAAAATATACAGAAGAAACTAAATTATATTGAACTCCGTCCTGTTCAACCATCAGGAAAAAAAAAAAAGTCTATTTTCGCAGAGACGAAATTTTATTAAAGGCTAAGCCTTTGCAAAATTATGAAAACGGTTAAAATGTTCACTGATAAGTTATAATTAAAGAAAAGCTACGTAATTTTAGAGGGAAAGCCTCCAATAAAAGATCATCTCTGAGAAAAGAGACAATCACGTTCCTGGTAGTTGGACAAGACGAGGTTGAAGACGATTTAGTTTCTTCTGTATACTTAAATTGTAAAAAATAGTCTTGTTCGGAGATGACGATCATTGGAGGTCCGACTGTTTAATTTTATAATTATTTGTGTGAATCTTTTAATAATAAAATTGAAGAATTTAAATTAATATTCGTAGAGGAAGTAACTAGAAAATTCTTTGTTTATTCTACAGAAGTGCGCGTTTTAGTTCAGCTGTTTTAATTCTGTTATGTAAATATATAGATTTCAGTGGCGTGCCGTGACATTTGATGATAGGGAAGCTGTGTTTCTGTAAGAAACCGACTTTCAGGGGCAATCAGTTAATTGCGCGTCAGTGATGGTCTAGGGTCCATTCGTACGTGCGAATGACAAAAATAAACAATTTATGTACTTTAATTCTAAAATACAAATAATACATACATAATACAATTATAGAAAAACTTGTTTCTTTTTTTTATTTTCTATAAATTAACTCTATTCGGCGATGTTTTCCCGCAAAGTCGTTAATTACTTTATCATAAAAGTCACTCGTCGTTGATTCCATCAACGTATTTAAAAGTTCTTTTTCTATAGAAAGCAACGCTAGTGACGACAATCTTTCCTCCGACTGAGTGTTCCTGGCGAATGTATGAATTCGCTTCATTGTTGAAAAACTACGCTCAACAGACGCACTGGTAGATGGTATTGTAAAAATTAATGATATTAAACCATATAATTCTATTAGTACGTCTTTGTTTAGGTCATCATTAATTATAATATTTTTTATGTCTAAGAGTGACTTGCCAATATAGTCCGGACACGAATATAAATATTGCAATTCACTACGTAATTTACATAAATTAAAAAATTCTCCATAAAATTTACGTAAAGCATTAAAACTCTCTTCGGGAAATTGTTTTTCATAATATTTAAAATTATTAAAATCTAAAAGTGATAAAAATTCTAGAGATTTTATGTCGGCAAATCTGTCAATACAATTTTGTATCAATGTATCCATTATTTCATAAAACAGACGTCTATATAAATCCTTTTTAGACTCAATATCAGTATGTCTCATTCCTCTTTTTGGTTGAATTTCTAAAAAAGTTTCATCTTTTTTCAAAGCGTCCCAAATCAAATCAAAATCATTTCTTTTCTGTCGTAAAAAATCAATAAAGTGATTTATTCTAGTAATACAATATGCTATATTAAAATTTTTTTTGTAATATATCAAAAAGGATATCTGAATGTGCAAATATTTGATGAAAAACTAGTAATAAAAAGTGAAAATCAAAATCTATTAAATAATGGTATAATCCTCTTGCGGCAATTGTAGTATCAGAATCCCATTGTTCTGGACTTTCAACCATATTCAACAACAAAAGTTTTAATTCTTCTTTATACTCCATAACGCAGTTTACAATCCTGCTATTGTAATTCCATCTAATAGGTGTGGCTGAAGGAAAACGCTTATTGACTTCTAGGTCTAAGGCGTGAGATCTTTTAGAAGATTTAGAAAAAAATGAAGAAAATCCTGTCATAGTTTGAAAAAATATTTTACATTCTTTTATATATCCAACAGATTGAGAGAAAACTAGGTTCAATCTGTGAGCATAACAGTGTACGAAAATAGCATGTTTGGATATTTCTTTAATTTTAGCTCGGACACCATTATGTTGTCCGGCCATTACGGCAGCACCGTCGTATGTTTGTGCCACTAATTTTTTAGTGCATTGAAATTCGTCTAAGTAACTCTTAATGTGAGTGAATAACGAATTTGCGTCTCTGTTCTCACTCGCATCAGTAAAGCCCACAAATCTTTCTTCGACGTTACCGTTTTCTTTCACGTAACGAAATACAGTCGACATCTGGGCTCTGTGGCTAATGTCCGTTGTTTCATCTACAATTATAGCAACAAATTTTGCGTTTTCAATTTCTTTTTTAATTTCTTGCAATAAAACGTTTCCTAACGAATTAACGAGCTCATTTTGAATTTTGTTCGATAAGCCAGTAAAAACTGTAGACTTCTCTAAATGCATTTTTAATTGATTATCTGACGTACTTAATAAAGAAACGAGTTCAATATAATTACCTCTGTTATTAGATTCAATACATTCCCTATGCCCTCTAAATGCCAATTCTTGCTTTGCTAAAAAGCATGTAATATCTATTAATTTAGATACAATATATCTATTAGCCGTAACTATCTTGTTATAATTTTCAATATTAATTTTATATTGTTTACTAATGTTAAATTCTATTCTATTTTGATTTCCAAATTGCTTCAATTTTACGAAAGAATCGATGTGACATTTACGATTTTCGTGTCTTTTTCTAGCTTTACTCAAATTATTTAAATCGTCAAAGCCATTCTTATTCCACACACTAATTTCATTTGAAAATAATAGGCAAGGCCAACAAAACAATTTTTGCATTTTTATGCATCCACAAAGCCATTTTACGTCTTGATAAATTTTATCGTGAAAATGTCGAACAAATTTTTTTGTCGAAGTACTTATATTTCATTTAGGCGTTGGTCTTTCTCTTTTAATAATGTTTTCTTTTTCATTATATGGTCTTGAGCCAAAACTTTTTTAAGTAAATTTTCAATATCACAATTACAGTTTAAATCGCTAGCCATGATATAAGGGCTAAAATTAAAAATAAAATTATTAAAACTTACTTAGTAAAATAAAATTTGTGATGGATATACAATTATACATACCTGGTACAAAATATTCAATTGTATGAATATACTTTTGCGAAGAAACGTATATAAAAATAACATAAAATATTGTTTATTTTTAAATATTTAAACAATCCACTGAGTTAAAATTGCTCCCTGCGAGTGGCTCACGAATGGAAACAGAGACGATTTTGGTAGGTGTACAGTGAATGCATGCATGACAAATCCCGAGGGTGCCGATACCGGTCAATGTCAAATGCCTCTTTTGTCGCATCACTAGTATATCTCAAAGGACGCGACAGGGCCGTTGTATATTTTAAACGTTTCTCACCATAGATGTAAATATGTTAAACTTAATAGTCATTTGTTTTCTAACTACTGCAATTCGTTTTAGTACCAGGTGTACACGGAAATCAGTTCCCCACTGTACTGAGCTAGTAATTGCTTCGGTTAAGCTTTTGTTTAAGTCAGCAGGGTTTTACTTATGTCACCATTCCCTAATCTCTTAATTATTTAACTACTTCTTAGTAGAAATAACTCGAAACCAGTTACTTTGTACTCGAATATCTGTAGTCTTGGGAAAAAAGTGGAAAGAAATTTTTATGACAACCGATACTTAGATCGTACATTTAAGGAAAATAAATTCTAGAGCTTTTTTTGTACCATTGTACGTCTCATTCATTAAATTTGGTTGTAAATAATGATGCCAAAGTAACAGTTAATTTTTTAACATTATACAAGAATTGTACACGTTTTTTCTGCATTCCCTTACAGATGGGACATACTATAATCGTAATATTACCGGTTTAACATTGAAACCCGTAAGTAATATAAGATGGGAGAGCGGAATAAATATATCAAATATTTTAATGGATTTTTTTAAACTCCTGTCAACTATACAGAACTATCATAAAAACATGCCAGTAAACTTCTATCGGTTGGGTTAAGTTATAAATCTAGTCTAGGGTGGGCAACCTTTTTTATAACACGGGCCAGAATAAATTTTACGTTTTTCCGCGGGCCGTAGTAGTTAATTGACGCCTTTTTGTGACTCGTAATTTTTTTAGTCTGCAAATATGAAATAAATAAATAAAAAGTTTATACTACATTTATTTCTCTTATCGTTTTCGAAAATTACAAAGAATTGGAAAATTAACTATTAATTAGTTATTTTTCCAATTTAATAATCTATTAAAGATCTCGCGGGCCGGATAGAAACTTTTCGCGAGCCGTAGCTGGCCCGCGGGCCGGGGTTGCCCGCCGTTGATCTAGTCTACTCGTGATTCACGTAATCGGGCGAGAGCGGCCGAATATCTAGCAAGCAGGCGGCTAAACAGCCCACAACCGGTCCGGGATATAAAGTTAGAAGCTTTATGTGTGAAGCATCCACCAGCTAAACCGGGTGACGTTGTGCTCTGTAAAGCGCATGCGCCAATGCCTATAATCTGGCTGCTTGGAAGTTGACAGGCAGGCGGCTAACAGCCCACAACCGCTCCGGGATATAAAGCTGTACTCTTTACGAGTGTGTCGCTTACCGTTACCGGTAGCTAAACCGGGTGAGGTTGGTGCACTGTAAACCGCATGTGCTAATGCCTATATAATCTGGCTGATTGGAGACTGACCCGGTTTCGACATTCCTTCCGCCACCGAATTATTCGAATATACAATAGCAATCTTATCGTTTTTTTTTCACATGTAGTATAGAAATTTGTAAAAGATACATAATGCAGTTATAATAAAATATTAATTTTAATTAATTCAAAGTACGTTAAAATATGAAAATTTATATTTTATAAAATTCAAGGGAAAGTCATTGGAAGGTGGAATCGGCGCTTCCATCGCTTCCAATGACGGCACGCCACTGATAGATTTCTAATTTAGTTTTTGTGTTGGTATGTGAACACATTGAGAAAATATTTCTGAAAATTCTGTGCTTATTATAAAAACATACGATTTTTAAATATAAATATATTCAAATGTATTAAAAACATTTTATGCATTCTTTTATATTAAAATCTTTTAATTTCTTCGTGAGGCTTGTCCCATTCTTAACAAAGAATACATCTTTAAACTACTTTTGTAAATGTAAAAGGTGAAGAGAATTTTGATTGGCCTTGTATATATATAAATATTAATTACGTAGTGGAACGCATATAATGCTGCTGGTTTGCATTTTACCTTCTAGTTATTAAAAACAGTAGAAAATAGTTTCTATTTAGAAGAAGATTGAAATTTAAGATTATTACCAAAAATAAGAAAAACTTACAAATATTATGTTCCATGCTTTTAAAATAAAATCAATAAATAAAAATATAAGTTGGAAAGGTTATATTTAAAAAAGACAAAGTTTAAAAAGCTCTCAAAATAAGAACGAAAAATTATTATTCTCCATCATTACCGATTTTCGAGGAGAATTTTATAAAACTAAATATTTACATCGACTACAACTTTCTTCTAAAAGGAACCAGCTTTATTAATTTAACATTACATCCAAATGCATTTCACCCTGACTATAATAGAACCTCTTCAGTGGATATAATATGACAATTCATAGCATTGTTTACACCACGAACATCATGATTTTGATAACAAACAAGCTCACGTGAAGATGTATTTATACCCCTAACTATATTATCCCAGAATGTATCTACACTCATACCGATATTTAAACTAACAACATTTTTTGCATAATGATCTTTAATTCTTCTTACGATATTTTTCCCTATACACATTTTATGTTATTTATATGATATAGCAATTATTTTTCCGATAATGATGAAACTATAGCGAATTACTGTATTATTTTTTAATCTTATTGTACTCTGACGATGGATTCTCAACTGGCGCTTAGTCTCCTCTACATAATATTTTGGTTAACCACACGTACAGTACCTGTACATATTAGTGTGTACCACCACACCTGATTCTTATAGTTTGTTTCTTTCTTTGAATTCTCTGCTGTTAATTTACTTAACCTGTTTTGGGGGGGACGGAGCAAGTTTAATTTGATAATTATTCAATATTTTATTATATCCTCGAAAATCGCTAATGATAGAGAAGAATAATTTCTCGTTGTCATTTTGAGAAGTTTTTAAAATTTTTTAAACTTTGCCTTTTTAGAATATAACGTTTTTAACTTGAACAATAACCAATCCTATTGTTAAATTTTACAAATATTTTAAAAATAAAAATGTGGTTTACCGAAGAGAATTACTCTTAGCGCATTAAACAAACGAAAATATGAATTTAGAATTCCGATTAGATGATCGAACTAGCAAAACTATCTTTCTGCCCAATTGTTAATCCAGCTCAGTGGAACACCCAGAGAGGCGTGAACCCACGATCGAACTCCCAGTGTTCAGGGAACGGAACCATTTCGTCACTGGTGGGCCATGACCACAATGACGATCGACTTTCTGTCCTTAAATATCGGAGATTTATAGACTTTTTCGTCCCAAAATCTTCCTTCAATTGGCTGGGCTTCTCTTTCCTCACTCCCCGATTGATCTCTGTCCAGGTGAAAATTCAGTTCAGTTCCAGTCACGAGAAAGGTCTGCCCAGTAAGGTCTATCCGACACCATCCCGCGACTCTGGCGGGATTACCGATAGAACTAAGACATCCGCGCTCATATTTTCACTTGTCATTTCATTTTACGCCCACCAGTGACCAAGCGGTTCAGTTCCCTGAAAACTGGTAGTTCGGTCGTGGGTTCGCGCCTCGCCTGGACGGGCTAGCTACGTGGAGTTTTCCGGGTTTTCTCCGCCTGAATAGGGTCCAGTTACCCTTAAAAAACTTCCCGGAAGGCATCCCCCTAGGTAGATCGCCCAAGTGTTGCGTTGCCATAACTTGATAAACCAACCAATCAACCCCATTTTCTTTTATGACGTTCTAGAACATTAATACCCTTTTTATTCTACGTCTTTTGTTTGCCAAACCTTACGCGATCAAGTTCTCTTCTCGCTATTGTATATGAGCGGTGGTGTCAAAGTCCGGCGTCGAAGCATGTAAACTCGACACCTTGCGCGAAATCGGTTGTCTCTGCATCGCATTAATTATTTATTACGAATTTTTATAAACATTTTTAACTTCGAACTCAATCTGGGGCCTCGCATTTAACTACGACCGTTAAAAATGAAAAAAACTAAAGATGTAGCCTATGTTCTTTATAGACATTTTTACAATTTTCGGTGTACCGAGTATTCTACTGCAAAGAATTTGCCAATAATGCTATCAAAAAACTGTGCAATATGTGGCCTGAGTTAAGATTGGTGTGACATCTTTCTGCTGAACCTGACTTTGTGAGTGTTGTGGCTTGCCAAAACACTCACAAAGTCAGGGTTCAGCAGAAAGATGTAATCAAGACGTAGAAAATATGTTTAGTTCTTGGTTGGAGACTAACAACACTAACAAACGGTCGGAAGGATCACGTTTTGTACAACTGATGAAAAATCAAGCGCATCATACTGATAGAAACTGTATAGCCAATGAGGTGATATTTGGAGCAAAGTTAAAAGTAGGACTAAAAGATTCTATACCCGACATATCTGCGGCGGTCGGCAACACTGCGACTGACCACCGTCCCCGACCAACGTGACGTCAGAGTCGAGGCTAACCACTTTTTGGGCTCGACGTGCTTCGGTTCGGACGTCCACCTCGTGTGCTCCGACCTGTGTCTCCACGACCGACGTTGTTATACTTTCTGTATATATAGTTATATTTAGTTGTAAATAAACACGTAATAACGGCATTTAGCCTCTTTCTTCAATCCGAGAATACACCGCTCAACGTCACGACGACCCTGTTCGTGGATGCGATCAGATTGACCGATCTGGCCAACTTCGACTATAGAGAGGTACCCATAACGGTCCCCTCACTGGTGACCCGAACGTGATCGACAACGTGGGAGCAACACCGAACTTTCCCAAGCCCGAAGCCCGAAGCCCGAAGCCCAGACGACATTTACGGAAATTCAGGTAGGCCTCTTTTTCCCTTCCACGCCGGTCAAGCAGCCGAACAAAGATGACGGAGCCCGAACCCACCGCAGAAGTGAACAGAGTGGCTCTCAAACTACCTCCATTTTGGGACAAGACCCCAGAGTTGTGGTTCGCCAATATAGAGGCCCAGTTCGCCATTTCGGGCATTACCAAAGACAGTACCAAGTACTACTCTGTCGTTTCGGCTCTCAACTCCGACATTTTGAACTACGTAAGCGACATCGTCCTCAACCCACCGGCCGAAAACCGTTATAATACTCTTAAGTCCAGACTGCTCGCCGATTTTTCAGACTCGGAACAAAGGCGAATCAAAGCGCTACTCTCCGATATCGCGTTGGGAGATGAAAAACCTTCACATTTACTAAGAAAAATGAGGCAGTTAGCCAACAATAAATTAGGGGAAGATTTTCTTAAAACCTTATGGCTACAACGACTGCCGCAACAGACCCAGGCGATCCTGGCAGCCTCCGACGACGGATTAGAAAACTTGGCCACCATGGCCGACAAAATAGGCGAAGTAACGCACGCGAACGTAAACGAAGTCCAAAAAGTCCCCGATAACACTCAAATTCAGCTAAGCGAGCTTCAGATGCAAATAGAATCCCTGAGTCAGAGAATCGAACGATTAGCTCGACCCCGAGACAGGTCTAGGCAAGGAAGATCACATTGGCGGCGGCGTTCAAAGACGCCCAAGGGGGATGCTAGCCACCCTTGCTGGTATCACCAGAAATACGGGAGCGAGGCAAAACGCTGCCGCTCCCCGTGCTCTTTCCGCCAGTCGGGAAACCCTTAAGGAAATCGCACGAAACGGCCCGCTGCGATTTCAAACCCAATAACAAGAGCCGTTTATTCATTTTCGACCCCGTTTCTAACCGCGAGTACTTGGTGGATAGCGGAAGTGACGTGTGTGTTTTACCCTTCTCGGGAAACGGCTCGCGGGACGACCCCCATGCTGTAAAACTCTACGCAGCAAATGGTACACCGATACGAACCTACGGCACCAAGCTAGTTACGCTCGGGCTCAACCTCCGCCGCCGTTTTCAGTGGCCATTTGTACTAGCCGACGTCAGTAAGCCAATCATAGGCGCCGACT
Source organism: Centruroides vittatus (assembly GCF_030686945.1). Classification (NCBI taxonomy): domain Eukaryota; kingdom Metazoa; phylum Arthropoda; class Arachnida; order Scorpiones; family Buthidae; genus Centruroides; species Centruroides vittatus. The sequence goes on from NW_027120892.1 coordinate 483,365, forward strand.
TTCTGCGGCAATACGGATTGTTAATCAACCTAAAGGGCGCTCGTCTCCGAGACTCAATTACCAACCTAGCCACCACAGGTAAAAAGACCGAAACGGAGATTACTCAAGTAACGGTGATAGCCAGCTCGTCGACATACCGCAGTATCCTGGAGAAGTATCCTGACATTTTCCATCCTTACCCCGCAGGGACGGCCAGGGCACCCAAACACCACACCGTGCATCGCATTATAACAAAGGGACAGCCGGTATTCGCAAAACCCCGCCGACTGCACCCAGCCAAACTCGCGGCAGCTCGCAAAGAGTTCCAATATATGATGGAGCAAGGAATTTGCAGACCCAGCACCTCCAACTGGGCCAGCCCCTTGCACATGGTGCCCAAGTCAAACGGCGATTTCAGACCAACGGGCGATTATCGAGCGTTGAATCGACTTACGATTCCCGACCGCTACCCGTTACCACATCTGCAAGATTTCTCCTCTTCCCTATTCGGTAAAATTATATTCTCCAAGGTCGATTTAGTCCGCGCGTACAATCAGGTTCCTGTACATCCCGACGACATTCCAAAGACGGCGATCACAACCCCTTTTGGCCTCTTCGAATTCATGTTCATGCCTTTCGGGTTGTCCAATGCCGGGCAGACCTTCCAGCGGTTCATAAATGAGGTACTCCAAGGGCTCGACTTTACCTTCGCATACCTCGACGACATTTTAATCGCTAGCGAATCGAGGGAGCAGCATGAAGTTCACCTAGAGGCGGTTTTCCATCGCCTATCCGAGTACGGCGTCAACGTAAATCTGAGCAAATGTATATTGGGAGCACCAGAGCTACCGTTTTTGGGGTACTTAGTCAACAAGGAGGGCATTAAACCTCTACCCGAGCGCGTAAACCCCATACTGGCGTATAAAATTCCAACAACGGTTCGCGAGCTCAGGCGTTTTCTGGGGCTACTCAATTACTATCGTAGGAATGTTCCAAACGCAGCCCATGCACAAGCCCCACTAAACGAGTTACTAAAAGGACCAAACCTTAAGTCCAACAGCAAAATTTAGTGGACCGAGAAAACAACCAAAGCCTTCCACCACTGCAAGGAGGAATTAGCCAACGCGACGCTCTTGACCCATCCGAACCCAAACGCGCAACTGGCACTCTTTACCGACGCAAGCGACATAGCTATCGGCGGCTCACTAAATCAAGTTGACCCCTCCAATGGCACACCGAAGATGCAGCCACTAGCTTTCTTCTCCGCCAAATTAACAGAGCCACAACGAAAATGGTCGGTTTTCGATAGAGAGCTTTATGCCATATACGCATCAATAAGGCACTTCAAGCACATGCTCGAAGGCAGGGAGTTTACGGTTTTCACAGACCATCGTCCACTGACGTACGCTTTTAGTCAGAAGCCAGAGAAGTGCACCCCTAGGCAATTAAGGCATCTTGACCTTATAGGACAATTCAACACGGACATCCGCTACATCAAAGGCAGCGACAACACACCGGCGGACGTATTGTCGCGGATCGAAACTATCGAAGTGCCAAACGCAATAGACTACGCGAGCATCGCGCAAGCCCACATCAGCGACCCCGAATTACAACAATTACTGACTTCGAGTACAGCCTTGCAGCTGAAGAAAATGCCCTTAATGAATGCAGGCCCCGAATTATTCTGTGATATATCCACGAACAAAATTCGCCCATATATCCCGATTAATTTCCGCAGGCAAGTTTTCGACGCCGTACACAATCTGGCTCATCCCGGGATAAGAGCTACCGCCAAATTAATAGCTAGTCGTTTTGTTTGGCCTTCTATTAGAAAGGACTCCCGTATGTGGGCCAAAACCTGCATTCCATGCCAACGAGCGAAAATTCATAGGCACACGTGGAGCCCTGTCCAAAATCTTCAGGTCCCTAACGCCCGTTTCGAACACGTGCATATGGATATTGTAGGTCCTCTTCCGCCTTCGCAAGGTAACATATATTGACTCACGCTCATCGACAGGTTCACCCGTTGGGTGGAGGCTTTCCCGATCGCCGATTGTACGGCAGAGACGGTGGCAAAGGTTTTCTACGGTCAGTGGGTCGCGCGTTACGGTGTACCGAAGACGGTCACTACCGACCAGGGTAGGCAATTCGAATCGCACCTGTTCCGAGCTCTGACTAAATTATTGGGTAGCAGCCATATACACACGACTGCCTTTCACCCAATGGCAAACGGCCTGGTGGAGAACAGCCACCGCAGACTTAAATCGGCTTTCAAGGCTTGCTTGACCGACCGCTGGACAGAGGTCTTACCGTCAGTGCTGCTAGGGATGCGAGCCGCCTTTAAAGAAGACATCAAGGCAACAACCGCCGAACTCGTCTACGGGACGCCCTTACGACTACCCGGCAAGTTTCTCGCCCCTACACCATCAGACTCAAATGCAGCAGTTTTCGTACAACAGCTCAAGGAGCAAATGCACCAACTGACACCAACTCCAACGAGATGTAACGGAACCAAGAAGATATTCGTCCCTCAGGATCTACAGCGCTGCACCCACGTTTTCGTGCGGCACGACGCCGTACGGCCACCTCTGCAGCTGCCGTTCGACGGACCATTTCCCGTACTGCAGCATGCAGACAAATTCTTCAAAGTCCGCGTATGGCAAAAAGAGACAGTCATCTCTATAGACAGACTAATACTTCGTTCGCACACAATCCACGACTCACTTCGATCTCGATTTGCCTACAATCTGGATTGTGACTGTCGCCAGTCGAACGTCGTGCCGTTCGCACAGGTAACTCGCTTGAGAATAACCCGGCTATTGTAAGCGATGATAAAACTGGCATAACTACTCGGTAAGTCACAAACACCAACACACAAAACGGAAGTTTTGATTAGAAATAAATACTTTTTCTTGCCATATATCTAATAATAGACAGATGTCATCGTCTCTCCCAACAACTTTTTTATTTTTTTGCCGATAGTCCGACACGTGTTCTGTAGCCATCTTGTATTTTCTTGCGCGCGTGGGATTGTGGGATCTCTCTTATGACTGGATCTAGTTTCAAAAACTCTCTCCAGTCAGTCGCGATTGAACGTCATTTCAGTCGAGATTGAAACGGTCGAGGGTGTTCGCACCAAGGCATAGTCGCTGACCTTGGTCACAATCTAGATTGAAATGCTCGGTGCGAACGGGGTATTAAGCCAGCTTACTGTCTGGCAGAACATCTTTCACCAAGCGAGAGACCACCAACAGACGACAAGCAAGAGACCGACATGGAACAAGTTCCCAGTTCAACAGAAGTACAAGACCCTAAATCATCGAGCACCACTCATTCGAAGCAAGAAGCGGAAACCAAAACCACGACGCGCTCCGGAAGACGCGTCCGATTTCCGGCACGTTTTCGTTAGCCACACGATCGTTACACTAGGAAGGGGGTACTGCGGCGGTCGGCAACACTGCGACTGACCATCGTCCCCAACCGGCGTGACGTCAGCGTCGAGGCTAACCACTTTTTGGGCTCGACGTGCTTCGGTTCGGACGTCCACCTCGTGTGCTCCGACCCTTGTCTCCACGACCGACGTTGTTATACTTTCTGTATATATAGTTATATTTAGTTGTAAATAAACACGTAATAACGGCATTTAGCCTCTTTCTTCAATCCGAGAATACACCGCTCAACGTCACGACGACCCTGTTCGTGGATGCGATCGGATTGACCGATCTAGCCAACTTCGACTATAGAGAGGTACCCATAACGGTCTCCTCATTCATTGACCAACATTAATACAGCGGATGATTTAGAGACTTTTTAAAACTAACGACAATAAATTTTTTATATAATTTATACTAAAAATGACATGTCAGGAGTTTCCTTTAAGTTGATTTTTTGATTGCTGCGTAACTTTGTTAATAATACTTTTCTTTAATATTAGTATAATTAATAGAGTTAGTAATACTTTTGAAAGACCTTATGTCGTTTTTAAAATACTTTGAAGTAATTCACAAAACTACACTTTTTCATTAAGAATTATTTGAGTTAAAAAAAAATCAAATTGCCCGAAGGGAATGTAGCTATATTCATAATGTCTGGTCAATTTAAAAATTAGTCAATATTTATCAGGCTGTGCGGTCATTTCAGTCATTATAAATAATGCCTTATTAATCACTTGGTCCATAGCATAGGCTATATATATTTTCGTTGTGTCGTGACTTCTATTTCTATACGACTTGAGAATTAGGGATCACATAAGACGGAAATTCTATTGAATTCGCATTAAAAAGTATTTCTCTGTTCAACGCGGATTCCTGAGATTAATTACTGAGTGGGTCACTGATCCAACTCGCAATGTCTTTGCCAAATTCGTCATGGTTATGAAGATTCTGTGCCCACACATGTAATTATGTATGTATTATTGGAAATTGTAGTGGAATATAAAAGAGTTTAATCGATAGAAACATTACACAGATCAGTTTTCATTTACGTTTTTATTCATCATCAAAGTAAGGAGAAAATTAAGAATTCTTAATCTTCCACACTATTTTGCTTCATCTGAAATATAAAAAAAAATTAATTAAATATTCTTATAGTTTCTTTTAATAAGTATATACTAAAACTGGTCTTATATTTAATCGTGTATTAAATGGAAATTTATATTATTTACGAGAATAGAAATAATAAATTTAAATATTGTGAGGATTAACAAAAATTTCGATATTTTTAGTTTGAAGAGATTGTGCAGCGTATTAGTATTTTCTTATATCAGATGAGTGCTTCCAGTTCGCGAGCAGCTGTGGTAAGCAAACTATTGATAGAAGGTTTGCTTATTTGTTAATAGATGATGCTAAACAAACCTTCCAACTGAACAGTTGGGCCGCGTTTCTTTATGCAGCGAAAGTGTAGCGAAATGACGTCACGAGAAGTGTTGGTCAATTAGAAACCAGTTTCAGTGTGTCGCTGTAAAGCGCTTCCCGAGCGCTGCATTAAAAAACGCGGCCCTGCTTACGAAAATGACGACATCGCTGCTGGATTTTCTAATTAGTGGGTGTTTCCAGTTACTAAGTGCTTTGGTTATTTTTCTAGTGATAAATTTAGTTTAACAACTGGATGACTTCGCTTAATAAAATGGCCGTTTGTAGTCGATAGTCAAGAGCAATATTTGTAGGAGTAATTTCGTGAAAATGAGAACAAATAAAGTCACTGACACAACGAACATTAACTAATCTTTGTACTGTAGTACCTCTTAGTTTAAGCTGTTGATCAATAGCAGTTTTTCACCTTCGATTTATGTTAAACAACGTAAATAAGTTTTACAAAAAACATAGTAGTGAAGTTTAAACTGTACAAATACGTACTCGATTGGCGACCGATTCGGTGCGCCAATAACATTAACAAAGTTCAAAAGTTCAATTAGGTCGTATATGCTGGTCTGGTTCGTCGAGAAGGCACCTTGCGACAATTTGGTGTATTGAAGACTAGTGGCAATCTGTTGTTGGTCTCTGGATGACTTAACGTCTCTGGACGAACTTGCTATCAAGCTGAAGTACCACAGCAAACTCGACGTGAACCTGATAAGTAACTTGGACAAACTCTACGTAGTTCGTCCAGGTTCCCCAAGTTGCTGGACGAACTCTTCGTAGACCTGAAGCTCCGACGCTTGATATAGCCTTGAAGTTCTTAGCCGAACTTAAACTTCCCGCTTCACGTCGACCTTATATAGCCGTGGACAGCGGGCCGGACGACCAGTCAGTGATCACACTGGTCATAGCGTTATCGGAGGTCCGCTGAATGGTGTGTTCTCTGCCGACCAATCAGCGGTTACGTCGGTCGCTGCTCTATCGCGGCATGACGCAATCCCTGGCTTCTGCATGCCTCACATTCAAAATCCAACGGTCGCTTCTTCAACCGTCTTTCTGTAACGGCGACCGTTACCAGTTTAAAAAAAAGGCGGGAATCGTGCTCTTACACGAACCTATGCCGACAATACAGGGTGTCCCAAAAAGATGTACTCACTCTTTGATTGTCAAATATATAAATATTTTTTTGTAAATAGACGTGTTTTGACAAACACACAGTCCTAAGAAGTTAAATCAATAAACAAATGAATAAATACACTAATTTAAAACCTATTACTAAATTACAAAAAAAAACATATTATTAATCGTCTATCAAAGAGTGAGTACATCTTTTTGGGACACCCTGTAGTTCAGTGTTTCTCAAACTTTTTGGTCAGTGATCCCCTTTTTGCACTTAAAAATTTCAAAGGACCCCCGAAGAATGAGTATGTGTAGAAAAACATCCCGGAGGGAGGGGGTTAATTTAAATTCAGGAAGAGTTAATTTCTTTTGTTTAATTAATCTAGCCCATGTTGAAATTTCTCTCTGTTGCGTGTTGCTTTGCGTTGAATTTTCGTCAATGTTAAGACTAACGAAATTTTTTTTAAATTTATTTCTTTATTTTTCACAAACAAAATAAATATATTGAAAAATATAAAAACAAAAAAATATATATTTCGGAAGTTAATCTAGTCTCAAAACGTTCCGATTCAGCACAATACAGTCCTCAGAAAAACAAGCAAAACTTAGCACTCACGATGGGGGAAAAAGTCTCCTTCAAATACTGGCACGTCCTTAAGTACCCTCTCATGGCACGCCAGTGCTGCCAGCTAAAAACGCATATCAACTAAAATAATATCGGAGTAGCCCAAGACATAGCCAAATACTGCAGCGCCACAGAACTAGCGAAAATTCGACTGAAACGCTTCCGGTTGATCGGTTTTCGGATAATAGATGCTCTACTGTATTTCTAACGCGAGTTGCCTACAGACGCAACGCTAACCGAACACCGTTCCAATTCTATCATAGTTTAGGCGGAGAGTGGAACTTGGGGATTCCCCAATAGCGCACAAATTTATGAATGCTATATTTCGGGTCGTATTAAAATATTTATATTGTTTTTATTATTTATATGCGCAATTTATTTAAGTAAAAATTATTTTATATATCTTTTATATCTGTTATTTCTAACCATGAATCTATAGTAAATTTATAAAATATTTGAAAAAAATTGATCTGGCATCAATTTTTCAGCGACCCACAAGAGGGTCGCGTCCCCCACTTTGAGAATCACTGCTGTAGTTAACTAGAACTAATGAACCATACTTATTATACTCCCAGCGTATTTAATTAACTCTTACAGAAATGCATTTCGGTCTTACTGGCCGTTTTCAATTGGATTACATACAATGGCGTCCCGCAAACTATAAAAAAGGGGGATACAAGCTGTAAAAAGAGTATCGTAAGTATATACATACATACATACATACATACACACACACACAGATATCCCTTGATTAACGCAGTTAATTAATTCCACGGTGCTATCACGTATATCAAAATCGCGTTAATCAGATACAGAAGTACCTCGGTACTCGACCGAACAATCACGACCCCGCTAGAACAAATTTTCGGTTAATAACAAATATTTTTATTTTCTCATCAGTAAAACGTTTTCTGTGATAAAAATAAGTACCTAACTAAATTTAAAACAAAGTGAAACCTTAGAGCTTTCATGAAGACTAAGACAAGGGCAACCCGACGACAAAGAGAAACAGGTGCCCCAAGTTTCCCAATGTACAGGCACCCCTGCATATAATGATAGCAATCTACAACAACAACAACAAAAAATACACAGATTATGGTAACTATCGCCAGCATTACAATAAACCTTAAACGTACCATAATTACAAAATATTTTATAATTATTGTAACCGGAAATACCCACTGGTTGGTACCTTCGTTGTTTCAGCTGAATTCAACACGAGCTATCATGGGCTAGTTGTGCCTGGAATATGTTGAAGTTGTGTAAAATGTGTGAGGATGATTCCGACAATCTGTCTAATGAGTTTCGATATTAATTATTGCTTTTTGTCGGCCATTTTATTAAGCAATGACGACCATCCAGTTGAGAAGTGAAACCATTGTGAAACAGCTCAATTTAGCAAATTGCTTGCTTACTGAAGTACCCATATACTTTGTATTACGGTACAAGTATTTTCTACGGATATTTAAACATGCGATAATAGAAGAAATTTGTGAATATTAACAACTTGTTATTATAATTAATTAAAATAAACTTAATAAAAACAATAGCAAGGTAAAAGATGCATACGTTTCCTATTTCGGTATTTTACTCTCCTGTTTTTATTTCTGTAATTAAAGTGATAATTTATTATAAAAAATCGTTTTAAATTGAATTATTTAAACTAATATTAAAATATTTCCAATCATAAAAAGATTTAAAAATTAAAGAAGTTATTTTTCCTTATCGCAGTAAATTTAAATTTTATATAGAAAATACCTTGTATAACCATCTAATACGTAAGTGATGATAAATAATTAAGGATCGTAATACATTCGGTATCCTTATATTTTAATAAAGTTTCGGTTGTTTGCGTCATTTTATAAATCGTAATTAAAATACCATATTCAACGCTGTCTAGAGACATATTTAGCAATCCAAATGCAACCGAATTTGGTATTGTAACATTTTAGGACATTCAGAAGGTCATTTATCCGTAACAGTAAATTAGTACCAAAACTCGTCACTATGGCACTTTTGACCTTACAAGCGACAAACATTTTATTTGTGCAGAGTAAAGCTGTGTTCAGTATCCAGAATTCTTGCAAAGTATAGCTATGCTGCCATGTCGAACTCATTTGTAGCCACTATTTTACTCTTCCCACTACTAAAATTCTAACCAGTTCAGTTAGCTTGTACTAACTTCTATTAGTGACGTCACTGCTTTGTCTGGTCGTACGATTTGCAAGATGGCTGCTCGTGCCAAATTAAATATATATATTTTTAAAATAAATAATCATGAAGTTATTTTAATTATGATAATTTACTTTATCATAAACTTATAATAAAATTATGATGATGTCTTTTACCATTTTTACACAGGATCAGTCTAACTTGCTAACTCAGCACAGTGTTCAAGGATACTCGAGACCCTTTTTAGCTCCGACCTTCTACCTAATTAGATTTCTTACTTAGCATTCCGCGTTATTGAATTCTGCGTCCGAGTTCAATAACACAAAATGCTAAGTAAGAAATCTGTGTATAGCAGGAGTGTCTGCACTAAAGACACTCGTGCTACATAGAGCTTAGCGATGCAAGGATACTGCTCAATACGGTTTTTATTACTGTATAATGGTATAAAACCTGAAGGCGATGAACAGTGTTCAACACCTTCAGGTTTTAGTTCAACGGCCAATCATACTTGATCATCGGCGATATTCCTCAGATGCAGTGTCATACTGATTTTTAACACTTACAAATGTGCAACATGTCTTCGATAAACTACACTTTTTAAATGGCCCCCACGCTTTAAAAAATTATTTTTCTTCGCAAATGAAATTACTTTTTTGTTCTTTTCAGCGCCAAAAGCGCCACGATGGAGAGTTTTAGTACTACTTTTTACGGAAATGTATTTTGCCTAGTACATGCCTTGAAATGTCACACTAGCAAATTTAATTGCCTTTACACTGCTAAATATCTTTAGACAGCGTTGTGTAGGTGTAGGCTTTCTTTAACAACGAACAATCGATCTATTATTTGCCGCATTTTAATCACAGATTATAGATATAAATTTATAATTATAATAATACTAAAAAAATTAACCACTGGTCAAGAGGCGAATTCTTCATTTCTTCTTGTATTGTACGTTTTCTCCTCCACGCCCACAACCGCCACCGCCACCACCACTACCACGTCCACCTTTACGGCCACCATGAACGCGTGTAAATAGAGGTCGCTCTGCGTGTCCGCTACTATGGGAGTGTGCTGCTATTTGTAGGCATTTTAGGAACGATAGTGAAAGAAAGAAAGATGGCGGCGCCTGTACTATCGATAGTATCGTGATAGAAGAATGTACTATTTTAAAATATGTGTATTTAGAGACAAAAGAATAGTCTCAATTATAAAATTTAACCATAAAATGGATTACCTTGCCGACACAGCATTCAAAGTAGGGGAGACCGCGGCTAGTTGTCACAAGGGGCATGTTGTCACAGTGCAAATATCGCCTATATAATCAAAACTGAACGGTTACGTCATCTAGGAGTAGATTCGTTTACCGCTCGCCTACGTCATCACAAAATTCGAATAATATCCGTTGCATTGTTTTCCGTTAATTAGCGGTTAAAAGATTTACGGCAAGTCGCTTAAATTTTGAGGTGTCATGTTTTGTGCCGTTTGAAAACTTGCAATTACTGAGTAACAACTATATTTCCTATTAGGTGGGTCCTTAATGTATATATACATTATGAGCAATCGAATTTTCTATTCTGAAATTAGAAACTATGAACTGATTTGTTAAGAAAGTTCATTTGGGGCAAATTGTCACACATCGAACGGGGCAACTTGTCACTGTGACAATTTACCCCGTTTTGTGTACAATCTTTTTCTTAAGAGAAGGAAAGCGGTTGACGATTTTTTTATCATCATTCATTATAGTTTTAAAATTAGAAAGGGGAAAACATTACTCCAATTAAAGTTTTGGTTGTTTACGTCATTTCATAAACCGTATTATAAATATACTGAAAGATCGTAATTAAAATACCATATTCAACACTGTCTAGAGACATATTTAGCAATCCAAATGCAACCGAATTTGGTATTGTAACATTTCAGAACATTCAGAAGGACATTTACTCGTAACAATAAATTAGTACCAAACTCGTACCAAAAGAGTTCTTCTCTTTATCCAGATGGTACGAAATTATAAAAGGAAAACTGATAGAAATGCCCTATCTGAAGATGTTTTACTAAGAGCTGCCAAAGCAGTTAAAAATAATGTTCAGCCAATTTCCATTACAGAACTTTAGCAAGATTCTGCAAGAAAATAACTGATGAAAAACTTGTTTCTGGAAGCTCTACGGTTCAAATGGGTTATAAAAAGAGCAGACAAGTCTTTACTAGTGATGAGGAGCTGGAGTTGGAAAAATATATAAAAAAAGTTTCAGATATTTATTTTGGGTTAACGCCAAAACAAGTACGTAAATTATCATATGACTATGCCACAGCGCTTAACAAACCGTTTTCTCAAATCTGGAGTGATACTCTAATGCAAGAGTGACCAACTTTTGTGCACACAAGATCTACTTTTTATCGTAAAAATGTGTCACGATCGACCTGTTGTCATAGACGTAGTCTAAGTAGGGAAGGGGAAGTGTGAAATACATACTATGTTTATACACTGTGTTTCAGTACGAAGTGCACTCACTGCTTATGAGTCGAGTCATAACTGCATGCATACAGTTGCGTTCGGTTACAATTATAATACATTAAGTCAAGACATCGCGAGCGATCGACCAAAATTGGCTTGGCGATCGACCGATCGATCGCGATCGAATTGTTGGCCACCCCTGCTCTAATGGCAGGCCCTGATTGGTTTACAGGATTCCTAAAGAGGCATCCTAGACTATCGATACGAACACCCCAAGCCACTAGTCTATCTAGAGCCACAAGTTTCAATAAGACAATGGATGCCTTTTTCACAAATTTAGGAAATTTATTTGAGCGTTACCATTTCCGCCCCAATGACATTTACAATGTGGATGAAACTGGAATAACTACAATCCGATGTCACGATCACCTCAGCTGAAAGGGGCAAACTAGTAGCTATGGCTCTTGCAGTATCTGCTTCTGGAAACAGCATTCCGCCGTTATTTGTCTTTCCTCGAGTACACTTTAAAGACTACCTTCTGCAAAATTCTTCTCTAGGTTTTATTGGAACAGCAAACCCATCCGGCTGGATGAAAGAGAAGCAATTTCTAATATTTTTGAAGCATCTCGTTGAAACTACTAAATGTACAAAAAAAAGCCTATACTGTTACTGCTTGATAACCACGAATCTCACCTCTCAATTCCCGGATTAAATTTCTCAAAAGACAACGGTGTCATTATTTTATCTTTTCCCCACATTGCAGCCACAAGCTCCAGCCTCTAGACCGGAGGACTCTGTTTTTGGTCCCTTAAAAAAATTTATCAACTCTGCATGTGCTTCGTGAATAAAGACTAATCCAGGGAAAACTATCACCATCTATGACATTCCCGGTATTGTCTTTTTAGCACTTTCATTAGCAGTTGTGCCAAATAATATGATATCTGGATTTCGCGTGCCTGGAATTTATCCATTCAACAGAGATATTTTCACCAATCAAGACTTTTTTCCAAGCTATGTCACAGATCGTCAAGATCCGAACAGCCCTGCATCTGCAGCCGAAAACATTTTCATAGAACGATCAAATAACACAGAAGATTCAGCAAACTCACACAGATTCATTTATAATAAATAAATTACTAACCAGTACAGTGCAGAAACTTTAAATCCGAACATACCTTCGATTTCTGGTCTATCTGGTACTCCACCAAATGCGAAAACCTTAGTAGCTGCTAAGCCACAGTCATGTTCAGTAATTTCTTCGGTTATTCGGCCACTACCAAAGGCAGGAAAAAGAAAGGGTAACCGTCAAAACAAAAGAAAATGCAAGTCTGCTATATTGACAGATACCCCTGAGAAAGACAAGTTGGAGGCACGAAAAAATTCTAAAGCCGCAGAGGTTAAAAGAAAAGAGTCTTCAAGACACAAGGCTGCCTCTAGTAAAATAAAGAAAAGACCCGCTGCTAAGACTGACTCATCAGAAGAGGAAGAACCAACCACAAACCGATCAGAAAAGGCCTTCTGTTTGGTTTGTGGTGAGAGTTATAGCCGATTCAAGGAAAAATGGATTCAGCGCACCAGATGAAAAAATTGGTCTCACGAGCTATGTACGGATGTAAATCCATTTTATGTTTGTCACAACTGTGACTCTGAAGACGATATGTAAAGATTTGAGTTAATTGTCTTTCGCAGAATAAATAATAATAAATCAGTAGTCTATTTTCTTTATAGAATTGATACAAGTAAAGTTCATATTAAGCATAATTTAACATAATCAAACTTAATTTAACATAATAAACTCAGGAAATGTGAGACTTAGGCTACCTGTGACAACATACCCCTACACGAGGTATGTTGTCACAGGGTGACACAGTTTTATAAAAAAATTAATAACTATGACAAAAAATTATTGAATGTTCATATATTTACTATAAACTAAATCAAAAGATATGTAGGTGTTTACATTTTCACTTAATCCTAAATAAATTGATATTATAGACCCTAAAACTAGAAATGACTACAAACTGTGACAACTAGCACCGGTCTCCCCTATCCACAAAAAAAAGTTAGAATGCCATTCGAAAAAATTCGAGAAGACACTTACGTCACCGTGTGCACTAACTTGCGTTTTCACAACTTTTAAATTTTCATTCATAAAATCACCTAATGGACCGAAAACGAAACTGTCTGAGCCATGTTGCTTTCGACAGTAAACTACTACTACGAGAGGCCGCACCCCGGCCGGAATAAACAAACGCGTTCTGCAGGAATTTTTAAAGAAATGCCGCTCTCGCGGAGTAACACGGAGGGATATAAGAACGCATTTTATTGCTACTTCCATCGTCGCCATCTTCACCTTCATCACTGCCATGTCTACCTTTTTTTCTATGTTCACCACCGCCATGTTTACCTTGTTCGTCAGATCCACCTCCGCCATTTCCACCACCGCGGTGTCCACCACCGCCTCGTTTACCTCCTCCATTTCCACCACTACCACCTCCACCACCGCCTCGTTTACCTCCGCCATTTCCACCACTACCACCTCCACCACCGCCTTGTCCGCCTTGTCCGCCTTTCTTTCCGTCTACTTGAGCAACTGAAATAATTATATTAGCCTTAAGTATAATTTTATATATTGTTCGGAACAGTTATAAGATGAAATTATTTTATAAACAGCAATATAAAATCCTATTTAAAAATTAATTCAATTCTTTCAGTTCAAATCAATATGTTTATAATCGATAGAAAAAATTATTGTAAAATAAGTGCAAGATAAAGTACTTACTCAAGACATCAATCAACAGAATCAAACACAGGCAAAGTGGGAATTTCTTCATGTTGAACGAAGAGAGCTTCTGATCCTTCGCCAATTGAAATATTTATACGCTTTAGGATTTTATAAATCCACGTTCCTCTATTTGTTTTATCTACAAAAGTCCCATTTATTGGAGCTTCGCAATTAAATTATTTTATTCTGTAAACAAATTTAGCCATAGAATTTACCAATGAGAGAATTTATTTGTTAAGCTGTCCGTGGGAATAACTGAACTACTAATTACGTTTTAATACAGCCAGAATCTATAGAAAATGAATAAATTGATTAATGTATTAAGAACCCTCTACAAATGCCTTAATTGTACTTCATAATTGTTTACGTATGTTTATATAGTAAAACTTGTGTAAAGCAGACCTTCTATGAAAACATAAACTTAAAAGGAAAAATAAATCTTTGAACGAAAGGATTTTCGGCGTAAAATACTATTATAAATCGGAAACCTGTCTAATGTAGGAAACGGAGGACATTTTGGAAATCAATTATATAACATAACTTGAGTAAAGCGGAATACTTCCGCGTAACAGCAAGTAAATTGTATACCATAAAAATCCACGTTACTGTTTGTGACATGGTCACAATGCTGGACTGAAATTTTTTATCATATTTTTTATTAATTTAATTTGAAACATATACTCATCACCTCTAATTAGTAGTGACTGGCCCTTATACATAACACTTTTCCTGTTAGAAATAGAATCATACAGTCATGTATCTAACTTCTTTTCAGGGAAAAAGTTTGACACAACACTTCCATTTGTATTTGTTGCAGATTCTGCATTTCCGCTGAAAATAAAACTTATGCGTCCTTATCCCGGAATGAATTTGCCAGAGGGTGAACCTATCTTCAATTATTGTCTCTCTCGGACAAGAAGGGTTATAGAGAGTACGTTTGGAATTTTGGCATCGCGATGGCGCATTTTCTATCAATAAATTACGGCATCTCCTCATGTCGTAACAAAAATGGTATTATGCACAGTTATACTGCATATTTCATAATTAAAAATAATTCAGTGCCAGATTACGGCTCCCAAAATTTTGTAGACCAGGAAAATATCTCCGATGATTTCCGGGATGAGCCATCTCCTAATTGGAAGCCTCTCCAATGCTCTAAAGGAGTTCTTCATGAATGAGGAACGTATACCGTGGCAGTTGAGGATTGTTAATCGAGGAAACCTACCAGATTCATGAAGATATTAAAATTTTATAAATTATACAAATGTCACTCATCATTGTAATATTTGATTATTTTGATTGAAATTTATATTTTTGATAATTGTATCAGTTTTACGTATTAATTAATGATTTTTTTTTAGAATAATCTACTCTTCTTGTTGTGTCTTAAAGAAATTTTACTGTTTTGTTTCCTTTTCCTCTGTGTATAATAAAGATAGCTTTATTATACATAGAGGAATCTGTAAAAATATATATTTGAATATAGGGAGTAATAATATTTGTTTGTGTTTATGCAAAACTGATGTATATACTTATATTCAAATACTGTCTGTATATTCATGAATGTGGTTTACCAAATCAAACAAAACAACAGTTCTTGGAGTTCAAATTTATTCGTATTTTCCCAAAAATTCCAGAATTGATATTTAAAAATTTTCTTCGTTTGCATTCATTTTCTTCATTATTTTCGTCAGATTCGCAGAAACTGATTGCACAAAAATATCATCACTGGTGCGATTCTAAATGTTGTTCAAAAATGGCTGCACAGCAGATAAAGTATTAAATATACTTGTCTCTAGTTTGCTACCAGTTTCTGTCATTCTGTTTATTGTTTTTTTCTATTTATATTTGTCAGTTGTGTTGATCTACCACTGTCATCAGTGGAGGTTGATGCGCCATCACAACACTGACAATGAACAAGATGTTCTGTTTCCAGATGCATAGAAGTCATCTTGTTCATTATCTGAAACACCCTCCTTGGTTAATACATCAAGAGTATACTCCATTGGGATGCAGACACATTTTCATGGAGTACGCTTGTACTCTCATGGAGTGTTGACGTTTCTGCTGCAAGACTGATTGGCGGTGCATAATTACATCGAGTCCTGAAAGCCAATAAAACTATTTAAGAATACTGTGCAATATCATAAAGCAGTGTTTCTCAATCTGTGGTCTGTGGACCACATCTAGTCCGCAATGATGGAACAAGTAGTCTGCAGAAGACATGGAACAGTATGTCCCACAGGTTTAAAAAATTGAGGCCTATATAACAGGAGTGGCCAACAAGTCGATCGCGATCGACCGGTCGATCGCGAAGCCAGTTTTGGTCGATCGCTCGCTATGTCTTCACTTAATGTGTTACACTTGTAATCGAACGCAACAGTATGCATGCAGTTATGACTCGACTCAGAAAAACAAAGCCATTTAGCTTGAATATTTGGTACTGTCATACGGTAGCTTTTTTCTTGAAAAAGGAAATTGTGGAATTTATATCTTTTCCTTTTAAGAAGGATTTGTGTGAAACGTATTAGCCAAAAAATTTCAGACATATTTCGTATGAGCAAAAGGCATTAGAAAAAGAAATTATAATTTTACAAACTGACTTAATCTTACAAGTCAGAAAATTTGAAGATTTTTGGAAATGCGTCAACTGAGAAAGACAGCCCAGTATCACCAAATGTAACGAATATATTTATTCTTGTTTCGGATCTACATACCTGTGTGAATCGGCATTTTCATACTTAAAGTTAGCGAAGACTAAACAACGTTCTGTTTTGACTGATTCCCGTATTGAAGACTCATTATTATTATCTTTGTCAGGATATACACCTAATTATGACTACTTGATTAGAGACGTGCAAACTCAGTCCTCCCATTAATGTTAAGATAATAAAATAAATTCTAAATCTGTCTTTATCTGTAGCTATTTTGAATTAATAAATATTGTTAATAATTGATGTTTTAATTCCCCTGGATGTGAGATTTTTGGCCCGTTAAATAATTATGTTGTTTTTACGTAGGTAGATATACAGGGTGTTTTAGTACGAGGTGCACTCCCGCGAACTATTGATAGATTAGCAAAAGAGTGCACCTTGTACTGAAACACAGTGTATAAACATAGTATGTATTTCACACCTCCCCCTCCCCATTTAGACTATGCCTATGACAGCAAGTCGATCGCGATATATTTTTAAGATAAAAAGTAGATCTCACGGTACACAAAAGTTGGCCACCCTGCTATATAACTTTTTCAGACATCTAAATGTTGAGAAACAGTCATAAACGCTTCAAAATATAGCCAACTACAGCGTGCTTGCGATGTTTTACTATATTCTTTAAAAACATCATCGATTGAAAAAAAGGCCATACTGGCTGCGATGTTTTTCCCCTCCCAGACGGAGTATATCTTTTGTCTTCTTTCCCAATAAACAAAGCATTTTTCTAGTCACTTCCTCTACGAATATAAATTTTAATTTTAATTTTATTTTACGGAAGCTCATATTTTAATTCAGCTGTGTTAATTCTATTACGTCAATATAGATTTCTAATTTAGCTTTTGTGATTGTATGTAAACACATTGAGAAAATATATCCGAAAATTCATATTTCTGTGGCTATTGTAAATGTAAATCAAATACTATAAAATAATATAGTAGAAGGGTTAGAAGCACGAAATAATCTAACAATCATCTTTGCTGTTATTATTTTTTGCCCGAGCAACGCCGTGCTCATTTGTTAGTAAATTCATATTTTCGTTTATTTAATGCGCTAAGATTCTCTTCGGTAAATCATATTTTTATTTTTTAAATATTTGTAAAATTTAACAACAGGATCGGTTATTTTAAAAGTTAAAAATATATATTTTGAAAAGGCAAAGATTTAAAAACTTTTCAAAATAACAGAAATTATCCTTTTCTGTCATTACCGATTTTCGAGATTATAATAAAATATTGAATAATTATCAAATTAAACTTGCTCCGTCTCTCTAAAAACAGAATAACTAAATTAACATCAGAGAATTCAAGGAAAGAATCAGACAAACTATAAGAGTCAGATGTGGTGTTCAGACTAATATGCACTGTACAGTACGTGTGGTTAAACGAAATATTACGTAGGGAAGACTACACGCCAGTTGAGAGAGCCATTGTCAGAACACAAAGTGGCAATAAGATAAAAAATAATAATAATTCACCATGGTTTGTGCCACGAGTCTGTGCCTTAACGGCTTATTAGGCCTACGTAGAATCGTCATGTTCATCCGTTCGCTCCTTTTTAATTGCGATATTTTGCGCCTAAAATCCATCAGTTGTTGTTGCTTTTTTTTAATTATAAATATACCGTTCGTTACGATAGTAAAATTTTTACATTAGATCGGAATATAATCGTAATTTATGTAAAAATCCATTAATTTACTACGTCGGCAGTCGGACAAATCCATCAGCAATCGAATAGAAAAAGTTCGAATAAAGCAGGTTCGAATGGCAGTTACAGTATGCAGTCACACACGTTGTTTGTAAGCGATCACCTCCTGTCCGCCGTAACAAGACAGGGTGTTTATTTTTTAGTAGCAGGTGGTTCCCGCGCTTTATAGAATTTTTATAATTAAACGAAGTATTTATTCGGTATTTTATTTTATTTAAATTAAAATTCCGGAAAATTTATGAAAATACTATATCAAAATCTGATTTGAGATATCCAGTTTCATTTAAAATGTAAATTCCTATGCTGGACGATCGGGAAAGAAAATAATTTCGAGTTATCCCGGATCGAGTTAACCAGACTCTATTGTATAATTATTAGTCCTGGAAAGTTTCGAGCCTCTCGTATCAACGGCCGGATAGCCGAGCAATTTAGGTGACAATCTACCGCTCTGGTGAGCCGGGATCGAAAAACTCCAGGAATTTTTTGGGGACGGTCCATCTCGATATATCGGGCTCCGTCCCCATCACGTGGGCCCGAACACATAATAGATTGCTAAAAACGCCCTCTTAGTGCCCTCATAACAGAATTTAAAAAATCTATAAAATTCGATTTTTTACTCCGAGAAAAACAAGATTCGTAATATAATTTAATGACAGAAAAGAAATTTATCTGCGCTAGAAAGATATTTTATTATCACTCGAATAACACTTCCGTAGAATAATTTGAAATTATTATTAATACCATAAAAAAATACATTCCTTCTTAGCATATAAAATTCCTATGTCAAGTTCATTGTTCATTAATTTTTTTAGCTTAATACCATTATCACTCCATTGTTGAAAATACAGTCAAACTACTGAACAATGGCCACTGAGAATACCAAAAATGTCAGACGCTATCTTTACAATTTCAAAAATATACAAAAAAACGTAAATCGTCTTCAATTCCGTCCTATCCAATCAACGGGAACAAAACAATCTTTATTCCCAGAAATGACCTTTTATTGGAGCTTTGACTCTAAAATTACATTTTTTTTTTTAATTATGGGTTTATTAGTGAACGTTTTAACTGTTTTACTTTTTAAATTGTAAAAAACTGTCTTGTTCGGAGATGACGGGGATTTGAGGTCCGACAGAATCATTTCATAAATATTTGCACGAATCTTTTAATAATAAAATTGAATAATTAAAATCTATTATTCGAACAGGAAATAAATAGAAAATTCTTTGTTTCTTCTACAAAAGAACGCGTTTTAATTCAGCTGTGTTAATTCTATTACGTCAATATAGATTTCTAATTTAGCTTTTATGATTGTATGTAAACACATTGAGAAAATATATCCGAAAATTCATATTTCTCTGGCTATTATAAAATAATACGATTTTTAAATATATTCAAATTTATTAAAATAATTTTTTATGTTCTAATTTATGTCTTCCATTTCTACACTACTTATGAATTAGCGTTCACACAAGATGGGAATTTTACCGAATTCCGCATTACAAATGTTTTTTCCGTTCACCTCGGCTTCTCCCAAAATTAAATCCCGAGTGTTCCATCCATAATAAATTATCCAAACGATGTTTCCGTGGGTCTTATACATAGAATCGCCGTGTCAATCTAAATCTCTCGACGTTGTGCAGAAACTAGAACACGCTTAACGGAAGGTTAAATAAGTTAGCGAGAAATGCTTTCCCGAATGGTTGATCCGTCCAGACATCATCAACTGGGGGACAAAATAAGAGATGAATAATAGACAAAATACAAAACTTTTCGTTTTCTATATTAACACACAATTCGTTTTCCTATTGATCTCTTACCCGGTATGTTTAAATAATATTTTTTAAGAAACGAGTAAACGAGATAAAAGAACTATTTTATAATTAACAACATTTTACATTATTTATTCATTTATTTTGACAAGTAAATAGAAAAGTCTCGAAGGACAGTTCATATTTACCCCAAAATTAACAAATATACATTAAAACAAAAAAGTATAAAAGTTCTTGGAAAGAATTTATTTTCAAAGTACTGCTTTTCTTTCGTGTGCTTTGTTAATCGCGTCTGACATACAATAATTAACGACGCTACGCGACTTTGTTCCAAAGTTGCAAATAACTCGTAACTCATTATTCATAACAAATAAGTCATAAGTCTTAACCATATTTATATATATTTTACCGATATTTAAATAAATAAATAATACCTGCTAAATCGTATGCTGCAAGCGTGCAAAAATTTTTAAGTTTTTGTGGCCCAGTTGTCGTGCACCCGATCCGTTCACTCCTTAAGTGTGTAGTAAGGATTTTTTAAATTACGATATTTTGCGCATACAACATATCTATTGTTTTTATCACACACATACTAATCTTTATCACTGTTGTATTTTAAAATTTTGCCACTAAAAACACAATTTTTACGTAGGATCGGACTATAATTTATATTTTTGTTTCAATTAATTTACCAAAACTCCACTAATTTATTAGTCGGAGAAATCCGTCGGCAATCAAATTAAAAAATTATTCGAAAATGCAGGTCCGAACAGCAGTTACAGTTTCTAGGTCAGACAACAAGCTGTCTTGACGAAGATAGTGTAATTAACACGTGTACAACGTCACATGACGGGATGTTTATTTTTAGTCGCACGGGTTTCCCTCGCTTAATAGAAAGTTTCCTGATTAGTTTATCCGATTGATGAACGTTAATTATTTTATTTAAATTTAAAATTTCAGAGAAGATAAAAATACTGTATCAAAATTCTATTCGAGTTAAACAGTTTGATTTAAACTGTAAATCCCTATGCTGGGACGATCGAGGACAGAAAATGCCCTATCCGCTGTATACTTATTATATTTGTATAAAGTTTTGGGCCTCTTCTATTAACGGGCTGGTGGCGAAAGGTTAAGGTGGCAGCGTACCACTCAGGAATCGAATCCGGCGGGTCCATCCCGATATGTCGGGCTCCGTTCCCATCACGTGGCTGCCCCATTGTGGGCCCAATCAAACCGAAAATAAATTGCTAAAAAGGTCTTCTTAGTGCCCACAGTGCAGAGTTTAAAAATTCAATAATACCTGTATTTAATTTTTTATTTCGGGAAAAACAAGATTCGTGATATAATTTAATGACAGAAAAGAAATTTATCTACGCTAGAAAGCTATTTTATTATCACTCGAATATCACTTCCATAGAATAATTTGTAATTATTATTAATACCATTAAAAATATATTCATTCTTAGCATATAAAATTACTATTTCGGCCACCCGGCCGTTAATTAATAGAAGAGGCCCAAAACTTTGAAGAAGTGTACTAATTATACAGCGGATAAGCCATTTTTTTCCCTCGATCGTCCCAGCATAGGGATCTACACTTTAAATCAAATTCTTTAACTCGAATAGGATTTTGATACAGTATTTTTATCTTCTCCGAAATTTTAAATTTAAATAAAATAATTAACGTTTATCAATCGAATAAACTAATCAGAAACTTTCTATTAAGCGCGAAAAAGCCGTGCGACTAAATATAAACATCCCGTCATGCGACTGCGTGCGGGTGTTGTCCACGTGTCAATTATAGTATCTTCTTCACGAACACTTCCAGACAGCTTGTTGTGTGACCTAGAAACTGTAACTGCAATTCGGACCTGCTTTTTCGAATAATTTTTTTAATTTGAATGCCGACGGATTTCTTCGACTAGTAAATAAATGGAGTTTTGGTAAATTAATTCAAACAAAAATATAAATTATAGTCCGATCCTATGTAAAAATTGTATTTTTAGTGGCAAAAGTTTAAAATACAACAGTGGTAAAAAATAGTTGTAAGTTTATGATTAAAAATACACGTGCTCTGGGCGCAAGATTTCGTAATTTAAAAAATGCTTACTACACACTTAATGGTGAACGGATGGGGTGCTCCACAATAACTTAAAAATTTTTGCACGCTTGCAGCATACGATTTGGCAGGTATTATTTGTTTATTTTAAAGATTAGTAAAATATATATAAATATGGTTAAGACTTATGACTTATTTGTTATGAATAATGAGTTACGAGTTATTTGCAATTTTGGAACAAAGTCTCGTAGCGTCGTTCATTATTGTATGTCAGACGCGATTAACAAAGCACACGAAAGAAAAGCAGTTCTTTGAAAACAAATTCTTTCCAAGAACTTTTATACTGTTTTGTTTTAATGTATATTTGTTAATTTTGGGGTTAAATATGAACTGTCCTTCGAGACTTTTCTATTTACTTGTCAAAATAAATAAATAAATAATGTAAAATGTTAATTATGCATTAGTTCTTTTATCTCGTTTACTCGTTTCTTAAAAACTATTATTTAAATTTACCGGGTGTGAGATCAATAGGAAAAAGAATTGTGTGTTAATTTTCAAAACGAAAAGTTTTGTATTTTGTTTATTATCCTTCTCTTATTTTGTCTCCCAGTTGATGGTGTCTTTACGGATCAATCATTCGGGAAAGCATTTCTCGCTAGCTTATTTAACCTTCCGTTAAGCGTTTTCCAGTTTCTGCACAACGTCCAGAGATTTAGATTGATCGGCGATTTTATGTAAAAGACCCACGGATCGTTTGAATAATTTATTGTGGGTCAACAACGTGGCACAGTTGCGATTTAATTTTGGGAGGAGCGGAGGTGAACGGAAAAAAACATTTGTAATGCGGAATTCGATAAAATTCTCATCTTGTGTAAACGCCAATTCATAAGTAGTACGTAAATAGAAGACATACATTAGAATATAAAAAATTATTTTAATAAATTTGAATAGATTCAAAAATTGTATTTTTAATAATAGCCAGAGAAATATGAATTTTCGGAAATATTTTCTCAATGTGTTTACATACAAACAAAAGCTAAATTAGAAATCTATATTTACGTAATAGAGTCAACACAGCTGAATTAAAATATGAGCTTTTGTAGAATCAGCAAGCATTTTTCCAGTTACATCCTCTACGAATATTAATTTTAATTATTGAATTTTATTATTAAAAGATTCTTACAAATATTTATAAAATTAAACAGTCGGACCTCCAATTTGACTACAGAAGAAACTAAATCATCTTCAACCTCTCTGTCCTGTTTAATCACCAGGAACAAAACGGTCTTCCTTTGCAGCAGACAATTTTTTATTGATGGCTATCCTCTGAAATTGTGTATTTTTTAAATTTATCGGCTTGTAAGAGAACGTATTAATCGTTTTACATAATTTTGCAAAGACATGACCTGTAATAAAAGTCGTTTGTGCGAAGGAAGACTTTCTTTTCTTGTTCCCGGTGATTGAACAGGACATTAAAGATAATTTAGTTACTTCTGTATATTTGTTAAATTGTAAAAATACCGTCTGACATTTATGTTCTTATCAGTATTCATTATTTAGAGCAGGGATGTCCAACCCGCGGAACAAAGCAAGTAACAATGCGGCTGAATAAACGTGTAAACAAAACGGAGAATTCTTTTTAGTTTTTATTATTTATTTATTTCAACCGCATAAACTCAAAAAAGAAGTTTCACAAAGCCATAAACCTTTATTCATGTTTTATTTTTGAGTGGAATGGAGATATTTTTGAAATGCTGGGAAATGTGTAAATGAGGAAGGAATACTTAAGCGTTGAGAATCAAAGAATTATAGACTTAAATTCGGGAAAAGGAAATGAAGACCAAAAGATAAAAAGTAGTGGTAAAGGTTAAATAGACTTTCTGTTATGCAAATATTGACCCTTAATTTTTCAACCTTCCTCACTTCTTTGTTTTTTGTCCTTTCCCTGCATTTGGGTCTATAATCCTTTGAATCACAACTCCAGCTTTATTTAGTATTCCTTCCAGCGTTGCAAGATTTGGCTACTTTTTTAGTTTGACGTAAAAATATCATTTTGCGCATTGGCTACTTCTTTTCTTTCACAGTTTAATATGGAGATTATAGCCTTTGCGGCTCTTTCTCCGACCAACGTTGCCAATTGCTAAGCGAAACGACCAGTGAGACTAATGTAGCGCTCCAGCGCCGCCACGTGCTGACTAGGAGTGATGTAGGCCGGCGGCCAGTAGACAGGCGTCAGCGTGCGCACCAGAGACATGTTAAGGGTCATTGTGTTGCCGAGGTCCTTGCGGGCTGTAGTGTATTTGGGGCAATGAAGCCAGTAATGTAGTGTAGTTTCCACTGCACCGCAATGGAGGGCACCCCGGAGAATCGTGTAGATGCCGTGAGTACAGGAAAGCATGTAACGAGGCCGTCTCGGTCCGAAGCCGGGCCAAAAGCGTCTCCGCGTGGCGAGACGACGCGCAACTGTACCTCCAGGGGGCGAACGGGCGAAGGTGGTCCCGGCCTTTGTTGCAGAGCGCCGCTGACCAGGAATCCGTCAGGGTGCCGATGGTGGTGTCCTGCATGGCCCGGGTGAGGTCGCGTGGCGTGAGGGGTCTCCAGATGGAGCCACTGAACGGGTCGCGGCGGGCCGCTTTGTCGGCCGCCTCGTTGATCGGAATGTTGGTATGGCCCGGTGTCAAGCCGATGACGATGAGCACCGTGTGGGCGCTGACAATAGTCGCGAGATCGATGATGATAGGTGGTGATGAGAACGAATTGGCTACTTTTCGGGCTACATATTATTTATAAATATCTTAGTTGAATAAAAGAGGCACTTTAAAATGGTGTTTCGTCATTTTTGTTTTATTAATTAGAGACCCAAATAAAAAAAAAAATTGTGTTTTTCAAATAAATTTTTGTTTGTCTCCTTTATAATAAATTAATTTATCTATTTCTAAGTAAAAATTGAAAGTGTCTGTAGAAGTAATTTTTTAAAATATCCTTTTTCTTGATAAAGTTTTAACACTTATTATTATAATCTAGGCATATTAAACCTTAAGTATACTTGTATACTTGTATATTTAAGGATTGGGCCACAAGTATATTATATACTAGCATCGCCTGTCGCGGCCTCGCCCGCTCTTATATATATACAAAACTTCGAAAATTTGAACTAATTGTTTATTAATTACTTTTTGGTGATCAATGTGTAGTATTGCAAGTAGAGTATTGCAAAATATAAAAAATAAAATAAAATAAAATCATAAAACTTCTGAATTTGAAATCACAGGTAAAGTCTGCCGAAAATCTCCGGAGAAAACAAAGGTTATTGGTTTATTATTCGATCTGAGATCTTGTAAAGATCGATCAACAGCTTCAATATAACAAATATAATAGTAAACTCCAATAATAAACTTCTTATAGACAGAAAGTACTAATTCGTGTGTCGCCATCTGGTGAAGATAGAGACAAATAGACAGACAGAAATCCGTTGCAGTTTTATTTAATTAATAAAAAATCTGTAGGTTTCATTAATGGTAAACATTCCGGGGATTATAAAGATTCTACAGTTAAAATTTAGTAACGATTGGTTCAGTAGTTTCCACGGTTAGTGGTCACAAACGAAAAATACGTTTTCTTTTTATATAGTAGTATAGATATAGATGTAGAGGATAGATATAGATATAGATACTTGTGGCCCAAAACTCCATGACTTCTTCCAACTTGGCCTAGAAAAACAAAAAGATTGGACACCCCTGGTTTAGAGGTTTGACTGTGTTTTCAACAATGGAGTAATGATGGTCTGGAAATAGCAGAATTATTTATGAACAATGAACTTGAAATAGGAATTTTATACGCTAACAATGAATATATTTTTAATGGTATTAATAATAATTACAAATTATTTTATCTAAGTGATAAAATATCTTTCTAGCGTAGATAAATTTCTATTCTGTCATTAAATTATATTACAAATCTTGTTTTTCCGAAAAAATTGAATATTATCGACTTTTTAAAGTTTGCTCTGTGGGCACTAAGAGAGATTCTTTAGCAATCTATTTTGGGTTCGATCGGGCAGATACATGAGCTAACATTTTTTAATTTTAATATTTCGTTCTGCCCGTGAAAAAAGTTTTCTTTTCCAATTCGGCCCGGGAGCAAAAACTGTTGGCCACGTCTGGACTAGCTAGTGCACGTGTAAACAGAAACGTCATACAAAATAAAACAAGAGAGAATAGAAACGACATTTCATTGCCATATTAATTACATCTTGGCTAAGACCAAGAAAATAAACTACATGATACTAAAATGTGCTAGGTGCACCCGGGGAGTAAATCATAAAGCTTGTAAAACTCTATATAATGGGGTAATATAACCAATGCTACTTTACGCGGCCTCTAGCCGGGGTCAAGTAACTAGTAAAATTCAGTAGCAAGTTAATTACTCTCTCTTCAACGACAGTTTGCCACCAGAATTTCAAAGTGCTGCAGAACTGTTTCTACAAATGTCTCTCGGATACTAGCAGAGCTCCTTCCTTTGCCACAATGTATTGTAGAAAAGGTTCTAAACTACTTCATCAGAACTACAAACATCAAGACTCAACAATGGTCTCTACTCCTATCTACGGCTGTTCATATGCTGCCACATTGCAATTACCCTACTATCTGTGATCAAGTAAACAAGGTTATCTCCAGTGTACATTTGGTGTCATTTGCTTCCAGCATGGATAACCATGCAGACATTAATATTTACACAGATGGGTCTAAAAGTCCCCTTCATGTCGGTTCAAGTATCTGTATCTTCCTCCAAACTGAATATTTTGCCCAAAATATGTTAGAAGGTACAGATACCTTTCACATACCTCCATCTATCAAGCTAAAGAAGATTCTGACTAACAAGCTGTTCAGTGAGCCACTTCACTACCAAACAAAACTCTGTCTTTCAACCCAATTGTACTATTAGCTAGCACACGGAAAATTAATTCTTCTATCCTCTCTGACTTCTGCAGGCTAAAAATTCCTAATCAGTAATCCATTTACTCAACACGGAACGTGGACTGGTATAAAAAAGAAAAAGGACAAACAGGTTAAGTGCCAATTTTTAAGTGCCAATTTTTTTTTGTCTCGAGTATGACAACTGGCCAAATGTTTTTAGCTTTTGTAGCCAAAAATTTTCTAAAAAGTAGCCCAAAAGTAGCCGACTCAACAATTTTTTTTAATAACCCGAGATTTCACAATAAAATTTAAAAAAACACCATTTGTAGTTTTCCAGCAATAACTTTAATCACAGAACAAACATTTTCGGCTAATTTACAGGCCTGAAGCAGGTTGTAAAATGATCTGGAAATAAGAATCACAAGACTCGAAATACAAGCATAAACTGTAATTTACTAATATGTCGAAAACACGCATTTTATGTGCAAAATAGTGAGAATTGTGCAATAAATGATATTGCCAAAACGGACTTTAATTTGAAATTCAAAAGATGAAACAGAAAACATAATGGAACAAGAAATTAAACACAAAAATAAATGAAATAAAATAAATATCTCTAAGTAATATAAATAAATAAAAATAAAAATAAAATGATAATAAACAAAATTGTTGAACTCAAACGTACCATACTTAAACGTACAAAATATCACATTTTCTTTGGTATTAAGATAATAAAAAAAATAAACAATAGCATTATTGAATTGGTGTCGCGGGCCGCAACTAATTGTCTCGCGGGCCAGTCATGGCCCGCGGGTTGTATCTTTGACATGCCTGTATTAAATAGATAAAGGATTTTAATTAGGAAAAGACTTTTGAAAAATTTTCTAGTGTTATTCTTTTCTTTTTTACTTTGGGGTGGCAGGGTCTCTTCACCCTCTTTGGGTGCTCCACTAAGCTGGTTTAACACGGCGGAAAAATTGCGATCGTGTTCGTATAGAACTAGTGGAAGGAACGACGAAACTAGATCGAGGCGCCTCTAGCGGCGACGCCGAGTAACAGAATCGGGGCTACAAAGCCAGAACCAGTGTTGTTCCCCCTAATACTTTTGTACTAATCTAGTACCTTTTTACTTGTTCCAGTATCAAGATACCCAACACCGTTTTCTTAGTACTATTCACGAAATCCTAATACCTTTCCTTTCAATTTAGTACCTTTCAAAACATTCGTTTTTATTCTATATTTCTATATTTTTTACTTTACTTTGGCAGTAAATAGATGCTTTTATTGCTTCCTCAATCAGCAGTTGAACGTATTTTTTGCAATTAAATTTAATAAAAACTAAACTACAAAATCGAGTTCTTACCGATTCTTGTGAAGCACTGTTATTACAAAGGAGCTACTTAAAAGCACCAACGATAAAACGTTACACTTGGAAACCATCATCTGCTTCAACCATACAAAAACATTCTAGTGAGGAAGATTCTGTTGATGATGATCTTACCAGTAATTTTTTAATGTGATAATTAGTATTTTGAGGAAATGAAGGTAAAAGTTCTCCCTGTTAATATAATAGTATTAGCTACTGCTATGGTCCTTATTGAAGCTCCTCTATATATATGGTTAGTTATAAATTTCATTATTTACCATGCAATGGATATATAGTTTGCTTCTTCCACACTACCCTTTAAATCGTACACATCGTGAATATTAACAGGGAGAACTTTTACCTTCATTTCCTCAAAATACTAATTTTGCTTCTTACTCTTCTTCTACAGATCTCTTAAATTCAAATATCACATCATATGACAATTAGTATCTGTCAGATTAACAAAATAATATAAAAAAGAAAGAAAATTACTAAAGGTTACATTAGAGAACTAAATTTAAAATAGAGCCAACTAAGGTTTTATAACAGAAGATTGCTTAGAATGCAACACATCATTATATAATTAACCTCAGGAATTAAAATGCAGCCAGCCATTTCTCTTTCCTCCCAGGGTATTGTTCATTCGGGAACGAATAAGATTTTGTACCTGGCGGCGCAATATAAATATAAGTAACACTACAACCGACCACACAACAGTTATTTTTTTGCAGTTTTGTGTGGCAGAAAGCTGTGGTTCATTATCACAGTTAGAAAACAATCACCGCGTTTCATTACGTATCCAACCCAAAGACGCACGTGTTTTTCCGAAGCAGTTTTCTTTGCCTGCGTACAGGTGGCGCTCAACTCAGTTCCACTAGTTCTATAACACGTTAAAGGAGGCTCGTATTACACGGTAAAATAATAAGACAGATGGTCATGGCCGACTCGTGTCTCGACAGGATTGGTCGAATCTGGACCAATAGTGGACATTGCACAAACCGCCGAGTTTAAACGAGCAGCGGACCTACTAAAAAACATTTATTATTCAACGGCCATAAAAATTATATTTCTATTAACCCTTACAGCATTCGAAACTTAGAACATTTTAATTTTTTTATTTTTCACTTTTTTCTCAAATTCAAACTTTTGCATTCTTAGAAACCAAACACATACAATAAATAAAACAACATATCAATATAAATCCAGCAGTATATATCATATAGCAGTGGTTCTCAATCTTTTTGAAGTCGGGGAACACTAAACTTTGACATTTTTGTTTTCCGCGGAACACTTGCGATACATCAGCTTTAAATCAGGGTGGCAAACCTTTTTGAAATCAAGCGCACTCGGTCTAGTAGATGACGACATTGGAATTTGCTGATTACATTCCCATACAAAAATTATTTTACATTGTATTGATATTTCTGTTGCAACAATTTTTAATTGTATATTTGATTTTTCGCGGAACACTTGAAGTGGCTTCAGGGAACACCCGTGTTCCGCGGACCATGGATTGAGAACCACGGTCATAGATTATACTGTAGATAACTTCCTGATACAGTGTTTCGGCTAAAAGCCGTTTAAGCTATACTTCTGCATACTTTTTACAACCCTTTGTTTATTACTTTTACGGCTGCTTGTAAAGAAATTGTATGTGAGTCGACAAGACTGCACTCGTGGTGGGGGAGTAGGTCCAATATCACTACATACCTCTAACTACATAACCCCAAAATGCATCTACACTCATACCGGTGTTTAACTTGATAACATTTTTCTGCTTAATGATTGCGTAGTGTTTTTTAATTCTTCTTTTTATACTTTTTTCCACTACACATTTTTATGTTCTTTATATATATGAAACCATGGTGAATTATTATTTTTTAATCTTATTGCCACCTTGTGCTGTAGTATTTCGTTTAACCACACGTACATATTAGTCTGTACATTACACCTGACTTATAGTTTGTTTGTTTCTTTCCTTGAATTCTTTGCTGTTAATTTAGTTCACCTGTTTTTTGGAGAACGGAGAAAGTTTTTGATAATTATTCAACATTTTATTATAACCTCGAAAATCGCTAATGATAGAGAAGAGTAATTTCTCGTTGTTATTTTGAAAAGTTTTTAAACTTTTTTAAACTTTGTCTTTTCAAAATATAACCTTTTTGACTTGTAAAATAACCGATTCTATTGTTAAATTTTACAGATATTTTAAAAATAAAAATACGGTTTACCGAAGTGAATTACTCTTAGCGCATTAAATAAACGAAAATATGAATTTATAATGCCGATTAGATGATTGAACTAGCAAAACTATCTTCCTGCCCAATTGTTAATCCGGTTCAACGGTGCACCCAGAGGGTCAAGAGGCCCTGGCACCCCTCAAAAAGAGAAAAACAAGACTAGAAAATTTTCCAAAAGTCTTTTCCTAATTAATGTGTGGGCCCGAACTTGACGAAAAATCGAAAAAGAAAGAAAAAACACAGGGGATGTAATTGTATTTTTCTCTGGATTCACTTCCTTTCAAAGGTGACACATCTTCCGAATGTGTCACCAGGAACTTACGATCGAAATTTATCTATTGGTCACGAGCTATAACATTTCCACAAAAACGCATGAGAAAAACGGGAGGACCCTCTAATAAAAAAGGAGGGATCGATGATAACCAGCGTTCGCCATCTCCTGAGTTTGTTGATCATCTTCCCCCATTCCGGATATATCACCAACTACGTCGATCACCGTCAAATTCGTCCAGAATCAACCTTCGATGCGATTTTCCTCCTATCAACTAAAATTGACAATCCACGTTGAACTGCTGAACACTCCTGATATCCAACGATCTACGAATTTAAAATCTTCCGAATCACCGATTAGCCTGAATTCTCCGACGTCGATTGCTCCGACGTCTAAAGAACCGACCTTTTCGATTATACGAAAAGTATTTATCCATACGCGAACGATCGCGATTATTATCTCTGGTAGAACTCTTTCTTTCGCGGTTAGGGACCAGAGGTAATAATCGGAACAGCTAAAAATTACATCCTAAATTTATATCCTTACAAATCCTCCTATACTTGTAAATAGTTATAAAATGATATGTAAGTAGGTGGGTATTTATTAATGTTAATATTATGGTTGAGCGCATTTCTGACGTGGCGCCGATCCTCGGTCACATTAAAATTCTTTATTTAATTATTTAATATATAAATATATATCTACGTTGTGTCATGTCTTTTAATTCTGTACGATTTATCACATAAAATGGAAATTTTATTGAATTCGGATTAAAAAGTATTTCTCTGTTCAACGCGGATTCCCGAGATTAAGTCTTCGGTGTGTCACTGATCCAACTCGCGATGTGGTTATGAAGATTCTGTGCCCACACGTGTAATAATGTATGTATTACTGGAAATTGTTGTGGAATATAAAAGAGTTTAATCGACAGAAACATTACACTGATCAGTTTTAATTTACGTTTTTATTGATCATCAAAGTAAGGAGAAAATTAAGAATTCTTAATCTTCCACAATATATTTTTCTTTATCTGAAATATATAAAAAAATTAATTAAATATTCTTGTAGTTTCTTTTAATAAGTATATACTTAAACTGGTCTTATATTTAATCGGGTATTAAATGGAAATTTATATTATTTACGAGAATAGAAATAATAAATTTATATATTGTGAGGATTAACAAAAATTTCGATATTTTTAGTTTGAAGAGATTGTGCAGCGTATTAGTATTTTCTTATATCAGATGAGTGCTTCCAGTTCGCGAGCAGCTGTGGTAAGCAAACTATTGATAGAAGGTTTGCTTATTTATAATAGACGATGCTAAACAAACCTTCCAATTGAACAGATTCTTACGAAAATGACGTCATCGTTGCTGACTTTGCTAAGTAGTTGGTGATTCCAGTTACTAAGTGCTTTGCTTACTTTTTCAGCGATAAATTTAGTTTAACAACTGGATGAATTTACTTAATAAAATGGCCGTCTATAGTAGATAGTTAAGAACATTATTATTAAACGTATTTGTAGAACTAATTTCGTGAAAATGCGTACAAACAACGTCAGAACTGACAACTAACATTAACTAACCTTTGAACTTGAATTACCTCTTAGTTTAAGCTGTTGATCAAGAGCACTTTTTCACCTTCGATTCGAGTTAAACAATGTAAATATTTTTACAAAAAACATAGTTAACTAGAATTAATGAATCAGGGTTGTTATACTCCCAGCATATTTAATTAACTCTTACCGAAATGCATTTCGGCTTTACTGGATTACATACACTCAGTGGCCCACAGACTATAAAAAAGAGGGTACAAAAAAGCTGTAAAAAGGGGCATCGTACATGTGTATATATATATATATATATATACGTTTAACTTTGTTCTAGGAGGATCGTGATTGTTCAGTCGCGTACCGAGGTATCCAACGATGCTACCGCGTATATCAAAAATCGCGTTAATCAGATACAGTGGTCCCTCAGTACTCAACCGAACAATCACGATCCCTCTAAAACAAAGTTTCGGTTAACAAATATTTTTATTTTTATTTTGTTATCAGTAAAACATTTTACTGATAACAAAATTAAACATTTACCGTGATAAAAATGATAACATTTTACCGTGATAAAAATGAGTAACTAATTTTAAAACAGAATGAAACATTACAGATCCTTGGAGATTAAGAAAAGAGCAACCCGACTATAAAAAGGGATATGTGCCCCAAGTGCCCCAATGTACGGGCACCCTGCATATAATGATAGCAATCTACAACAACAACAAGAAAACATAAACTATGGTAACTATCGCCAACATTACAATAAACCTTAGATGTACTGTACAATAATTACAAAATATTTTATAATTATTGTAACTTGAAATTTGGGACTGGGGTCCTTCCAGTTTAATGATTTGTTCCAGTTTCCGACTTTGTACGAAAAAATACATTAACCTGTCCGATGTTCAAATTTTTCTCCGTTGCGTATCGCTTCCTGTTGAATTTTTCTCCGTTGCGTGTCGCTTCGTGTTGAATTTTCGTCGATTTTATGCCTAACGAAAATTTTTATAATAATCATCGAGGCTATTGTATCGTTAAAAATTATTTCTGCATTTTGTACGAACAAAATAAATATATTAAAGAATATAAAAAAACATGAAAATTATACTTTAGAAGTAAATTTAGTATCAAAAACATTCGATTCAGCACGACACAGTCCGACTGAAAATCGTTCCACTTTCCGGCCATTCCACTTACCGACGTTCCACTTATCGACGCTCTACTGTAATTACAAAATATTTTATAATTATTGTAACTTGAAATACCCAGTAGTTTGTACCTTCGTTGTTTCAGCTGAATTCAACACGAGCTACTATGGGTT
Source organism: Centruroides vittatus (assembly GCF_030686945.1). Classification (NCBI taxonomy): domain Eukaryota; kingdom Metazoa; phylum Arthropoda; class Arachnida; order Scorpiones; family Buthidae; genus Centruroides; species Centruroides vittatus. Next base: position 517,274 of record NW_027120892.1, read on the forward strand.
TGTTATGCCCCAGAATAAATTGAAGTTGTATAAAATGTGTGAGGATACTTCGAAGATCTGTCACAACTTTCGATATTGATTATTGTCTTTCGTTGGCCATTTTGTTAAGTAAAGCCGAATTGCTTGCTGACTGGAAGTACCCATATACTTTGTATTACGGTACAAGTATTTTCTACAGATATTTAAACATGCAATAATAGAAGAAATTTGCGAATATTAACATATTTATATTATAAATAATAATAATAAACTTAATAAAAGATAAAAAGTAAAAGATGCATACATTTTCTGCTTCAGTGTTTTATCTTCACCTTTCTGTAATTAAAGTGATAATTTATTATAAAAATTTGTTTTAAATTGAATTATTTAGAACTAATATTAAAATATTTTCTATCATAAAACAATTGAAAATTAATTTAACCAAAGTTCTATTTCCTAATATCAGTAAATTTAAATTTTATATTAAAAATATAACCATTTAATACGTAACTAATAATAAGTAATTATTAAGGATCATAATACATTCGATATTCTTATTTTTTAATAAATTTTCGGTTGTTTGCGTCATTTCATAAACCGTATTATAAATATACTGAAAGATCGAAATTAAAATACCATATTCAACGCTGTCTAGAAAGATATTTAGCAGTCCAAGTGCAACCAAATTTGGTATTGTAGCATTTCAGGGCATTCAGAAGGCATTTCCGTAAGAATAAATTAGTACCAAAACTCGTTACCAATGTTCCCTCTAGGCTGCGCGGCAGCGCACTGCTCAAATTGTTGCCGCGCACGAGAATTTATGTGCCGCGCAGGGAAGCATGCACACTGATTGTTTGAATTGTTGTTTAGTTATTTCTCACTCTGTCTGCAACATGATTATTGTTACGTATATTTCGATTAAATACATTAAATCATTGACAAAAGATAATATTTTGTATGGAAGTACGTTTTAAAATAAATTTTAATCTTAATTTGTATAGGAAAAAATAAGATTATATGTGTATTTTTAGTTTTAAAATTTCGCTGGATGAAAATATTTTTTATGAAATAAAATATAATAATATAAATATAATTCGCCGCCAGAGGGAGGACAAGATAATCTACATTTTACAGCGCAAATTTACAAGTGGATATAAGGTCCGAAAATCCCGACTGGAAGACATGGATGCAACTCAAGACGTCGTAAGGTCACCAATTCCAATATTTGTGAAATTTTTATAATTTTAATTGGAGTTTTTCCTGTGTTTTATAGAACTGTTTCCTGGGCGGCCGTGAAGCCTAAAAAGGAAGGTCGGGTCGTCCTAAAGTTTTTATAGTTGAACAATGTAAGGAAATAAATGGTGATCCACTAAAAAAAAATTTTTTTGGAAGCGACTGTCTTTTTATTTCATAAAAAATTATATGTGTATGTTAAGCTCAAAGACCGAAATCGCTCATTGAGCGAAAAAAATACGACCACAACGCGTTGTGGTCGTTTCAAAACGGCCACGACGCGAATTTCGCTTCGTGGCAGCTTGTGAAAACGACCACAAAGCTAAATTCGTGTCGTGGCCTTCGTGATATTTGACCACGACGCGTTGTGGTGATTAAGAAAAGCCATAACACGTTCTGAATGTTTTTACAACCGATCATCGCTTTGTGGTCGTTTTTACAAACGGCCACGACGCGAATTTCGCTTCGTGGCCGTTTTAAAACGACCACAACGCGTCGTGGTTGTTTTTTTTCGCTCAATGAGCGATTTCGGTATTTGAGCGTAACATATATATATATGTTACAGTCAAAACCCGTTTTTAGTTAGAACGCGATTTAACTAGTTGAAACTAGTTTATACTGGACGTCTTTGTTAAAACCCGTTTTGTCTAGTTAAAACTAGTTTTGACTCAAATTCATTTTTGACTAGCAGTAAATTTTAGTTTCAACTAGACAAAACGGGTTTTAACAAAGCCGTCCAGTATCAACTAGTTTCAACTAGTTAAAACGCGTTCTAACTAAAAACGGGTTTTGACTGTAACATATATATGCTCAGAAAAACTTTTTGCTCAGAGTAATACATGTTCCAATCAGCTACAAAAAAAATTAGAAGGAACATTGCTCGTTACTACAGCGCTTTTGACATTACAAGCAACAAAAGGTGTGTTCGTTAATAATAATGTATCCGCTACTACGGAGTGCGCTGATGTTTGTGAACAATGGTACGGAAGGCAAAGATGGCGGCGCTTCTACTGTCGATAGTATCGTGATAGAAGAACCTACGATTTTAAAATATGCGTTTTTACAGACAAAAGAAGGGTCTCAATTGTAAAATTTAACCATAAAATGAATTATCTTGCCAACAGAGCATTCAAAGTAACCGCGAAAAATATTAGAATGCCGGCTACCATTTGAAAAAAATTCGAGAAAACACATCACCACGTGCATTAACTTGTGCTTTCACAACTTGTAAATTTTCATTTATAAAATCACCAATGGACTCCGAAACGAAATTGTCTGAGCCATGGATGACGCCATGTTCCTTTCCACAGTAAACTACTACTACCAGCGACTGATTTTGCTGTCCGACGGTGCGCACTCCGGTCAGAACATAGGAACGCGTTTCTCAGTAATTTTTATACAAATGCCGCTCGCGCGGAGTTATGCGAAGGAATAAAAAACGCATCTCATGTTTACCTCAGCCTCCAACGGGGAAAGTCCACTTCCTTGCTCTTCACTGCTGCTACTTTCACTGCTGCTACTTTCACTTTCACTACTATCATTTCCATCACTCGTTTCCTCTCCGTCTACTTGAGTAACTGAAATAATTATATTAGTCTTAAGTGTAATTTTATATATTGTAGCAAATCAGTTATAAGATGAAATTATTTTATAAACAGCAATATAAAATCCTATTTAAAAAATTAATTAAATTCCTTCAGTTTCAATCAATATCTTTATAATCCAAAGAAAAAATTATTGTAAAATAAGTGCAAGATAAAGTACTTACTCAAGACATCAATCAACAGAATCAAACACAGGCAAAGTACGAATTTCTTCATGTTGAACGAAGATAGCTTCTGATCCTTTACCAATTTAAATATTTATACTCTTTAGAATTTTATAAATCCACGTTCCTCTATTTGTTTTATCTACAAAAATCCCATTTATTGGAGCTTCGCGATTAAATTATTTAATTCTGCCATAGCTTTAACCAATGAGAGAGTTTATTTGTTAAGCTGTCCGTGGGAATAACTGAACTACTAATTACGGATTCTGTACGTTTTAATACAGCCAATAAATTGATTGATGTATTAAGAATTCTTTACAAATGCGATAAATATACTTCATAACTGTCTACGTATGTTTATATAATAAAACCTGTCTAAAGCGGCCTTCTATAAAACAAAAACCTGCCTAAACAGAAAATAAATTTCTGGATGGAAAGATTTCCGGTGTAAAATACTATTGTAAATCGGAAACGTGTCTAATGTGAAAACGGAAGACTTTTGGAAATCAATAACATAACTCGAGTAAAGCGGAATGCTTTCACGTAATAGCAAATAACTTGTAAATCATAAAAATCCATATTACTGTTTGGGACATTTGTGTGCCGGACTGAAATTTTTAATCATATTTTTAATTTATTTAATTTAAACTATGTACTTTCAGCTGGTACATCATACTTTTCCTGTTAACAGTAGAGTCATGCCAGTGATGTATCTAACTCTTTTTCAGGGAAAAGTTTTTGAATTGAAAAGCGTGACTTTCGGTTTGAATCAGATGTTTTTATATAGTTAATCTTATAAACCTTTATTCAAGGGAAAATTCCAGCCGAAATCCATGACGTTATGCTTTAAACAGATGTTATACTATACTTGTATAATGTATTGATAGTGTACAAGTATAGTATCAAATCTGTTGTACAAGCCATTGTAAACTACATATTTTATATACTGTATGTCTATCAATGTTTAATATACTATAGAACACGTGTGTGTGGGTGTATGCTTAACCTATATTTTTCTTTATATCTCAGTACGGGCCTTTATGTAGAGGAGGCCAAAAATGGCTGAGTAACCCTTTCATTTATCTCTTGGATAAGTATTAATGCTTTATTTTACATTTATTTTAGAATTATTATTCTTCTTTCAACTATAAACAAATTTATTAAATTTAAAGGATTTAGACAATTTTTTACAGGATGTTGTCTTGTTTATAAAATGAGGATTTCACGATCTTATAATGTATAAAATTATACTTAAAGCTAATACAATTGAACCTGGTTAACTGGAATCGGTTAGGAAAAAACTTCGAATTCGGAAAAAGTTTCGAGTTACGGAGATTCAACTAAAATTCAAGATTATGTGCATCGGTTTATCGATGACCCGAGATAGTAGCGCACCCAAAGGTACCTTGGCACCCTGAAAAGGAAAAAGAGCACTGGAAAATTTTCCGAATATCTTTTCTTAATTAAAATTCATTTTTGTATTTATATTATTGTGCCACGTCTTCTATTTCTACACTACTTATGAATTAGCGTTCACACAAGATGGGAATTTTATCGAATTCCGCATTACAAATGTTTTTTTCATTCACTTCGGCTCCTCCCGAGATTAAATCCCGAGTGCGCCACTGATGATCCATAATAGACTATCCGAACGATATTTCCGTGGGTCTTTTTATATAGAATCACTCGTAAATCTCACGACGTTGTACAGAGTTGTACAGAAACTGGAAAACGCTTAAAGAATGGTTAAATAAGCTAGCGAGAAATGCTTTCCCGACTGGTTGATCCACCCAGACACCATCAACTGGGAGACAAAATAAGAGATGAATAATAAACAAAATACAAAACTTTTCGTTTTCAATATTAATACATCATATTTTGCGATTTTTACGATTAAGATATTTTGCGTTAGAACACGTGTATTTTTTTTAATCACAAACATATCACTCTGTACCACTGTTGTAATGTACCACTCTTTACCACTCTGTACCACTTTTGCCGCTAAAGATAAAATTTTTACATAGAATCGTACTATAATTTGATTTTTTAAATTAATTTACAAAAACTTTATGTCGGCTGGTCGGACATCGGCAATCAAATTTTTTAAAATGTTCGAAAAAGCAGATCCGAATAGCAGTTACAGTATCTAGGTCACGCGACAAGCTGTCTGGAAGTGTGCGTAACGAAGTACTGTAATTGACATGTGTACAACCCCCGACCCCGTCACACGGCGGGGTGTTCATTTTCGTCGCACGGGTTTCCGCACTTTCTATAAAGTTTCTGATTATTTTATTCGATTGATGAACGTTAATTATTTTATTTAAATTTAAAATATCGGAGAGCATAAAAATACTGTATCAAAACCCTATTCGAGTTACAGTTTGATTTAACGTGTAAATCCTTACTTTGGACGATCGAGGAAAAAAAAAATGACTTCTCCGCCCGCTGTATAATTATTACACCCCTACAAAGTTTTGGGTCTCTTCTATTAACGGTCGGGTGGCCGAGACGTTAATAATAAAATTGAAGAATTAAAATTAATATTCGTAGAGGAAATAACTAGCGAATTCTTTGTCTATTCTATAGAAGCTCGTGTTTTAATTCAGCTGTGTTAATTCTATTATGTAAATATAGATTGCTAATTTAGCTTTTGTTGGTATGTAAATACATTGAGAAAATACTTCTGCAAATCCATATTGCTTTGGTTATTATTTTAAAAAAGCAAGTTTTTTAAATATATTTAAATTTATTAAAATTTTCAAATTTCTTCGTGGGGCTGGAACCAATCTTAATAAATGATGATTTAATGCTTTATGACGTAAAAATTAAAATGTAGCATTTTTAATTTAAAAGATATTTTCATAGTTATGCTTTAAATCAGTGATTCCCAAACTTTTTCGACCCACTGACCACTTGGTTCCATAAACTTATAGAGTATAACATTGTTCCTTGTATAAGATCCCGTGTTAGATGGTATAGCGAGTAGATTTCTGGACACCGAGGGGAAGATTGTCAAGATATTCGAAAAGCGCTCGTAATCCCCATTCAGATTTTGTTTTACAGCACGTACGGTCGTATATTATTTGCATGATGGTACGTTCAAGAAAAGTAATTTAATTAACTAAACTGCTTGAAGTACTTTAGAAATCACAAATCTAATCACTCACCATCGGGGAAGAAATCTTGCATAAATTCCTTCATTAAATTACAGTCTCGCTTGCCGAAATCATATGTTATCAAGCAAGACAGCCACGAATCGTTGTCATCGGAACAAAATGTTCCCTCGAAGTATTTTTCGATTTTCAGTTTGAGGCAACCCCAAAACCCGGCCTGTTTGTCCGAAAAAATCTTGCGCAAGAGGGTTCAGCTAATGGTGAGAATTTATAAGTCAGAACCTTTATCCAGAATTATATGGTAATGTACGGTACTTTCTGACAACGAAAGATTGCAACCCGTTATCAGTTATTAATATAAAAAAGGCGGCAACAAATATCCCTTTGAAGATCATTCTGAATTTTCATTACTTGTTAAAATGAAGAATTGATCCGATATGATAGGTTTTAAATTGATTACGTATTGTCAACAATACTTTTACGTAATTAGTCTCCATAACAGAAATAACTTAAATATTCTTTAACGCTTTAATTGGTCTTGTTTTTTCGAGATTGCTCATTGTGGATGATGGGGTGGAAATTCCCCTATTATAATATATACTAAAATGCATTTACACACACAAATGATGATTAAATTCTACATTTGGTTATCTTTACTTGTTTACTGTAAACAAGTAAAATATAATGAATTAAGATGATCTTAAATGAAATTTCACATGTTATATTTATAGAAATGTTCAACAATTGCTGTCAGAATATGTTTAAGATAAGATCCGACGTAAACGTATAGTTTCACGAGTAAAATAGTGAAGGTAGAGGGACGGTTGGGTCGGAAAGCCGGAGTTTCGGTTCCGGTGGCTCCGGGCGGACGAGACGAGGGGAGAGAGAACCGCCAGATTTAAAAACAAGAGGAAGAGCGGAACTTTCCCGACTCTTCCACCCGAGTTTAACGAAAGGCGAAGAAAACCAACCGTCAGGACCGACTGTCGACCTCGCTTCCTTGGGGGAAGGGAGCGGGAAAAGCGCGCTGGGGAGAAAGTCCGAAGAAACAGAGAAAGGGCTCACCTGAGGTCCTTTTAAAGGGACGGGGGAACTCCGCGCGCGAGCTCCGTACCGCTGGCCACCGGTCACCACGTGACCGGATCCGCCAATAGCGGGAGAACGCCTCTCCGGGCTCCAACGGACGCCGAAACTGGAAGCCCGCGTACGTTAGGGGCTCGACCTCCGCTCCGGGTAGAAGCCGCGACGTAACCGGTTTTGTCGTGCGCTACCGGAAAAACGGCGGCTGGCCCACGGAGGAGAAGTCGTCGGGGTAATTTACGGGAGCGACGCGCCGGAAGGGCTTTATTAGACCAATGGGACGTGTGCGTCGACCAGAATTTAAACCAGAGTCGGCCGGTGGGAGACGACACTTGTTCCGACCAACGACGGAAGAGGGCAAATCGGGCGAAGAGCGAGAAAGCGTAAGAACTTCGGACGTCCCTTTTCGCTTTTCCACTAAAAAAGGGTTAGCACAATTTCTTTCGAATGAGAAGGAAACGATTCTCCGCCTCCCACTACGCGCAATCACAGTAACGTCGACTCTTCTCCCGCATGGGTGAAGTTTTCCACTTCTTCGGCTCGTTCTTTTTTCCTTAATTTAGCCGATCGGACCGGAAGGGCCAACTCCGTCCATTGGCGCCGGAAACGGTTCCTTTTCGGACGCTGTCCGTTTTCCGACGGATAGGCAATGTTCGATTTTTCCACAAATTTCCCGACTTTTTGGCTAAACGTCGGGGAAAATAAGACCCCGAAAGGGATGGAATATAATTTTCTACCGTTAAATTAAAATTTCGCGTAAATAAACTTAGAGAAACCACCCCTCCAGAGCGTTAAATAAGTATTCGTTTGGCCGGTTGCTCGTTACTTACGTTTTTGATCTACATTTGTATGTGTAGTGGGGCGAGGGCCTCGGCTGGCGCGTGCGCTGACGGGCAACGATTCCACCTAAACAATTTTATTAGAATTATTGGTTCGTATGCTTATTAAAAAAAAGCACAGTAGTGAAAAAATACCGAAAGGCTAATTTAAGTGATGAAACTTTAAACACCACTGGGAAAACAACCTCAAATATTCACATAAATGTAAATAATTAAGGATGCGCGCTTGTATAAAGTGATTGGGCTTAGCTACAGTTTGAAAAAAAAAATTGTAAATCTATAATTTCCTACTGTCTTTCCTTAATCTGGAGAACGGAGTTAGATAGATGAAATCCGAGAGGAGATACGGAAACCTTAGGGGTAGGGGTCCCGATTAACTATATACGAACTTTCGATGCAAACCGGAAGTTACATTATTTCGATTCAAAAGTCCCCCAAAAGCAGTTAATAGATGACTGGCACGACTCTATTGTTAAAGGAAAAGTATGACGTACTGTACGGGGCAAGATACTACAGTACTAATTCGAGGTGGAGAGTATATATTCTAAGTTAAATAAATTAAAAATATGATTAAAATTGCAATAGTGTCACAATAAATAATTGCTCTTTGCTGGTCTGCATATATTTTATTTACAATAAAATCTGTCGAAATGGGAAAATTGATAAATCTCACATAGAAAGAATATGGACAAATTGATATTTTATGATCGCGCTGTAGCTGCCCAAATAGGAAGGAGTCTCGCTGTTGTGTACAGTTATATTTTAAAAAAATGATGATAAATACAATCCAAAAAACAATGGTGAAAGAGCTACTAAGTTGAATGCGAGAGACAAAAGACAAATTTTGAGGGTTGCGAACGACGATGCGACGTCCGCATCGAAAATTGTGAACCAATTAAAGTTAAAGGTTTGTCCTCGTACTGTTGAAAGTGATAAAATCATCGGGACGACTTAAGAAAACCTCCTTTATCCTAAGAACGTAAAACTGGAATAATGTTTTATGCACGAGAACGCGTCTCGGGATGCAGAAGGGCAACGGGGTAATTTTTAGGATAAAGGTAATAGTTCGGTCCGAATTATTATTTTTGTGATTTGCACAAGGAACAGAGGATTTTATCTCGACGACAGATGGATGGTGGTTCTGTTACGGTGTGGGGTATCATTTCTTGCCAAGTAAACTCTCCTATAGCATAAATGGACGAATGGATTCGAAAAAATTATCGGGGGCCAATCGAAAATATTTTACTTCCAAATTCGCGAAAATTAGCCGACAGAAAGTTATATTTTTATGCGAGACGATGCACCCGTCTATTCGTTTCGGCTTCGTCAGAAAAAGTCAAACCGTCAGGGTGCGACAATGCAGACGCCAGCGAGAGAATTAGCCAAGCCATGTGAGAGCCAACGAGATGAGGTAACGACGTTTCTCGCCCTGGTTACAGTACAATACGACTACACTGACGCTAGCAAACGGGAGAAATTGGCGTGGAGATAACGACGTCACATTTTGGCGTCGAACTCGCCACAGAGAAGCGTTAATTATTACACCATATGAAAAGTAAAACTCAAAATGATTCTGCTACGCTTACTACTTGCAAAGAAAAATCTTGGTTATTAGGATTATTTAATAAGGAACATAAAAAGGGAAAACAAAAATACGGTGTTCCTCCTCTCTGGAAACAGCGAAAGGATAAAGAGCCCCATATCTTTGGGACATGGATTTTATAAGATTTGTTCCTTGATTGCACTTCTTGATTAGTCTTGGTCTCACCTGTTTCCATGGAGAATTCAAGACCGACTTCGGCTTTGAGAAAGGTCAACACCGTTATTTAATTCAACTCAATTCCGATCCAATCATAAATATTTACTCATCATATGTAAGTATGATCAGTAAACATCTCCTATTACATAGTTTAAATCAAGAATTGTGTACTTCTCATCAATAGTTATTATTTTAAGGTGTCAGTCATTTGAAAACAATTTAAAAAACAATTTATAAAAAAAAATGTATTTTTTTTTCATTTCAGACCATTTGTTTTGGGGAGAGGTTTTCAGTGAGGGTTCAGACCATGTATGGAACCTCATATTTATATACTGTATGAGCAAAATGAAATAAAAATGCATGTCGTTTGGATAATGAAATAAAAATGCATGTCGTGTGTAAATTAAGATTTTTTTAAAAAAAACTATAAAACACTTATAAATTATAAAAATTATGTGAAATAATAAACTTATAGCATAGAATTATCAGAAATGTCTTTTTTTTTTTTTTTTTTTTTTAAACTAGGTAGGCACTAAGAAGGTCTTACAAGTAGTGAAGAATGAAGGTCTGATGTATCCAGGTCAAACATTTCTGAACAACTAGTTAGTTTAGTTAATATGCCTTTGTGTCCTTATCTTAATTTAAACTTATCTTGTCTACTAGTACTTCATCAATTAACAGGACTTATTATACTGATTTTTCTGGATGCAGCAATTAGGTCTTACAGATCACAAAATGTATATAAATAAAATAAGACAGAGAACAAGCGAAACTGAAACACAGAAACAAGAAGAAGAAATAATTAAAATGTTTATTTTAAATGATTATCCGAAATACTTACTGAATAAATGGTTAGGAAAATTAGAAAATGATAAACAGTTAAAATTAATGGATAAAGAGAAAATTTGTTAAATTAAGGTATGTTTCATTCCTAATTCGGTTAATGTGTACCTAGGTAGCCAAGATGGCAGGCGGGGAAAATTTTCCCTACATTCTAGACGACAACGGGGAAAATTTTTTTCCCTGCGTTCGACGTGGCTAACGCGTTTCCGGTCGCCATCTTCGTCTTCTATGGAGACTGCGCGTTGCGCACTGTTTCGTAATAACGCGACCTAAAAACTCCTATACTATAATAAGCTACTGTAAACCCTATTTTAATAGAAAAAAAACATTTTTTTACTCACGTTGATTGTCTGTCATTTCCCTTTTTTACATTTCCTCCCGACTTTCGAACTTTGATCTTCGTTTATTATAGATCTTTTTTACCCCCTTGTTTTGCGTCGGCTGCTACTGTCGATGACTTCTTATTTCTTCTTTTTTTACTCGCGGTGGTTGACGTTTCCTTATCCCGACCTTTCTTTGATTTCTTTCACTTCTTATTATTATTATTATCGATGTTTTGAACGGGTGCAGGCGGAACTGTCTCGGGTTCTATACTAGCTTTTCGAGATATCCCGCATGCTAAAGCCGAAATCGTCGCACCACATTCTAGACATAGGTAGTGCCATTATGAATGACAAGATACATCCCGAGGAACAGACGACTACATTTGCTTTTAAAAGTTCCTTCGTACACTGAATATTTAACTGCACACGAACTGCATCTAAGAAGACATTCGTTTCTTTCGCTTCTGTAATATAATTTGCATGTCTTATTCGCACGTAGAACACCGCGATTCTATCTGCTGTATACCTAATTTGACCGCAAATTTGAATGCATTATCAATTGCCCGGTTCAATCCCAATTCCGAATAATCTGTTTCCATCATTTTATAAAACTTCCTGGTAGTACATTTGGCCCAGAATTCCTTCGAACTCAAATTAACGTCGCCCATGACGTGCACAAAATTTCAAGAAAAAACGCAATATCTTTTTGTTTTTACTCGTAAAAAATATACATTACCTTTTTAGCAATTCGGAAAGAACAGATATTGTAAAAAAAAAAAAATTTCGATGCCAACACTGAACATGCAACACACCACTGTCTTCTAAACTCCCTGCCAGTGGCGTGCCGTGACGTTTGATGTAGGGAAGCTGTGTTTTTGTAAGAAGCCGACTTCCAGGGGCAATCAGTTAATTGCGCGTCAGTAATGATCTAGGGTCCATTCGTACGTGCGTGGTGGAATTGACGAAGATTATATCAATCTTCGTTCTTTCTTTCGTCCATTTGATTGGTCACTCTCCCTCAATCACGCTTCCCGAGTGGTGGTCTCTGGTTACTAAGCGTAACGAGACTCTTACCTGGAGCCGGAGAAAAGCCAAAATAGAAGATGAATTCGATCTTCCACTGATCGTAGGACGACTTCCTTCCGCGGTTTATAGTTTCTGCCTGGCAGTTTGATATAAACAATGAGTGTCCGACTACAAACGTCTTTTACCTATGTCTTTTTAAACTAATAAATTTTTCTCTAAATTAACCGTTTTCTCCCCTCTTTCGTAACGGGTCAGACCTTTCCGGTACATGACATTTCCATAAAAGTTTTAAACAAATACTGGAAATGACAAAAATAAACAATTTATGTATTTTAGTTGTAAAATATAAATAATACATACATAATACAAATTGATACGATACAAACAATGATCGAAAAACTTGTTTTTTTAAAATTTTTTATAAACTAATTCTATTCGGCGATTTTTTCCGCAAAGTCGTTAATTACTTTATCATAAAAATCGCTGGTCGCGACTCCATCAACGTATTTAAAAGCTCTTTTTCTATCGAAAGCAACGCTAGCGACGACAATCTTCCTCCGACTGAGTGTTCCTGGCCAATGTATGAATTTGCTTCGTGGTCGAAAAACTGCGCTCAGCAGACCCACCGGTACATGGTACCGTAAATATTAATGATGTTAAATCATATAATTCTTTTAGTACGTCTTTGTTCGGATCGACATTAATTATAATGTGTTTTATGTCTAAGAGTTACTTGTCGATATAGTCCGGACACGAATATAAATATTGCGATTCGCTACGTAATTTAGATAAATCAAAAAATTTCCCGTAAAGTTTACTTAATTTAAAGAATTAAAACACGCTTGGAATTGTTTTTCGTAATATTAAAATTATTAACATCTAAAAGTGATAAAAATTCTAAAGATTTTATGTCTGAAAATCTGTCAATATAATTATAATTTTCTTTTAATTATACTGTAATTAAATATAATTTTGCAAAAAAACGTACCTAAAAATAACATTGAATAATCTTTACTTTTTAAATCTTAAACAATTCACTTAGTCAGATAGCTCCCTACCCAGTGGCTAAGGGATAGAATCGTTGGAAGCGTTACACGTGTGTAGCTTCCACCAGCTAAACCAGCTGAGGTTGGTGCTCTGTAAAGCGCATGCGCCAATGCCCTCTGGCTGCTTTACACCATTCAGTTATTCTCGCCGTGGAAGCTGTCTCGTAAGCGCTTCCATTCCGCCACTGATATTCGAATATACAATAGCAATCTTATCGTTTTTTTCACATGTAGTATAGAAATTTGTAATAAGTTACATAATGCAGTTATAATAAAATATTAATTTTAATAATTCAAAGTACGTTAAAATATGAAAATTTATATTTTAGAAACTACAAGGGAAGGTCATTGGAAAGTGGAAGCGGCGCTTCCACCGCTTCCAATGACGGCACGCCACTGCTCCCTGCAAACGAAATTTGCATAATTCGACGATTTCGGCACCAACACATTTCGTCACAACATTTCCAAAGAGCTCCCTCTCACGTCACAAACGCGAAATCGCGCGTCTCCGTTTCGAGGTTACAGGAAACGCGGCCGCTACGTCGAACACAGGAGAAAAAATTTTCCCCGTTGTCGTCTAGAATGTAGGGAAAAAATTCCCCGGCCGCCATCTTGGCTACCTAGGTACACATTAACCCCTAATTCCGAGCATATTCAAAATCAATATTAACCAAATAATTCCATGTGTATTCCTGTTTTTAATTAGGATTACGTATGGAATTAATTAAAAATTTAAAAACCCAGAATTTGTAAAAATTTTATTGTAACTTCCTACTTAAAGTTAATTTAATCTTATTATTTTGAATGTTAACAAATGCAATATGAATTATATATAAAAGTTATTTGATTTTAATTTTTAACTTTTTATTGAATTGTGTATTATTTCATTTGTACAAAATATATGAATTGATTTTATATAAAAATCAGTTTAAGAACTGTATGTATATATGTATATGCACATATATGTATATCAACAAATTGATAAAATTTTTTCGAGTATAAATATAATAATATTGAATAAAGTCACAAAAATAGTTTCATAAGAATATGGTGAATCAACAACTGTTCTCATTCTTGGGCATTGATTTTACAAGCTTTGTCGACTGACTTCATTTCCTACAAATCTCCTTATACTTTGATGAGAATAATCTTCAATGGGCCTTCTAATTTGAACATTAAAAGTTAATGATATTCGTGGAACTACTGGTAAGAATGTAGGATTCGTCGCGCAGTTTGAACAGATTGGTCCTCCAGCAACAATTCCTGAATTACTCTGAAATTTTATATATACATATATATATTTGTTTTTATTAAAATGAAGTTTTATATTTAAAATCTGATTTAGTATGTTTTAGCAATCTTACAAGTTTGATTTCTTCCCGCATCAAAACAAGGGGATTTTCCTCATTCGAAAATAATAAACCACAAAAGAAACATTTTAGTGGATTGTTGGAATCAAAAGTTCTTCTTGAAGCAAAATATTCAAATTTTTCCTAAAAAACATTTTTAATTTGTGTACATTTCGAATACAAAATTTATTGTAAATTTAAAAGCATAACTTTACTCACTTGAGCTTCCAGTAAAATATAATATAGAGTTGTTGAAATAAGGAGGCATCTTTTAGCTCTTGTAACTGCTACATATAGCAGATTATATTCAGCCTCATCTACAGTAACTGTAAAAATAAAAAAACTATAGAATAATCATTATGTTATAATTAAACATATAGACAAATTTAAAATTTAGATGGAAAGTGTAAATCATATAATAATAGAATATTAGAACCAAGCTGGCTCAGATAGTATGAAGTGACTGTAATGCCACACAATGCAGTTTTGTGTTTAAGTGCAGAATTTTATTTTTTATATTTGCTTTTATCCAACTGTAGGATCCATCCAGCTTTCTTTCAGTTAAGTATCTGGGATAATCCTGGGCAAAACACATGCTGTTAGCCACATCATTCCTTCTTTTGAAGCTGCAGCTATTGAATCAATGGAGCCATACACCTATTGCTCCTAAACAGTAAACTTGGTGTAATTGTAATTGAATTGGTCCTTTACTTTTACTTTATATTTCAGTAATTTGATTAAAATTTTTTACTTTATTATTTATGATACTCAGAATCTATGTAAAGAATTTATGATGGAAAAATCTCTCTAAGTCAATTTAACATTACATAACTCTATAAATTAGCCATGTTGAAGAAAGTTGTAAACCAATATGTGATTTTTTTAATAATTTTTCTATTTAGATTATAGAAGTGTTTTTATTGCAATGAAAAAAATGTTTAATAAAAGAAATTATTTAAATTCAAAAATAAAAAAAAACTCCAAAATCTTAAGTTAACTTAAAATTAGCAAATAACTATAAATAAGCAAATTTAAAAATATGGACAAAGAAAAAGCATGAAATGTTTTTTGTTTCTTGTAAAGGATGAAATTTGTTGACTGCAATTGCTAAATAAATCAAAACTTTCACATAATATATTTACAATACTTTTAGAAGTTGGTATAAATACTGTAATACAAATACAGGTAATTCATACTTCAAATTTAATTAATTCCAAGAAATCGTTCAAACTCTGAATTGTTCAAGGTCCAAAATCAATTTTTTCCATTAGAAATAATGGAAAGTTAATTAATTCATTTCAGGCCCTAAACAATATTCAATTTTTTGATATACTTAAAACACCAAATACACATAATTTAAAGTAAAAATAATACTATTAAATGTCTTAAATAATAAATTAAAACATGAAAACAATAAATAAAATATGTAAATACTTATAATAAAATGAAAATTGCATTTATTGGTCATACTCTATCAACTTCATCATCTTAAACATGACTCCCAGATCTGTCAGGTGTAACACTTTCATGCTTTGCCATAAGTTCCTTTTTCACTTCAGTCATTGATATTACAACCTTTTTCTTAGGCTTTGTTGCTTCCATACATTTCTTGGATGCCATACAAGGTGCATTCCATAAGTAATGCAACCAAATTCATAAAAAATCATTTATTGAACATATTTTTACAATTAGTCAAAAATCTTCAAAATAGCACCCTCCTGCATCAATACACTTGTGAAGGCAATGTTTCCAGGCCTGGAAGGCATTCTGAAAGGCCTTCTCCGGAATGTTCTTTAGAGCCGATGTAACATAAGCCTTGATGTTTTTGATCGTGTCCCAATGTTCCTTTCATGATCCCTTTTAAATGAAGAAACAAAAAAAAGTTGGCTGGAGCCAGGTCAGGACTGTAGGGAGGCTGGGGAACCAATGGGGTATGAGTCCTGGCCAGGAAATCATTGACAACGAAGGCACTGTGGCTTGGTGCATTGTTGTGAGGAAGTTTCCACGCGTCCTTGATGTCGCTTTGGCAGTGTGTTACCCTACTTTTCATTCTTTTGAGCACTTCTAAGTAGAAAACAGTGTTCATAGTGGTCCAGACAGGTATGAATTTGTGGTGGATAATGCCACTGATGTCAAAGAAGATAATGAGCATGGTTTTGATCCTGGACTTGCTCATGCGTGCCTTCTTGGGGCAGGGCGACACTGGGGCGTGCCACTCTGAACTCTGCCTTTTTGTCTCAGGGTCATACTCAAAGATCCATGACTCATCATCGGTGATAACTGAGTTTAAAAAATTTGAATCATTTTCACACATTTCCAAGAGTTCTTGGCACCGAAGCATTCGCATGTACTTTTGTTAGTCGGTCAACACTTTTGGGACCAGTTTGGTGCACACCTTTTTCATGTTTAAATCTTCAGTCACAATGCGATAAACGGTCGTTTTTGTCATGTTTAGAGTGTCTGCTATCAATTGAAGGCTCAACTGTTGACCAGAGTTCAAACAATCACGCACATGCGTCACATTTTCGTCGATTCAGGAGGTTGATGGACGTCCACTGCAAGGTTCATCAATGATCTCCTCTCGGCCATCCTTGAACAACTTGTGCCATCGGAAAACTTGTAATTTGGACAAGCAATCACTCCCAAAGGCCTACTAGATATTGATACATACAAGTTATTGATACATGTGTTCAAGAACTACCGTGAATAAATAACAAGTGACATTAAACAATCGGCGGTCTGCCGGTGGCTCCCCTCGAGGAGGAATCAGTTGTGAGCAGTCGCAACCATCACCAAATTCGGTACTAAACACAATATGCATGCGCAACTCAGATGCAAGTGCTGATTGGCTAGCGTATGTCGGATGATCACTCCTCAATGTATTATTATCATTTTGCCAGACTAGATGATAGCAGTATTCATAATGACTGGTCAATTTGATAAATTATTAAAATTTATTATAATGCCCAATTTTGTTGGTCATTATTCATAATGCCCGTATTAATCACTTTGTCCATAACATATATATACACATATATTAGAAATTCTCCTGTCAAGCATTACAGAATACTTTTTATGAGAAAGTAGAGATTTCAAGAAATTCAAGAAGAATTGCTAATATTTCTACAGATTAAGTAGTTAATACTTGACCTTGATATTGTGATGATGTTTCTGCAGTCCTTGACAAAGTCATTCTTATTCAATGTTGCTCAAGTCAGATTTTATGGCCTACAGGGTCTTGGTTGTTGTTACTCTTTTACATCTAGAATTTACCTGACCAATTTTATATTATGTTTTTCCATACACATCCTTTTCAACAAAATAATGAGTCATTTTAATTCCATGTTGATAAAACAAAGATGAATTGTATGTACATTAATTGGATGAGTGATAACACTTTCTAATAATGGGCTTGTTAAATTGTTACTTCCAATTGGATAATAGAATGTCATATGGTCCACTATAGAAAGATTTTTTTTTTTTAAATTAGTCGCATTGTATCACTTCTATAACAATTTTTTTTTTAAAGTTTAAATTTTAAATTTAATGAAGTAAGTTTAAAATATATTTGCCAAAATATTTAAAAATGCAATTTAAATATGTCGTGTGATGTTCATTGTGCATGAACATCGCACACGATCACTGCAACGCAAGTGCAATCAAAGATCCAAAATTGATAAAATGTTTATTCTATAGCTAATATTTTCACAATATAAGTAGTCTATACTTTCCATCAGAACATAAAACGAATATAACCAAAATTTCATCTGGATTGGACAAAAATGCAAGATTTATAAGGAATTCACACACACACACAGATGATGGCTTTTGTATTAGTAATATACACACATTCCTTGCCATAAAAATTAGTGCACCAAGAAGGGGTTGTCAGAATCAAATGAAATTGTACATTCAAGTATAATGGTGATATAAGTAAGTGATTACAAAATGAAAGCAAAAGGATCATTTATTGCAGGAAAAACTACAAATAAAAGGAGGTTCTAGTACCCTGTTGGACCACCTCTAACATGAATATATATGATATGATACAGACAGGTATGGATGCCATACCTGTCTGTATCATATCAGATGCCATATGGTATCCTGTGGCATCTCAGTCCACAGTTTCTGCAAATGGTCCTCTAGTTTGGTCAAACTCCTAGGCTGTCTAATTTGGTGTCCCAGGTGATACCAAACATGTTTGATTGGTGACAAATCAGGAAAGCAGCCAGGCGAGGAAAGTGTGACAATGTGTGACAGAGTCAGTCCTGTGACACCTTTGCTGTGTGTTGTTGAGCATTGTCCTGTTGGCAAATGGCTCTTGGAAGCTATGCCATAAGAGGCAACACATGTGGCTGCAGGATGTCACTGACCTACAGCTGGGCTGTCACGGTCCCTTGGATCACTACTAGAGATGACTGGATGTTGTATATGATGGCACCCCAGAACATCATGGAGCAGTACACTGCCCCACAGCTGGGCAGTGTACTGCTCCAAAGCATAGGCGGGATTGGGGCATTCACCACAGGACCTCCAGACACGAACACAGCCTTCATCAGTGCCCAGACTGAATATGGATTCATCACTATAGACAACCCAGTTCCATTCTGTTGTGGTCCAATCCGTCAGGAGCAACACTATTCCAAATGCACGCGATGGTTGGTAGTGTCAATGGCAGCACATATAATAGCTGCAACGATACCAAATGTTCCTCATGCAAGTGTCTTGAAATGGTATGGACAGACACAGGGGCCTGTAATGATGGCACCACCTGTGTCTGGATGGTGGACAACAATACGACCGTCTATATGTATGTTTGTTAGAGGACCAGGTAGTCCTCTCGACTAGTGGTCTTACACATACAAGTGCTCAGGCTCAGGCTCAGGCCCTCAGCACTGTGTGTGCAAGCTCTCTATCATCCACTGGTCCCAACACCTTCTCACAGTGCTTCTCTTTATCCAATGATCCTTCCTCTCTCAAACTCAGTTCTTCAAATGGTCTCCAATTGCAACATAAAAGCATTTCTAGTGATAAAGCATTCTTATGCAACTACAGACAAGATGCCTTTGTCCATTTTTTACAAGCCAAGGGAGATTCACTTTAAAGCCCTTTGTTGACATTACACAATGAGCCATCATGCTATAATTGTAATCATTTCCATATCTGCTTGAGACTTATCTGCATGCCAAGTTTTGTAGTGATATGACAACTCTTTCTTGGTGCACTAATTTTTATGGCAATGAGTTATATAAAAATGAATTTTGGTATATGAAATAATATGTAAAAGATTACGTGGTATGATCCAAAAGTTCGGGGATTGCAGTAATCTATGACAACAAAAGCATGCATTTGAAGTTACAGCGTATGAAATGGATTCTACCAAACCACCTCTACGTGTTCAGGTTAATTTCGCCCATGTCATGTGATTAAACAGCAAGCTCTGCTGTTTTTTCCGGAGATAGTTACCTTTGTTCTGTGACGTAATAAAAGTGGAGTTTCAAGAACAACCCCCAACATTAAATTTTGTCAGCATTTAGGTAAAACACCTACGGAGATTTTAAAATTGCTAAGAAAGGCGTACGGTGATTTTACCATGGTGAAGTTGAAATGTTGGAGGTTGTTCTTGAAACTCTACTTTTATTATGTCGCAGAACAAAGGTAACTATCTCTGGAAAAAAACAGCAGTGCTTGCAGTTTAATCACATGACATGGGCGAAATTAACCTGAACACGTAGATGTGGCTTGGTAGAATCCATTTCATACGCTGTAACTTCAAATACATGCTTTCGTTGTCATAGATTACTGCAGTCCCCAAACTTTTGAATCGTACCATGTATATATATGTATATATACATATATATAAAGATATGCATTTTCATATTACATATATATAAAGATATATATATTTTGTAAAATTCATATTCCAAGTTAATGAACTGATAATTTACATAATAAAAGGATAATAAATTTAGAAGGAAATTAAAATAAATGTTTAAAAAATAATTCATCCTTGAAACATTTATTTTTCTCCCCCTAAAGTTATGAAAAATTATGTATAATATTGATTTTTCATTTTGTAACAATAAATTAATAATAATGATAAAAATAAATTATTAATGTTTGATTTATATATTATTTATATAAATTATAATTTTACTTGTTGGTAACTGATGTCCTCGGAAATTATCCAATTCAGTAACAAAGTCATCCAATATTCGAACTGTGTCAAATTCCAAACCCTTTGACTTGTGTCCAGTTGTAAAAACTACATCTGAAAAATAAATAGTTTTAATAGCAATTAAATACTTTATGAATAAAAATTTACAATAATTAAATAAAAAATTAACTAAATTACCAACAATCGCCTAAAAATCGGGCTATAAATTGACTAATTAAATGATAGATATAAAGTAAATTTGTTACTAGAGGTAGACATTAAGCACAGTCTCTTATCTAAGTTAATAATTATAATTTTAGATAAATATTAAATAAATTTAGAATCTTCTGGAATAAAAGAATTTAACCAAGTAAGGTTATATCTAAATTAATATACTTCTGGAAGTGAAAACTTGCTCGGGTCTGGGTGGCATAACTGGCAAGTGCACTGCACGGCAAGCGAAGGTTGCAGGTTCTAGCCCCACCCCGAGTCAGTTCTTTTATTGCAGAAGGTTCTAAATTTATTTAATATTTATTTAAAATTATAATTATTAACTTAGATAAGAGATGGCACCTAACATCTACCTCTAGTAACAAATTTACTTTATATCTATCATTTAATTAGCCAATTTATAGCCAATTTTTAGGCGATCATTGGTAATTTATTATATACTCATTGGGCTTAGAGATGTTTATTTATGAAAAATTAACTGTTAATGACTTATTCAAATATTAATACATAAAAACACCTACTAGCCATATCCAAAGAATATGAACATTTTTCTTTGATTTTCTGAATATATGTAGGAATATTTGATGTATGCTGAAGAACTAAGTGAATCCTTCCTAAGAGTTCTTTGTCATCAGCTGATTTTGCATATTGATTTAAAGTGAGAAAGTCTCTAAAACGTTTTATGAATTTATCTTTGATCAAGTTATTATCATTTGAATTTCCTGAAAATTTACAAATAATAATCTTCATTAGTTCAATTAAATATATAAGCTTTTTCTTAAATTATTTTTTATTTTATTTAATAACATTAAGATAAATTTTCCAAATATAATTAATAATAAATTAAACACACATACCAGCAGTTAATAAATGATAAATGTCAACAATCTGATCCAAATTATATGCTTTAATTCCCTAAAAAATATAAAAATTTCATAAAGTACGTTAGTATTGTTTACTGGCTTAGCAACATTATACAGAAATATATATAAATGCAGATATATTACTCCATTTAAATGTCCATGTATACTTCTTGGTTCGTCACTTCTTAATTCTTGTATGCAACAGAGTCGAATCACTTCATTCAACAAATTCAAATTTGTTCTTGCAATTATGCATATCTGACCTTCAGATTTTCCTGTTATGCATCCTAATTAAATATAGAAAATATGTTTGTTTATAAAAAAAATGTCACATAAAACACTATAACATAAACAACAAATACAAACCTGATTGTATTCCTCCTACAAGTGTTTTGTTAGATATTTGTTTTGTTACTTCCAAAATACATGATGCTACATATGCTATTTCAGGTCCAAACCTAAATGACTAAAACAGAATTTTATTTATCTAAAACTATTTCACTAAAATTAGTAATTTATATTTTTTAATAAATTTTATGAGACAAGGAAGCATTTGGAATATTAATTAATTTCAATTAATCAACTTTCTATATATTTGATAATTCTTCAAAAGTTACAAACTATATGCAAAATATAAAATCATAACAAATAAATAAATATTATATGTATTTGTTGGTTCACATATAATAAATAAATAACATAATAATATAAATAAATTTCATACTTGAGTTAGATAATAAGTATGAGTACAATTCACTTCCTCCAAGGCATTTTTGGCTCCTCTAAAACCATAAATTTGTTGATGGGGATCACCAACTAAAATTTTTGGACATGGTTGTTTCAAGAGAAAATCTAACATTGCTGATAAATTAAAACAAAAGAAACAAAAATTGAACCAATTCAAAATATCTTAAAATTGTAAAATGAATTTTATTTTTCTCATATATTATATACCTCCATTGCAATCCTGTGCTTCATCTATCAAAATACAATCATAAAATGAAAGATCAGGCTGACTAAGTTGATAAAGTTTCAGATAAACATCATGAACAATATGGACAGGACTATTTTTATCTTTCATTTTATTCCATAGATACTCTGCATCATCTGCAGCATTCTACAAAAAATCTTATTACTCTTTACAGATAAAACTTGGAAAATAATAATAAAAAATAAACATACCAGCATATCTTTGTGAGATAATATATTTATTTCATTTGGATCAGTCTGTTGATATGAGGAAACATGAGCAGTGGTAATGTACAAGTCAGCTGAATTCATAAATGTTTCAATTGTATTTAGTACTACACGTGCATAGTGATACTTATGAACTGACTCTGGTTTAGTTTTTAACAATGTTATTATATCAAGAGGTTTTATTTTTGAAACAAGTTTATTGGCATATCTGGAATAATTAATGTCTAATTAATTAATTTTTAAATTCGGGAAAATAATGAATAAAATAGATAATAATCTTACTTTTTGCCAATTTTTGTCCAAGCTAATGAATGAGCCGTTCTGCATTCAACATTGCAAGGAAAACATGTTTTGGCATAATCACATACTGATCTGTAAAATTATACTCATTTAAATATCAAATCAGTCAAATTCTCAATATTTTTATTTTTAAAAATTAAGATCTTATTATACAATCTAGAATCAAAATAAACATTAAATATATTAAACTTTAAACTGCAGCTTAAAAATTTTATGTAAATTTAAAATCTACATCAAATGTATTGTAAAGTTTGGTGCTCACATAAAACAAATTCTAGAGACTAAACTCAGGGTTTGTTTTATGAAAAATTTACAATATAACTTGACATACACAGACACATACATTTATTCAGGATTAACTATTATTAAATCATGTTTCATCAGAAGATATAAAATTAATTTTAAAATTTTACTAAAAATTAAGCTGGATTTTACCAAATATATTCTGTAAGGTGCAAGGCACTAACTCTTATAATGCTTTATTATATTTTAACAATGATTGTTGCAGATATACATAATAAACAATGAATGAAGCAAAAGCAAATAGAAGCAAGAGTATTTTTTTAATTTTTGCTTAATCATTTTTATTTTCTTTCGAGATATAAAAATGTTAATGTATGAGTTTCCTTATTAAAAACTTAATTCATTCAACATAATGTACTGGCTGTTAATAAATATTTAATGAACGTTTAAATTAAATATCTAAATTTTTACAGATTTTAAGAATATTAATATATATAAAAATTTAGTTTCCTACACAAATAATTCAAATATTATTTCATCTTTTTTATTTTAATAGAAATAATGTAAAGTTTTAATAAATTACATTATTTCTGTCCCTTGATTATAATATCATCATCACTTCTACTCTAACTACTTATTGTATTGATATACAATAAATACTGTATGATACCTGTAATGTAACTTTAGAACTTACTTAATTAAATCTTATAAGTATCATATTCATAAAATTTATTATATAGCTGTTTCTTGATTTTTGCATATTGATTTTTTGGACAACTTTCATATATGATATTCAGAAACATAGGAAGAGGGAAAAAGTGATCCAGCTAAAAGGAGAGAGAGCTATTGCTTTCTCCCTTTTTCTTGCTCCATGGGAGAAAGCAATACCTTTTTCTTGCTCCAAAGGGAGAAAGCAATACCTTAAGGTATTGCTTTTTCCCTTTTTCTTTCCTCTGGATTCTCTCTGGAAACATTATTCATTTTATAACATGCAATATTGTTCAACTTTCAAACACTTTTTTTTTTTAGGAATACATTATGTTTAACAGTTAAGGCTTGTCTGTATAAAACAAGAAAAATATTGATGATTCTTTCATCTGTTGTATAAGACATATTTTCAAGATACAATTTGATTAAAGCTTAACTGATATAACATCTTTATTAATCCACTTAAAACTCTAAAAATATAGAACAACATATAGGTATATACCAGGCATGGGCAAATGCAGCTCCACAGAGCTCTTTTTGAGTTACATGCGGCTCTTGCTGGAAGTGCTATCCTTCCCAGCCTTACCATACTATCTGCCATGAGAGTACAGAATTGCAGCTCCCATGCATTTTGCAAAACCTACATTTCGGCTCCCACTGAACTCTTGCTTGCCCACCCCTGGTATATACAGTCTAATGTATAAACTATAGAATGAAAAATAAATGAAGAGACGTAATGAACGAAAGCATTTTCAACACATTGTATGAAAGCAGTTACACTGGAAGTAGTTTCATGTTATTTGAATGACACAGAAACCAAAAGAAAGGAGAACTACAACTGTACTTCAGCCTGTAAAATTCAAAACTAGTCAGCATCAAAAACAGCCAATTTTTTGATATTTCTAGATTTCTGGAAGCCAAATATTTGATCCAGTACTGTATTCAAAAGTTACATAAACTATTTTAAATAGAATTTTTTAAACTTCAATTTAAAATTAACTGTTAGATCAATAACTATATTTTTCAACAAAGTACATTTGCATGTATAAATATTTTAGAATTAAATTCCAAAAATTTTATCTGTTATTTATAATTTTTTTTCGAGTTAGGGCTAACCTGATCAAAATATAATTTAGATTTTAACTAGATGTGATGATAATAAAATTATAACTGAAATGTAATAGTAATCATTTTTGAATAATTCAAATATATTTTCTTCTACTATAGAATTAATTATATTCACAAGAAATATTAAAAATACATTATCTTATTTATCTTAATGCTTTAAAAGAGAAAAGATATTACATAGAAACAAAAACATTACACATGAACATGAACAGAACAGGAAACAATTACAAAGTAACAGATTCAATTTGAAAACAATTATTGGTTAACTACTAGGAACATTAGTTTGTATACAGTATATTCTTTGTAACTATTAAGTGCAATTTTTCTTTGATAAACTGTAAATACAGCAGAACCCTTGTTATTTGAGCCCCAATTAATTGAGATTCTGTATTATCCAAGGTGAACCTGTAAGGGAATATGCTACTTTTCTTATACTGTAATTCTTATGAATAAAAGAAAGTTTAAAATGATAACATGTATTATAAAATTGTTTTGGTTAACTATTACAATTTTTTGTGTTACTACGCAATTAAACTTTTAGGTCTTATCACACTGACTAAACTGACCAGAGGAATTTATTAATTAATCATATACACCAATTAGTAGTTTGGTGTGAATATAAATTAGTAAGTAAAATTTTTATAATTTAGAAAGATTTAAATTGGGTTTTAATATAATACATTATATAATGCAGGTACAGTACATAAATGACAGTACTGGTTTCTGTGCTGTGGTTTCACACCTAGCACTGAAAAGTTAATGTAAAGGAATAAATGTTATTAATAGAAGTTAAAATTAGTGGATGATACATCAATATAAGTAAGATAACTTTATAATGATAAAATATATTTAAATTAAATTAGACCAAATAAAGTGCTTTGTACAATATAGAGAAAAGAAAAATGTGAGAAAGAGTGTTTGAAATTGTAATTACAAGCTGAGGAATGGCTTTTTAAATGTTGTGAATTTTTACAAGTTTGATTTTAACTTTCAACTGTCTTTGTTATATACCTATTCTAATTTTAATAGACTGTTATACACTTAATGTTTAAATTGACAAATTGTCTAATTGAAGAGGGGCCATTACAAAGCCCAAAATGCATTTTAGATTGGTAATTATGTTGCTAATAAGTTAACATATTTATTTAAATGGGTGTATATGATTAAATAATAAATTCTTCTGGCCAGTTTAGTCAGTGTAATAAAGCCCTAAAAGTTTAATTGTGTAGTATAACAAAAAAATTGTAATAGTTATAATAGAGGAAAAAAGCTATAGTAATATAATATGTTTTGATTAACTTTTATCATTTAACTTCAATATGAGATGAATCATTAATATTAAAATGTAACTATAAAAATAGACATTTTTATTCTTAAAACTATTGTACTTATTAGATATATAAAAAAATGATGTAAAAATTGTTGTTCTTATAAATGATTAAATTCACTAGGACTTCAAAGTGATATATCACATAAATCTTTTATATATGTAATTTTTAATTTGAAATAGCTGTGGCTATCTATTTTATCTGCAGTTTCAGTTATCCAAGATAACATCAGTCCACATTTACTTGAATAATATGGATTCTACTATAATTAATTTAATCTGTAAAATATCTCTGAAACAATAATATTATATAATATTTTATACAACATAACAATTAATTTAAAAAAGTTTATATATTCTAATACATTCAAATCAAAATTAACTAATCTTTTTACTAGAAAAGTTTTCACAATATCTTGCATTTAATATAAAATTCCTTCCAGCAAATATTCCCAGCTGTATCAGTAGAAATAATTCCCGATTGATACACCAATAATATAGTTCAATCATAAATTATTAATGTAAGTTTATCATTTATATATACTTACTTATTAAACATAACATTTAAAAATTTCATGTGTGGCCGAAGTCTTGTATATTCAATCAGAGTAGATGTTTTTCCAGTACCTGTATTTAAAATTTCAAAACTATTTATACTAGTATATAATTAATAATATAAATAATAGTTTATAATCTAAAAACTTATGCCTTAAAATTATGCTATGTTAAATGATTTTGCCAAAACAACATTTATAGAAATGAAATTTTTCATCAAATATTTAATGTCATATAATATAGAAAAATGAACCTAGTTAGAATAAAAATGATTTCAATAATCTTTGTACATATAAAGATAACAGCTATTTTGCAAACAGATATGATATTTAAAAAGATAATAAAATTAAACAATTAAAACAGCAAAACTGTATTTGGGACAAGACTATGTCTCGGAAACTAACTACTTAGTGGGATCGCTCTGACGCTCAAGGCGGGTCTGTGATGCTCTCATTCTCCAATCTTCTTTGGTATTGCTGGTTTTGAGTGAGATCATTCAAACTTCGTTGGCCATAGCCATGACCATGAGGTCATCCACAATGCCTTTTCATGAAATTAACCTATCCAATGTTGAAATTTCTCTCTGTTGCATGATACGCTAGGTTGAATTTTTGTCAATGCAAAAATTTCCCATTTTTGAAAAAAATAATGGTGGCTATTGTATCGTTCGCAATTATTTTTTTATTTTTGCATAAACGAAATATATATATATATTAATAAATATAAAAAAATAATAATTATATTTCAGAAGTTAGTTTTAATATAAAATTATAACGATGCGCCATCTAGTTTCAAAAAGTTCTGATGATGAAACAAGATATCTCCAGTCAATCAGTCAAAGTTAGTCCATGGTGATCAGAAATATGTGGGGAATAACACGGGACAGGTAAATGGGTTTTTCAAAAATTTGTTTGTGAAAATTCAATTTAGCAACATTCACTTTATGAACTTCCCAACGCACGTGTTTGTCAAAATTCGATTTCACAATATTCGTATTTCCAACTTACAAACGCATGTGCAAATCTCACACTACTGCCTGTTTGTAGAGTGTGTTGCCATTTTGTAATTTATTGTGTTTTGGTTCTCAGTCGACTGACTACCTACAAGTCTGGTTTTTTTTATGCACACATGATTTGGGCACCTAATACTCTATGCCAAATTTCAACTCCTGACATTACTCCTTCATACCTCTAAGCTGGTAAGACAACAAGCAGTACGATTTTAAAAACAAGACATAGTCTTGTCAATACATTAAAATAATCTTTAAACTGTAACATGAAAAAAAGAAAATCACAAGAAAAAAATTATATATTTGTTTATTGTTGCATTATTTGCTATAAATAAAATAAAATTGTAAACAAACCTGCAAAAGCAATAATCTTCACAATTTGGTCTTGTTTTATTTCATGGTTGATGATACGCATTTGTTCATGGGTATATTTTATATTTCTTAGATTGCTAGTTTAATAAAAAAATATTTTAAAAATTTATTTTAGTAACCTATTTATTATAAACTATATATTAAATTTAATTTAAAATTATATTTAATATACAATTTAGAGATATACTATATTATTATAGGCTCAAATTTTTATTTTTAAAAATTACATTCAAAAAATAAACATATATATTTTACAATAATAAGTTGTAAAATGAAATAAGTTATTACAATCCTTTTTATTCTGAAGACCAGAGATTAAAAAGAAAGAAATAGAGAATTAGGTCTATAAACATTCATTTAAATTTAAAAGATATTTTATTTTACAAAGTATTATTTCAAATAAGTAAATATCTTTCAAAGATATTCTTGATGTTCTTTCATTTGTAAATATTTAAGACATTTAATGATTTTACACTTTTTATGATTCACCACTTTTACATATAGTAATTTTGATTTTAATGCCATTCATACCTCACTATTTTAACCAGAACAATCATGTTATTAGCCACAGATACTCAAATATTTTTCCCTAACCTTGGAAATGGCTGATTTGTAAGAAAAGCCTCTCAACTCTCCTTGGGAATGTGGACTACTTGTATCATTTTTTAAAGTTAAAAATTTTTAATTTCTGCCTTTTTTATTTTTATCTTATTTACTGTATTTATATTACATATTGATTTCATGATTTTTTAATCTTGAGAAATGATGTTCATTTTCTACACAATCATATTTGATGTTAGCCATCTTCTTGATGATAAAGTTATGCTTAAAAGTCTTGCTTACTTTCCCATGTTTGCCATTACAATTGTATTAATGCCCATAAAAATTTTTTATTAAAATAATTCTAAAATAATAAGAGTTTACATTTATTTTTAAAATGTATAAAAAATTTGAATAACTTTCTAAATATAATTTTAAAACTTCTTTATTACTTTCTTATTTTTAAGAATATTAACACTAAACAATTTGAAATAAAATTTTTCTTATATCAGTTTATGTTATAAAATTATGTAAAACTAACAATATATCTTAAAAATACCTATAATTATTTAAGTTAAAATATCTTTTAAAATATTTCAAGTTTGATTACTAATGATTCAAATAAAATTATTTACCCATATCTAATCATGCTTTGCTGTCCTATTGATTCTTGACTTAATGTTTTTATATCATCTTTTTGACCTTTCCATTGGTTTTCATATGCATAAAGAGCATAAAAAACTCTGTAATGAAGCCTTAAAAAGAAACGTAGAAAAATTGTAAAATAAATAGTTCATATGAAATAAATTTTTGATTTCATTAATTAATTTTTTGATAAATATTTAGTAGAAAAGCATTATTAAATGTATTAATATATATATTTATAATAACTGTATTATAATTGATAATAAGAGTAGAATTTGAGTACTCAATATACAACAATTCAATACAGTGAGCTGCTTTATTTTATCTCTTCTGCCCATTTATGAAACAAAACAGTTGATAAAAATGAGCATCAACTGACATTTACATGAACAAAATATTCTAATTGTGAGTGCAATGAGATTGAACTTCCTACATACTCTGATTATATGTGAAGCTTAGTGATAACATCCTTCATTGTAATACAGTTGTATAGTTTAATAAACTTTATCTTTACATTACAAATCCTTCTATTGATGATTGCAATTTTATTATACTCTTAATTAATCTTCTTAATAGCTATTTTTAATTTGATATAAATTTTAAGGACTTATCAGACCACAGTCTTCAATTGGAAAGTTCATTGAGATTTTATTAAACCAGTCAATTTAATAAAATTCTAACACTGAGATTTATTAAATTAAAAATAGCTAGTTAAAAGATTGATTAAAATATAAAACAAAAAGCAAATACAGTAAGACCCTGCTTAACACTGCCTCGATTAATGATGATTCGATACATCATGGTCTAATTGAAACCTTTAAAAAAGCCCTCAAAATTTATGCCGATTCTAATTATCATGGCATTTCATTGATTCATATATAATACGATTATTTACAAACACGAAACAATCAGCAAAAGATGGTAATTCGTTGTAGCACCATGCTTTCCTTAAATCTACGTTTGTTTGGCGCAATTTTGAAAAAAATATAACATTGTGGATGCCATAGGAAATATCGACTTTGCTTGGCAAGAATTAACCAATAAATGCAGGAACAAAGTGTGGAAAAAGTTATAGCTGGAGGTATCCAAGAATTCTCAACAAGAAGAGCCTATTGCTGTATGTTAGGTTGGTCAACCTAATTGATACAGCAGGACTAGGAGATGTAGACAAGCAGGATATTAAGGAGTTACTGCAGGTTTCTGGGAGGCGCCTTACCAATGACAACCTTCAAGAACTAGAAGAACTAGGAATTCGTGTAGAACTGGAAAATATAGATTCTGAAAATGAAAAATCCAAAGAATTTCTCTACAGATTTCCTTAGTAAAACTTTGGTAATGATAACTGAAATCATTGATCAAATTGTAGTGAATGATCCAGATTTTGAGAGTGCAAAAGCACTCCTTTCAAAATCTGTATCATTAGAAATACGATACAGATCAAGACGAAGTGTTTTGGATGCAATCTCTTGCTACCGACATTTTCTTAAGGAAAGAAAATGACAAATGAAACTATATGACTTTATCACAAAAAAACAAGAATTTCAGAAGAGCCAGAACCTTCATCACAAAAAATGAAGTTTACATTTCTGTGAGCATATGTTTATATGTTATTTAACATATATTATTATGCAAATTAATATAAAAATAATTTAAAATTAAAGTAAAATCTGTTTACTTTTGGTTGCATGCCCTTTCCATATTTATTCTGTTAAAATTACCTCGTTTAACACTGTTTCTTTTAGCTCTTTGTCATCTAAGAACCCACAAGTTAAGCGGGGTCTTAATGTAATTATGATTATACTCTATTTAACTTGTTTTTTTGATTATTTAGTGTCTTCACTAACTTTTGTTTTGATAGCTTTCATTTCTATCATTTTCAGGCAAAAATATTTGAACATCAAATTACAAAAGTCAAATGACTAAAATCAAACACAAACAGAATTTTTCAATTTAATTACAAATCAAATAGAATCAAAACAGAACACTTAAGATACAAATACACTATAACTTAATAAAATCATCAAAAACATTTTTTTTAAATTTAAATTAAGTATGCCTTTATACAGCATACAGTAGCTGCTACCCAAGACATACCAGAAAATGTACTTGCCTTGCTCACCCTGATACTTCAATACAGTAAACCACACCACAGTATCATAAGAATCAACTAAGCAATCTGTAGCAGGACATACAAAGTTGGACAATTACAAGAATGCTTGATGAAAATAAATATTGTCTTCTGACTAGTAGATTGACAAAGGAGCCATGTCTCAGTCCAAACTGACTCAAATTATTCACACAAAAAATTAAAACATACAAATCGGCAGACTTACAACTTTGACGAGACTGCATTATTTTATCATTTGCAACCATCAGAGATGTATACAGTTTGTGATTCAAAACTTAACCAGCAAACACAGTACAAGACTACACTAAGCACTATAACATAATCCAATGACAATTCTAGAATTGTTTTAATACACGATGCAGTGTAATCCACTTGGCTTATTTTCATTTTTATTTCAGTTGATTATTTCGGTTGACAACAATAGAAATACAACACGGTTTCAAGTTATCAAAATTCTAGAATTGTCATTGGGTTATGTTATAATGCTGATGACAGTGATATACATTTATCATTGATTATGGGTACAGCCAAAAGGTGTCTAGCCCTTCAATCAGAAAAATTTTACACTCAAAACAATTATAATGCTATTGGTATTGAATAAGCTCACAATTCAGTTGAGTGAATGACAAAGTTTTTAAAGACTGTTTAACCAAAATTAATCAAGAAATTAAAAGTAAAAAGAGAAAAACATTTTGCTAATTTTAGATAATTACCCTGTTCATTATAATCTACAACACTGTCTTTCAAACACTGAGTTTTTCCAAAAAGCACATCAATTGCATGACCTTTGCACATGGATATCATTTGTAATTTTATATATTATTATTGTAAGCAACTTGTGGAAAACAGACTGGCTAGCATTAAAAATAGCAAAAGACAGATATCAACATTTGTGTAGTCATTAAATTGTCAATCGAATCAGTCAAACATGAAACTATTCAAAATTATTTTATAAAGTTTGATCCCACAGAAACTAAAGAAATTCAAGTTAATGATAACACTTAAAACAGAAGCTGCTACAGTATTTTTGCAGAATAACTGCCATGCCAGTCTACCTGAGAGAGACCATAAAATCAGATATTTCCATATGGTAAAAACTGGCATCCTGGATTAAGTAAAGTTATTCATCCCTCTGTAGAGGGTGCATTAAAAATTGATCTCCGGTCGGCGTTGAGCAGGCACGTAGGTACATGTGCTCCTGCTTTCAATCGTTTTTTTTCGGTGGCGATTTTGATTTACGGGTGGAACATATATATCGTTTGACTTGTCTCCACGAGAGCCTTCATCTGATACGTGTTTTATGTGTTGTGCCATTTATAAGGAACTATAACGAAGACATTTTAGTAGGCTTTGGGCTAATTGCGGGCTTCGTGCGTAGGAGTAAGGATTTTCGCCGGCACGGGAGCTTAGTGGACTATATCGTAAGTGATCTTATCAAATGTTATATGAATCAAGCGCTTTTGTACGGTGTTATACGCTTCATCTAGGAGTACCAGAACAAAGACCATTGTTCTCTTAGAACCACGTGGTCGCATTCTTCGCTTCTACTGTGAAGGCCCTTTTGTGTGGGGTATTACTGGGATCATCATCTGAAGCTCTATTCACTGTGCTATTACTGTACATTTATAAACTGTTTTCGTGCTGTTACGCCAGCAAACCTACTCGGCCATAATTGTGTAAATCGCGGGCCTCGTATTGTCGCGATCGAGCTCAACTGTAGCTTGTTGGCTGTGTACATTGTCACGACTGTTTATATTATTTTTCGTGAAAGTCGAGCCATTTTTTACGGCGCAATAAGGGTAACTGTTGTAGCGGAAGGACAAAGCCAGTTGTCTCAGTACACGTGGCTCATTAGCTGATCGGCGTATCTTTTTCCTTTCGGCGTCGTCCAGCTGTCCGTCTTTATCTAGCCGTCCGCGCTGCCAAGCCATTTGGCGAAATCTAGTTCAAGCATTTTTTCTGGATCTTTCTTGACATCCCAATTGTCTGCTCTTTCGGTTAAGAAGTTTTGCTGATTTGTGTTAACATGGCTGAGTCTCAAGATATCCTCATGGGGCTAGGAGAGGAAATAAAGAAGAAGCTGTCCATCATCAAAGAATGTTTAGAGGCAACCCGCAACATGCGGACGGATCTCAAAGATAAAGCCATACAGAGTCTGGCTGGTGTGGGCAGTCTGATGCAGGAGCTCGAGAAAAGCTTTAATAATGTCATCAATCAGCAAAAACTCCACATTGACTCCCTCCAGCAACCTGTTAATAATGGCGACGGTTTGGGGAATTTAAGTCCCACAAGAAACAAGTGTACTTATGCGGACGTTGTGAGGAGGCCCTCACGTCCTGCTAACGATAAAGTTGTACTGGTTTATCCAGATGAGAATGCTGACAGCGAGGAGATTATTGGAAAAATTGAAAAGGAGGTGGACATCACCAATTTGGGCATAGGTGTAGCGGGTGTCCGCAAAATCAAAAAAGGGTTTGCTATAAACTGCAACAATAAAGAAGGAGCAGTTAAGTTGCTAAACACTCTAAAGAGCAGGGGAGATGTAAAAGTAAGAGCTCCCAGTCTAAGGGACCCAAGGATTATTATCCCAGGGGTTTCTTGGGGGATCAGTGAAGAGAAGATGAAAGAATACATCCTAAAACAAAATGCTCACATGCTCACTGAGGACCATATTAAACACGTCTTCTTCCTGGGCAGAGAAGAGAGGGGTATTCGGTCGTGGGTGTTTGTCATCACCCCTGAGCTCAGGAGGATGTTTGTGGAGGCGGGTGACACTCTATACATGGGCTGGAGGAAGAGAAAAGTATATACTTTTCACTACTACAAAAGATGTGGCAAGTGTTGGGAATACGGACATACTACTAAAATGTGCCACAATGAACTTCGCTGTACTGAATGTGCAGAAGCAAATCATTGCTCAAGAGAATGTAACGTGGAACCTCACGAAATGCTGTGTATTAACTGCCTGCGTTATAATAAGAGGTGCAGCCAGGATGCGGACCGTGTGGATCCCAGGCATGGGGCCCGTAGCTATCGCTGCCCTGTGTTAAACTACTACATTAAACTAAGTACTGACAGCACTAAGCAATAATGGAGCTAAAAATAGTGCAGATTAACCTCGATCACTGCTCTACTGCTGTAGATCACTTAATTAAGTTTGCTTTGGACCACAAGATCGATATAGCATTGATTCAAGATCCGTACGCTTCTTCTCGGATACTGGGTATTCCGGGGTGGATCAATTGCTATAGCCTTGGTTTGGCCTCTGCTGTGCTGGTTTTTAATAAAAGCATCTCGTCCTCTCTTATCGAGGAGCTATCGAATGAGTTTTCTAGCACTGTTTTAATTAGTGCGAATACTTCTAAATTTATTGTAAACTCTACTTATTTAAAACCATCTGGTGATATTGATGAACAGATTCTGGCCATTCATAGGCTTTTCTCTGCCTTTAAATTTCCTTACGTGATTGGTACTGATGCAAATGGTAGGTCGCCTGTCTGGTTTGACAGACTTCAAAATCCGAGAGGGGTGAGAATACTAGAACTAATATACGATTTAGATTTAGTCATTCATAATTTAGGGGGACCGCCTACATTCTCTTCCCACCAGGGAGAAAGCTATATTGATTTGACCTTAACTAAAGGTAGCATTAATATCAAAAATTGGAGAGTCTCGCTTGCTGAATCACTTTCAGGCCATAGGTATATTTTATTTGACGTTGAATTATGTACAGCTAGGACTCAAGAAACTAGCGAGCCTTTTAGTAAAAACTACAATGTCCATAGAGCTGACTGGAGCAGTTTTAGCGGAACATTCTCTGAAGATATTCCAGAGATTAATAATTTAATTCATCATAATCATCCGGTGGAATACATTATTCAAAAATACATAGAAATTATTCAAAAAGCTGCTGACAAAAGTATTCCACTCAAAAAATGGTATAGGCACTCTGTTCCCTGGTGGAGTCGTGAATTGACGGTCTCCAGAGCAGATGTTAATAGGTTAAGGCGTAGGTTTCAGCGATCTTGTGGTCCAGATCGTACAGATTTTAAGAAGCGTTATCTAGAAGCTAGGCGAAGCTATCAAAATTTAATTAAGTCTTCAAAAACTGAATCCTGGAAGAGATTCTGTACAGACAAGGGCAACATTGATCCATGGGGTCGCGTTTATAAATTATTAAAGAAGAGCTTTATTACTAGTTCTCCCAATTTAACTATCAAAAATGTTCAAGGCAAGACTCTGTACGATGACAGAGAAATTGCCAATATGCTCTTAAATCATTTCTTTCATATGGATAATACTGATAATGATAGTGATTCTCACAGTGATATAAGGAACTGTATTCAGCAACCTTACCATATGGGCGATGATCTGCCCTTTGTTCATTCGGAAATTAAAGAGGTCATTCTGGCTCAAAAGAATAAGAAGGCGCCTGGTCAGGATGGGTTGAATGCGGAGATCATAAAAAATGCCTTTAACACCTCGCCTGACTCCCTTGTTAATATTTACAATATGTGTTTAGCTGTTGGTGTTTTCCCCACAGCATGGAAGCATGCAGTGGTGAAACTCATTCCGAAGCCAGGCAAAATTCTGGATAATCCGAAATCCTTTAGGCCAATTAGTTTGCTCCCTGTATTAGGTAAAATTTTAGAAAAATTAATGATCAATAGGATAAATTACCACTTAAATCTTAAAAAATTCCTAAATAAAAACCAATTTGGCTTCACTCCTCAGATGAGTACTGTTGACCCCCTGATTAAAGTTAGGGATATTATGCAGCATGCCTTAAGTAACAAAAATATATGCATTGTTATCTCTCTGGACATTTCCTCAGCATTTGACACCGCCTGGCCCGTCTTCATTCTACGCGAACTTCGGACTGCCGAAGTACCAAAGAATCTGTACGATCTCGTGGTTAGTTACTTTCAGGACAGGAAGGTATCTTTAAGGTATAATACTGTAGTATCCACTAGGGATGTTTCGCTGGGTGTTCCTCAGGGTTCTGCTTCTGGCCCAGCTTTGTGGAATATTTTAATGAACACTGTTTTTAGGATCAAGCTTCCCGCCGGTAGTGAGCTCTTTGCCTTTGCCGACGACCTGCTTGTGACGGTGACTGACAAAAATATTTATTCTCTTAAAAAGAAAGCTAGTTCCATACTAGCCAGTCTTCAAAATTGGGCTAATGATACTAAATTAAATTTTAATACTGACAAGACTAAATTACTATTTGTAACGAGGAAGCGTAAGATTAGTAAACCACCTTTGACTTTAAATGGGAAGGTCTTGGAGTATGTAAATTCAATTAAATACCTGGGGGTTACTTTACATGACAAGCTTAGCTGGTCGCCCCATATCCGTGTGCAGTTGGGGAAGGCTGAGAAACTGCTACACATGTTTAATAGAATTGCGACCCTGCGTTGGGGACTTGCTTCTAAGACTTTAGATGTTATTTACGAGGGTGCTGTACTACCGTATCTGGGATATGCTGTAGGCGTTTGGGGGGATGCTCTCAAGTACCAAAAGAATAGGGATATGCTTTTAAAGTTTCAACGGCGTATTTGTATTAAAATAATTAAGGGTTATAGGACTATTTCAAGAGAAACTGCTTTACTTTTAGCTAACAAATTACCATTGGATCTTCTGCTTAGAGAGCATTATGATTATTTTAACATTAAGAGGGAAGGTACATTGCACCTTAATAATTATTGTGTTCAGTATGCTATCCAGGCTGGTGTGGAGCAGCTTCCTCACCCTGCATATTCACATGAAGATGCATTGATCGATTATGCTGACCACCATCCTGCTTAAGATATTCACTGATGGGTCGAAGTCCGAGCGCGGCACGGGGGCAGCTGTGGCTTTCCTGTCAGGCATGCAAGTTTTGCATTGTTTAGACTTTAAGTTACATCAGGATTGTTCCATTGTTCAGGCTGAAATTTTAGCTGTCTGGCATGCCTTAAATTACATAATTAAAAACAAGCTGAACCAGGTGTTACTTTGCATTGATTCGCAGACTGCATTGGCTTGTTTAAAAAAGCCTAAGATATCCACCAAGCTTAGTTTAGACATCTACAACTTATTCAAAAAGTGCGTCGCCTTGTACAACACTAAGGCCTCTTGGATTAAGGCACACT
Organism: Centruroides vittatus; assembly: GCF_030686945.1. Classification (NCBI taxonomy): domain Eukaryota; kingdom Metazoa; phylum Arthropoda; class Arachnida; order Scorpiones; family Buthidae; genus Centruroides; species Centruroides vittatus. The sequence continues at coordinate 555,169 of NW_027120892.1, forward strand.
CTGCTTGCCCTGGGAATGACTTGGCTGACCTCCTGGCTACTAGTGCACATTTAAATAGTAATATAGACTATTCTATTCTTCCTTTAGGGCATGCTAAGCATATTCTACGGCAGAGTTCAATTAAGCTCTGGGACTCCAGATGGCAGGCAGACACAAATGGTGCCGTTACGCATAGCTTCTTTCCTACTGTCAGTCACAGGATTAAAATTAATTGGGAACATCATGACCATTTCACTACGACTTTATTAACGCAGCATGGTAAACTAAATAGCTATCTTTACAGATTCAAGATCATAAATAACCCAAATTGTAACTGTGGTTGCCAGGTTCCGGACACTATTGAGCATATCTTGTATGACTGTAGCCTTTTTGATATCTGTCGAAGAAAATCGATCACCTTCCTTTACGACCAGTTGCAGGTCTGGCCGGCTCCTCTCCACGCTTTAGTAGAGGACGCTGAGGGTTTTAACTTACTAAAGGATTGCTTTATTCAGTGTGCTAGTCATTACGGTCCCCAATAAAACTTTTTCTGCTGGCTGCGGCTTACTGTCACTGTTCCTGGCTGGGCTATTTAGTGCTTCTACAGGGTCTATCTTGGTATTATATGTTTTTGTATAGTTGTTTTATTTAGATGTATGTATTTGTTTCTAGTTTTTGTGTGTTTTTGTGGGTGTCGTATGCTCTGTTCCAACTCTAATATTGGAATAGGGTATGTCGCTTCGCCCGCTGTCCCTTCTTTGTACCATCATCTTATTCTCTTGTGCCAACTATGCCTAGGCTTCCCTGGGCCTCTTAGTGCTCTCTGAGCGGAAAGAGACCTTTTCTGCATTAAATAAAAAAAAAAAAAGAGGGTGCATTAAAAAGAAAACAAATGAGTTATGTCTCATAAATACAAACAGAAGCTTTATTCTAAAACTGTGAAACTCAGCATTACATCAAAAACAACAATTATATGTTTAATTTCTTCATTTTGTCTTCTTTCTAACAACATAAAATACTCTTGGAATTCTGAAAGTGCGTTTTTTTGTGTATTTAATTGTTATTTGATTTAAAAACACAAAAATAAACATATTAAATTTAAGAAACTTGCTGTAAATTATCTCAGCTTAAACCAATTAACATCTGCTTTGTGTGAAATTTGAGAAAGGTGTTATTTTTAAGGTTGGGGTAGATGGTCAATGAGTCAATGTCAATAAGTCACTAATTGTTTTATTGTCTTGTAAAGGAAAATTCTCTTCCTGATTTTTAAGTCAGTCATTTTACAATGTTATTATTTTATCATACTCGAAAGAATGTTTTATTTAATGTTTAACAACTAGTTTTGTGAGATCTGATTAATTTTATATTTTAATCACAGTTTGATGGCATGTCAATAACCCTAGGGTTTCTGGCATGCTGGTCATTCCATGTACAGTAATTTGTTCCATATGCTAATAAACAATGTCACTGATATTCACTGTTCATATGTTCATGCTTTCTTAGATGATTTTATGACAAATTGCTCTGAAACATTTAACTGATGAACAGCTGAAATATAAAAAAATCAAAATAACACCGATTCTGACCAAATCAATAAAAGTTTATTAAGTGCTATTAAACTTTTTTGACACTAAAAATATGATAATTTGTACAGAGTATGAAAAGAAATTCTTAAAATATTAAACAAAAACAAAACACAATCACATATAACTAGTTTCTTTCAATAAAATTTCATTGTCAATTTAAACATAAGCAAAACCTTTTTAGAATGATTTCTCATTATAAGAAATTCATCTGTCAAAAAATGTTTCATTTATAAAGTCTTCTGCTTACAATAATATTTTCAAATCAATAAATATAATTTCATTAAATTGTTTCAATAATATTATATTTGTTACATAATTAGGTATATAATTACACCTATTTATATACACCTATTATATAATTATTACACCTATTTATATAATTAAAAAAACTTTATAGCTAAATTTTATTCTATAAAAAATTATTGAATTATACAATTAAATAAATCTTACTTACCCGTGGTTAATTTTATAAGCAATTTTAAAATAAAACAGAAATGTTCCGATGCAATATAAACATTCTAGTACATCTGGAACTGGGCATTGTGACTTGCAGTTTAATAACACTTTCAAAATGTTATAAATATCCCATATAGTTTTAGAAGTAATAATTAAGGCAGTCACAACACACCATGGATTTAGTTCCTTGAAAAAGTTTTAAAATTTTATTAATAGTTACAACTATTGAAAGATAAAATAAAAATTATATTTTAATTTTCTAAGCCAATCTTTTACAAAATTTTGTACCTTATTATTATTAACACATTCAGGAACTCTTTCCATTAACAAATCTTCAGCCCAATTATATTTCTCATGTCGCTTTAAATTATTTAACATATCTGATGAAGGAATATGATTAAAAGTTTTCATATACCTGCAAAAAAAAAAATACAAATTAATAATAATAATATAAATCTGACAAAATAATCATCAATCTATATTTAATATGTAGTTATTTATATTTTCAAAATTAATAGTAGAACAAAATGTTTGTGTTCAGTTCAAATTCATTGAAAGATATTAAGAATTTGAATAAACCACTACTATCATAAAAAAGATTCACAGGACTTTTAATAATAATTTGGTTTTTAATTACCTTTTTATAGAATTCAATGAATTATATATTTATAGTCAATCTAACGAAAGATAAACTTTTCAAAATTGTTTTTGATTAGTGCCTGGTCAATAGTGTTGCCACCTTTTCAAACTCGCTGACCCGGATGGTAAGTCAGGTTTGTTTGAACAGAAGTTCCTGACACATGCACAATGTCATTTTACAATGCGAAGAATAACGTGCATGCCGGTTCTAAATCAGTTACAGTTAGGGACTAGGGACTTACGTAGGAGTAACGTAAGTAACCTAAATTAGGAAAGAAAGAACAGACAACTCAGCTCTTTACAAGATGTGTACGGGCGTACAAGCAAAAAAAAGGTCAACAGGTAAGTTGCGCGCCACACGTCGGCGTAGAATAACATGGCGGAATGGCAGATGAATTTCAGTCAGTGTGAGGTCTTTCACTGTTAAAATAGTGTAAATTTACAAGAACTTTGTTTCATCATAATTTCACAATTTCTACGAAATTCCCGGACAAAATTAATAGTTCACCCGGACAGCAAGTCAATTCCCAGACTGTCCGGGTGAAAACCGGACAGGTGGTAACACTACTGGTCAATCTTGTGGATGATTAAGGTTCATGAATAGATAATTGTGATGATAATACTCTTTTTTTCTTTCTGCCCAGTGGATACTAATTATAATCATGCCTATCATGGGTTTGGGAAGGCCCACAATGGGAAGCCAGGTGGTGAGAAACAGTCAGACATATCAGGACAGACCATCCATTGAAAAATTCCTGATTTTTCAACTTTCTAGATTTGATTCTAGGTTTCCCAGATTGATATGATAATGTCTTAACTACATTGGCCATCCAGACAGTGTAATGCATTAAAGTGTCTGAGCATACATTTTAAACTATGTCAAGTGTTCAGTGGACACTACAGCATGAGTGTTAGATCTTGTCTAAATTTTTTCATCCTAGAAAAATAGTTTTGGTTTCGATTCTCATATACATCATGAAGTCAAATGTAGTAATGGGCTAGAAAAAAAAAACATGACAGAATAGTAACGTATTTATCAATGAGACATATCTATCTTGTATCACTGATAATAGGAAAGAGAATAAAGATTCCAGGCATTATAGTTTCTTACAAAATGACAGCATATTATATCAGATTTGCAATGGTAAGTATTGAAATTAACTGCTTTAGTAAAATAGAGTACAATTTGACTATTATATATAAATAATATTTAAGATTTATATTTAGCATAATTAAGAAAATGTATGAAAGATAGCAAGCCTAGCTTTTAAATTAATTTTTTGGTTTTTTAGCTTTTTGTTTAAAATTCTATAAAATTGACATTTTTTAATTTAAAGCTTTTGATAAAAGTTTCCTCAAAAAAAAAAAAATTATACAGTGGGTATTCGGTTAATGAACATAATCCATTCCAAGACTTTTTTCATTAACCGATTATTGATTTACCATAGGTTTTTATGGGAATTTGATTAATTCGTTCTAGAGACCCCAAAAAAAAAAATATATATATATACTTTCTTACTATGTTTATTTATATGTAATAATAAAAATACATAAATACACAGTCTTGCATTTTTATTAGTCATGTTTTTTCCATTTCTTTGGGGTTAAAGCAGACATGGCCAATATATGGCCCGCTTAATGAATTTATGCAGTCCATGATTAATCTTGCAATATTAGCTACTTAACTTCCAATAATTGTTTGAATGGATTTGCAATACTTCTTTATTTTTTAAAAAAATTTCATTGTAGAGATTTATAACTTTTGTACTCGTCTGTGTGACAGTGCCAGAATAAAAAAAAATGATAAATTTAAAATATTAATATTTATCATAAAATAATGTATGTTAGACAGTAATTCAAGATATACAGGTGATATTCAATTTAACTTAGTAATTTGTGTGCTTTGCTAGAAATATAATACTAATATATTTAAATATTTATTTACTTAAATGAATTGTTTTTGTATTTAACATTTTTTAAATTTAATATTTTGTTCGACCTGTGAAAAAGTTTTCTTTCCAATTCGGCCTGGGGGCAAAAACTGTTGGCCATGTCTGGGTTAAAGTGTCCCTTACGTCTTTTCCTGCCCCCTCCTTTGCGACATGGTGATTCCGACTCAGCGGCATGCTCCTAGGTGAAAATCCAGGTGTGTTGGGGTCAAGGCAAGGTGTGTAAAACAGGGTGTGTAACCAGGGATGGGAGATTTATTGGAGAGAGAAGACAAGAACGGAAATGAAAAGAAGAGAAAAAATTGGTGGAGAAGGAGAGTGGTGTGTGATAGTGCATAGTGCATAGGTGAAATAGTCAGGAAGCCAGAAAGTACAGACTGCGCAACCAGGTCAGTATAAAGATTTTGTTTCAAACTGTTGTGAACTAAAAGAAGAAGTACACTTCAAATTCATTTGTCAGTACGTTTATGTCTGTGTGTTATGGGAATTCTGTAGAAGTATAATTGTCGGAAGAATTGTGTGTTAATATTACTTGGTAGATTGGAATGTCAGGCTCCGTACGTTCCTGTGAGTTTCCCTGGAAGTACTGTATGTTTTCAGGAAAATTAAAGGGTTATCTTGTTAATTTGGATAGTTGTCTTTGTCTAGTCCCTACTGAGATCAGTGGATTCCCCCTTTCTAAGCATCTGCTCTATCAAGCATGCTTGTTATCAATTTGTCCCATTGAAGAAATCACTAAAGTTCTCTGTGTTGACTCATTCATACTTTCTATATTCCCACAAAAGAATCTGTCTAATGTCGATTGCTTTTCTCTCTTTTTCAGCATTTTTCAGAAGTAATTAATAGCATTGTAATTGTAGAGATCCCCAAGCCTATTAACCTCAACCTGGTTTGGATACCATTCTAAGACCATTGTTCTGACATCCTCCCATTTCTTCAAAAGATCTTTAATAGCAGATATCAACATTAATCCTCTTTCTCAGAAGAAAACATATCTCGCCGAGTTTCTTGGTGTTCTTGGCATTCTTCTGTTGTTAGATCTGTTTCAGGTTCCATTATGAGCTCTTCAATGTTCTTTATTTCTCAAATGTAATTTTTGTTACTCCTTTAGTTGCTTGAGTCTTCTTGATTATACTGTATTTTTCTTAGATAAGATTGGACTTTGCCCTACTGTAGACCTGTTCAAGCCATACTGCCCAGCAACATCAGATATCTTATGACCACTGTCTACCTTTGTTCTTATACTCTCACCTTTCGAAAATAAAAACCGATGCAAAACTTAACAAATGCCCACCTGACAGTCTTGCAAATACTATAAAAGAATTGTTTCTGTCAGAAAAATAAAAGGCTGGAATTACAAGGGAGTATTTCAAAGTTTGAGGAATACTATCTGATCAGTATATATTGGGTTGAGCGTCAATATCGCTGTCTCCTGCGCTCCAAAAAGTTTCAAATTGTTACCTGAAGACAAGGGAAGACCAATCAGTATTAATTATTTTATGTTGCTTCTTCTTGTGTTTGTTCTGTGGTGTTCTTTGTCTGAACATAAAAATCTTTTGCGAAGTGTTCGTTATCTGATTTGTTCGTTAACCGATCACCCACTGTACTTATTGACTTGAAAGTAAACATTATCAGTTCCATTATCCTCTAGTTTCAGTTATTATTTCAGAGTTCACAATCCAATTCTTGCTCACTATCTAATAAATATGTAACTTTCCAAATGAGGGCTATATAATCTTTTGTTTCAATCATATTTAACACATTTAACAAGCAAGCCTCCAATGGGACCATGAGACAAAAAAGGTTGAAAACTATTGATATAGATCAGGGGTTCTCAACCTTCCTGAAGCTTTGGAATGCCATTCATGTACTTTCTATTACACAAAACATTAGCATCATTATGTTCAAAAATTTATAAGCAATTCCATGTTTATCATTCTCAGGAAACAATGAAGTAATAAACTAATAAACTTTAATGTATTGAATAAAATAGAAACATGAAATTGGCAGTATAGAAATATGTTGTAGTACATTAGAAAAAATTTTCAATAAAAACTTTAAACTTTTTTCATGGAACACTCATTTGCAGAACATTTGTGTAAATAATCAATTTCTGAGTTATTCTGATAATGTAAATTTCTCTCTCTTGGAATACTCCTGATACATTCTTTCAAGTTCTTATTGTGTTTTGATGGCTAAAATTTGTCTAATGTTCAAGTCTATAAAAGTTTTAACTATTGAAAATATTCAAGTGATAAATGCCTTTGTTAGTAAACATTACTTTTGGAATCAGTTAGTGCTTATACTATATATAAATTAATTGATGTCATATTTTAAAAATATATAAAGTTCAACAAATTTGAGATTTTTCACAGCAATATTTTTATCGGTTAATGGTACCCTAGGTGGCTCGTCTCTAATTCCAGCATGGAAACAGTGGGACGCACATTCTAACCTAACTTAACCTATTCTAATAAATTACCATAATTATTAGCAACCAAATTATTAGAATAGGTTAGGTTAGAAAGTGCGTCCCACTGTTTCCTTGCTGGAATTAGAGACGAGCCGCCATTTTGGAACCATAGGTAACATTAACCAAAAAGGAATATCTAAAAATAAATATAGAAGCATATTAAATAATTCAACAAATTTCAACAAATTTTCTGGTTATAAAATTATTTTTCATATATACTCACTTAATTAAACCTGGAAGACAATTGGAAACACTGTCCATTTCAAATTTAATGCATGCATCTTTAATTTCCTTTTTAACTTCCTCACATTTTCCACTTTTAATTTGAAAATATCTTTTCTTCCATGGTATGAACTATAATGATGAATTGTAAGTTTAATTCTTCAACATATACAATTAGAAATAAGTTATATTTAACCAGATTTCTTATTATGCATCTGTATACAAATTTCATAGCTTGCAATATCAATAATTAAACTTTTTTATTTTCATTCAAAACACAATTTTAATCAAAAATAGAAAAATAATCATTAATATTGCAGTATATGATTTATTTGCACACACACAAGAGAGAATACAGACACTCCTCAACTTATGATGTTTCAACTTACATTTCACATAGATCTAGAATTGTACCCACAAAGGGCCAATGCCAGTGAAGTGCATATGTGGAAAAATAATTAGAATTTGAATTCTAGCTGCTCTATTGATGCATTAATGATCATTCTTGAGACTTTTTATATATATAAACATCTTATACCTCATATTTTACAGTATACCCATTATGTCTGCAAAACAACCGTGTCTAAATGAAAAACTTAAGATAATATCTAAGCATGACAATTATGGCAAGCGTTTGTGAGTTTGGGCTAGTGCAATCAACAATAGCCCAAACTCGTGTTATGTACCATATAACTTTGTACCTAGCCTATTTTTTTAGTTTTTTATTTATCTTCATTTTCAACTTACAATGTGTTTTTTCAGAACATAACCCCATCGTAAGTCAAGGAGAGACTGCATTTTCTTCAATATATTCAAGAAAATTTTATTATTTACCTTGCTATTACTAATCACTTCATTCCAATGCTTTGAAACTCTTTTACAGGTTACTATTAGGTCAATAAAAGGCAACTGACATAATATTAACTCGAATACGTGAGTCGGCAGAAGTTCAAAATAGTTAGTTCCTTCTTCTTCGCACAAATTATCTGTGCCTAACATTCCATAAATATCATTAAAATCATCGTCACCATCAACAGGTACTAAATCACAATCGTTTTTAACATTTAAAGAAAAATTATCCCATAAATCATCATCATCATCACAGATTTCAATTGAATGATTATTTTCTCCAGAATTTTCAGTAATATCAATAACATCATCGTTGTCACGTTTGGGAACATTCTTTACTGGGCTCTGTTCCCGTTCTGCTTTCTGAGTAGGCTGAAAATATGATAAGAGAGTGTTTTTTTGTGGAGAGGATTTCGAAGATCTTTTCCTTTTGGCGTCATTAGCTTTAGAAGAGATTTTATTGTAAAATTCTCTACCAGTCATAAAATTGCACGTGTTTTGATTCAAACTAACATTTTTTGTTATGTCCTGTGTTTTATTCAGTGACATGAAAGTTGTTGCAAATGAACTTTTACGCGTTGACCTTGGATACATTCCCCTATTTGGATCTTTCGACGTCTTAGAAACTGACTGAGGATTCGTCAGGGCAACAGATCCCTCTTCAGACGTTGAGAAAGAAGCACAATCGATTAAATCCATGCGTATTCGTTTCCTTTTACGATCCATAATCCGTTTATAATCATTAAATTACGTCATAAGCGAAAAAAACACACAAATTCACCAAAAACAATTCCTACCCGAAACACACGATCAAAATTTTAAAAACCAAAACTGATTCAGCGCCCTCTGATGTGAAAAGTTTTATTTGTTATTTAATACGCTAAGCACGTTTTTGAGAATTTCGGAGAATAAATTTCGCTTATTTTTAAAATTTTAACGTAAGTTAATATTAATATTCAATTATTTTAATTAAATCTTTATGTCGAATTTAATATGGAAATTGTTAGAAAAAAAAAATGTATTTATTGTTAAACACGTGTTTGTAAATTTCGAAAGGTAAGTTTCACGGTTTTAACGCGTTTTTATTTAATATTGAATTTAATAAGAATTTGATGTGTTAAATTATGTTTTATCTGGATAAAGTATATAAAGTATAAATTCCCAATATTAGAAGAGATTTAATTTAAAAATATATTCATTCTCCATATTATTATTTTTATTATTAACCTAGATGTTTAGATCAATAAGTTATATCCTTTATAATATTTAAGAATTTGTATTGTTTTTGACAATACAAATTCTACACAAATATTTTATTAACCCTGAATAATTACACTCAAGTATTTTTGAGTGTAAAATGATAACAAATGCTTCTTTTATATATTATTTGTCAAGTAATTTTCTCATTTATCATCATTTCTTTGATTGTGTGTACACAATAAACATGCCAATGCTTGCTATATGTAATTAGAAATTATCTACAGTATATGCTATTGTTATTATCCTTGCACATTTTAATTTTTCTCACATTTCTTTGGATGTCTTCATCCAAATGTAAACATTTGTCAACATATTTAATATTTTTGAAACTTTTTGATTCTGAGACTTTCTCCTTTTATTCTCTTTTAATCCACTCACTCTCTTTCTTTTTTCAGCCTAGATCAGCATTTCTCAAAGTGGGCGATAACGTCCCTTTATGGGCGTTGAGTAAATCTAGGGGGCGCTGGAGGGAGGGTATTGAACGGTGACCAAAGGCAAAAGTTGGGGTCACTGACAGCCGTTCCCTTTCCTCTGTTAAACTGATAAGAGGAAACATTGCATTTAATGGTTTCCAGGTGTTGAGAACAATGTACGGTAAGGGCACATAGTGTGAGATTCATAGAAAAGTTTTCCTAAGAATATTTCCAATCCTTTCTCACACAAGAGAAAATGGGTTAGGGGGTGTTGGATATAACTTTATGGAGCAAAGGTGACAGTGGATCAAAAAAGTTTGGGAATCACTGGCCTAGATCCTTTATACTCATAATAATAATAATAACAATGTTATGGAATTTAATAAAACAATACCTGGCAGGTGTTTTGGTCCTTCACTACTATAAAACAGCATTGAAAAATTTTTTCTGTTGCAGTGCAACAAAAAAGTATCATGTTTTATTTTGTTTTTTAAAACAATATAAGAAAAAATTATTATTTCATTTTAAAAAGGATTCTAGAACATTTTTAACATATAGGTAAGGATGTGAAAAAATACTTTAAAAAATGATTTCTGGAAATTCTATACCTGTTTATTCTTATTCCTCTTGTTCTTTCCCTGCACCTTTGAAGTTGTTAAAAATTTACCAACATACCATTGGGTATAACTCACTATACCCTGGGTGAGGCATATCCAGTGCATATAATTAATGGACCAAATATAAAATAAATAGAAAAGATCACATTGATATTGATTTCCCAACAGATTTTGAACAGTGATAAAAAAATAACTTGAATTTAAGAAGGATCTCAAATTGAAGATGCACCTTAAGTGTAGATAAAATTTAAAAATGTGTTTTAAATTCGAAATAATATGGCATTTACTACTTAAAAAATTATACTTAATGGTTTATACAGTACAGATGAATCTTTTGTCAAAATATAAACATGATTTTTTATAAAAGTGTTCATTTGTTAAATTTCCATAATCAAAAATATGATAAAAAATCAATTTTATAATTGTAATATTATTTGTAAATTAACTGTGGTAGCAGTTCTGGTAGAAGTTTAGTTATAAGGAAAACTAAAACTTTCAGTTTTCAAGGGATCTACATGGAAAGGCCTGCTGTAATTTATACGTTTTTGTTTTCTGGAATATTTCATCAAAATATAAACACTTTTTTTAAATGTATAGTATTGAATTCCTATAAACTTAGAATGATTGATTAGAATTCAAGCTGTGGGGGTTGCCTGTAAGAATTGACATTAACCAGTAGATTTGTTGTGAAACCGTGTTGTATTGTCTTAAAAGTATTGAACACAAGATCGTGTTAATAACAGTCACATGGCTTTTTCCACCTTTATTTAGTTGATACGGTACACGTTTTGGGCCTTGTGCCCCTCATCAGTCAACAGTCTTCCCCCAGTATGGCACTTGCACACGGTAAGTTTGCACATTACAAACCCGAGAATTAGAAGGTTATAAAATTCTTGTACATTATTAGTTATCTTCTTTCTCCTATTAGAGACGATTAATGTACTGTATGTTTTCCAAGTTTGTTTGAGCACTTCCTTTGGTATGTTTATGTTGAGACAAATTTCAGAATTTTTCTTATAGACAAATTTCTAGACAAGTCCTTCAAGTGTAAGCTTTAGTTTAAACTTTCTTCACAAGAAACTTTAAACTAAAGCTTACACTTGTACCAAAGGAAGTGCTCAAACGAACTTGGAAAACGTACAGTACATTAATCATCTCTAATAGGAGAAAGAAGATAACTAATAATGTACAAGAATTTTATAACCTAATTCTCGGGTTTGTAATGTGCAAACTTACCGTGTGCAAGTGCCATACTGGGGGAAGACTGTTGACTGATGAGGGGCACAAAGCCTGAAACGTGTACCGTATCAACTAAATAAAAGTGGAAAAAGCCATGTGATTGTTATTAACACGATCTTGTGTTCAACACTTTTATTAACCGGTAGTTAATTTTAATCATTATCAAGCAGTTTTGGTCTCAAAGAAAGTCTACAGCATAAATATAGAAATATTTTGCTGCACATAAAATTTTATATTGGAAGGGTTACAGAAAAATGCCAGAGTAATCATCAAGTACATATAAGAAGTAAGATTCTCAAGTATTAAAAAAACTTTTAAAAAACATGTTATGAAGAATTGATATTTTTCAGCAACAATTATAGCAATTTTTTGGAGTACAATAAAAGAATATATAATGTGTATAATACAAATAATACACGTGTTACCAGATGAAACTTTTTTAAACCTAAATTTTTAAATTTCAAACACAAAAGTCAGTTAAATTTCGCTTATATTTTGTTGAAAGCAACTTTATGAAAACAATAATTTGAATTCTGGCAAGTAAGCAGAAGAGACAATGATATTAACCAATATTACTTAGTACATTATGTATATATTTGGACTAGAAAGAGGTTTGAGGTAGTCGTTAATTGGGTTTTCCTTAAGCACAAAGTATAGAATGTCTGTTGGATTATTATATGCCAAATATGTATTTAACAATTTTATTTGAATAATAATCACCCTCAAATAGTAATCATTGAATAGTTGCCACATTACTGTTCAAAGACAGATATTATTACAATCTTTAAGGATGAGATACAAGTTACCATTTCAAGTGTAATTTGTTTTAAAAGTCAAATTTTTCATAAATAGATATTTAAATATTTTATTAATAATGAACATAAATTAAATAATGTAGAAAGGAAATAATAGCTGCTATTGAATAACTGCAGTAAAAGTATATAGTTTAAAATACTAGTTGTAGCTATTTCAATAAAACCGATATGCTATATTTTGTAATGTGAAAAAGTAAGTATACTTGTAACTTTAAAAATTAATATAATTTTATAGCATAAAGTAGTAGGCACTTAAAATTTTTAAATATTGATATAATTCTATATTTTTAATTCATTAATTAGGAAATAATTTATGATAAATTTTGAAATTTTCAGAATGGCTTTGTCATTTAGTAGTAATGATGACAAAATAATAAAGAAAACAATTTCTTTGAATGAAAATTTGGTCATTTCAAATGATGATATCTATTCTTTCTATGAAATAGATAGATGTATTGACTGGATAAAAAGCAATGCATTTGAAAAGGTAAGATATGTAGAAAAAATTTTATTATACTGTTAAAAAACAATGTTTTTTATTTAGAATACTTTACATTTTTTGTATATTCTAATTATCTATATAAACTATCCATTATTATATTCAAATGAAGCCATATAATGATACTTTTCATCACATATTAAATAAGATTAAATCAAGATTAAACTCACATACAAGGTGAACCAAAAGTAGGTGGAACAGTGTTTGTGTTAGGGTTATACTATAACAATGGTGTATATTTAACTTGGTTATGGTTGAAAAATTACATTAAAAATGCATTTCAAGAAATTAATGCACAAAGATACTTGTCCAAAAATGTTTGTCAATGCTTGAAATGGTGAAATATAGACTTCAAAACTGTAAATTGTGATGGACAATGGTTTGAGCACATGTGTTGATAAAACTGTATTGTATTAGTAAATATAATTGTATATGTAATCTAAAAATTTATATGTATATGCAATCTCATTAAATGTTATCATTTATCGTCCCCCTACTTTTGGTTCACCCTGTATATCATACATATTTAATCAACACACAACAAATTAACATTGCATTTAGAATTTATCAATTTCTACAGTTCTTTTAATACAAATCCTATCATTGTAGCATAATCATATCAGCAGATCAAAATTAAACACATCATTAGGAAAAATGTATATTAATTTTATTGCATTTTTAAAAAACATTTGGTTTTAGTCCTGAATGCAGTTATTTTGTTAGCAAATTTAACTTCCTTAAGCATAAGATTTTGTAATATCTTCATCTTGTCACTTGTTGGGCTGCAATTTGAAAAAATTGTAGATCTATAAATTTCCACTGTCATTTGTCTGTCTGTCCTTCCGTAATCTCAAGATTGGAGTTAGCTAGATGAAAGACAAGACCAGATATAGAAAGATTAGGGACAGAAGGCTCCGATTAACTATATATAAACTTCTGATGCAAACTGAAAGTCAACATTATTTCAATTCAAAAATTTTCCCCTGAAGGGAGTTAGATGACCAGCACAACTCTATTGCTAACTGGAAAAGTGTGATGTACAGGGGCAAGACAGCCAATTTGAGGTAGAAAGCATATATTTTAAATTAAATAAATTTAAAAAATATGATTAAAAATTGCAGCCTGGCATTGTGACAATGTCACAATAATTTGTATATAAAACCAAAATTAGCATTTATTGAATTTACATGGGGCATGTATCTGAACTTAGCAAAAGTTTTAAAAAGGTAGATTATGTTTTAGCCATATATTCCCAATCCCAATATGTGGAGATTATTAACTAATGACAGGGATAACCTCATTTTATTGGAAAGATATGGAGTTTTATAAGGTTTCTATGTTTATTAACTCTAGTAGTGTATATATGTGTTATATAGGAGTCAAAACCAGAACATTGGTCTCTCATATAGCTGAACAACAAAGCGTTATTACACGAGCTAAGCAAATAACAGGATTGAGTATGAACCTTGAATGGTAATTATGAGGCTATTCTGAATGAAGTGGACTATTAGTCTTGTACAGATTCCAGGCTATTATTTATTTGAGAGACAATACACATTTTAATTTGCAATCCTTGTAATTATCCAATGATAACTCCCCCAGAGATTGGACCATGCTTGTTATGCATTAAAATAATTTTGGTGCCACTAGTTTGAAATGTATGCAACTTTTGCATTTATCTCTTTATTGTGTTTATTTTATTTTATTTATGTCATTGTTTTTAATTTTATTTTTAATTAGTTTTTCTTATTTAACATTAAACAATTACTGACTGTATATATAATTAAAAGTGTGTTTTTGAGTTAAATTTGTTGTTAACACCAAAGATAGTTTATCTTATAATTAATGTGATAATTGTTTATCATCATTTTTTGATAATAGGCAGATAGAACTTTTATTATTTTCTTGTATTTCATTGTGTGTGATGAAATTATATAAAGACCAATAATATCTTAAGAAAATAACAACAAAGTAGGAAAAGATAGCTTAGTTAAATTAAAATCTTCTATATTTGCTCTTACAAAAAATAAAAAGATTGTTGTTATAAATTTTTATATAAATAGTGATAAAACATTGTTTTATTTAAAGATCATTTTAAAACTTTTTATCCAAAATATATTGACAGCATAAACAGTTTTGAAACAATATATTAAGCACATACTTTATTTTGTCAACTATTTGCTATATGATGAAATAAAACAAGACAATATACTATTTTGAAACTATGCTATTGATATAATTGATTTAATTTTGACTTTTCCACAATGAGGCATTAAGAAGCCCTTTTAATCATATCTATCATGGATTTGTCCAGGCCCACAATGGGAAGTGCTGATGAAGAATAATGACTAACATCTGGAACAGATCATTCAAACAAAATTCCTGAGATTTTGGCTTTTATGCAAATTTAGGTTTTCTAGAATAGATCTGATTCTTTTGTGAGCCCGTGGATTTTTAAGAGGGATTTTAAAATTAATGTTAATCTGTTTTTTCAAAATGTAAACATCCCCGATAGAAAAATGGAGAATCGGATCGGAGGTCACCAGTGGTATTCACAAGTCAGTGGGAAAGTTGACACTTAGCTGTCAAGAATGCCTTGTCATCGTCAACAACAGACGATCACGTGACCCCTTTCCTACGACAATGATATAAAAGCGAGAGCTACCAGAAGCTCAGCTCGCACGATCAAACTGGAAGTTATATTTGGTAATAGTGCCCATTCCATCTCCCGGACCTCTATACAATAGACCCGATTCAGTCAAAGGAGAGGACACCAGTTGGAAGACATTCAGCGGTTCTGACTCTCCCAGATAGCAAACGATCATCACATACAGCTCTCCATTAAGACTCAGAAGTATTTTGGGGCCAGAGAAACTTGTTAAACTCTCTCTGCGATATAGAACTAGGCACGCATCATAGCTTAAAGATTAGTTGCCAATTTTGTGTAAATAATATAGTTCATAACCTTAGAACTTATATAGCCTCTTGGTTAATAGGGCACCCCCCCATAGCCCTTAGCTTATCTCACACTTTTATAACATCAACCATCAACATTAATATTTTGACAGAATAAATCTGAAAATAAACTCACTATACAGTACATGTTGTACTGTGAGATCCAATAAGGGTCTAGAGTCTGTTTTATACATGAACAACTATATTTAAAATATTAAATTACAGATGATGATCTACTTTACAAACAAAACTTTTAATAATTAAAATGTTTTTAATTACTTGGAAAATTTTTTATATTTTAACTCACAATGGTTATTACAAGACAGAATATATAAACTTTTTATCATACATGAGTACATTTTTTTATAATTTTATTGTTTTTTATAAGGATTCAAGTTACACAAGGTATAATATAGTTTTCAAATAAAAAGTATTAAAGTAATATATAAACTATGTATGTAAAAATTAAAATTAATAAATAGAAGAAAAAATATTTAACCTGCTGATGATAGTTAGTTATTAAAAACATTCGTTTCTTATTAAATAATTTATTGTTTCATGCTGAAGGTTTTTGTTTTTTTCATTTTTCTTCCACATTGTTATCCAGTTTCTGTGTTGTTTATTTGTTTACATTAATAAATAATCCACAGATTTTTCCAAAAAAAAATGTTTTTGACAATTTTTAAATCATCAAAAATGTTTGTTTTTTACTATTTCCGATATGTATAATTTGTGCTGGATATTTCTGGTATATTTACATTCATTGGACATAATCTACTAGCAAATGAACACCCACACTGGCATAAATAATAAGCATATTTCATTAACTATTATTTCCAAATTATAGCCCAATTATTTACGGCAGTGTGGGTGTTCATTTGCTATGCATCGAGTTTCTGTTGGTGTTTATATTTGTATAATCTACTAGATTACATAATTATTATATTTATTTAAAGATGAATTTCCATTTCCATTTATTAGAATTTAAATATTTTAGAAATTATAAAGAATTATAACTTTTATAATTTTTATCTTATAGGTAGCTCTTCAATTTCCAGATGAGATGCTAAAAGATTCATGCCAAATTTCTCTAGCTCTTCAAAATCATACTGAAAGTAACATATATATTTTAGCTGATACCTCTTATGGAAGGTTATTTACTATAATTTTATTACTTAAAATAGAATTTTTGAAGTATAAATTTAAAAACAATATATATTTAATGTTTCAGTTGTTGTGTAGATGAAGTAGCAGCAGAACATGTTTCAGCAGATGCTCTTATTCATTTTGGACATAGTTGTCTGAGTTCTACAGATCGTCTTCCTATTTTATATATATTTTGTAATATGCCTTTTGATATTCCCAATGCTAGAGAAGAATTTCAGAGATTGATTCCTGACTTAAACAGTTTTGTTGTATTGTTATATGATACATCATATGCGTATGTAATCAGTAAGTTATGATTTTGTTTTGTTCAATTATGAAGTTAAATAAAATTTTCAATTAAACAGTCTAAGAAAATAAATGCAAGTAATTTATAATAAATTTTGGATATTTTAAATAGAGTCTAAATTATAGATAAATTGCATAGGATAATTAGAATACTGTATTTTTGTAAATGTAGTTTAAGTTATTAAATGATAAAAAGTTAATGTAATCTATACTTAGTTAACATTCAAATTATATATTAAATATAAATATTTAGAAATACGTCTACTCTAGTAACCTTAAATAGCTTTGCAAAGTGTAGTTATCCACAAACATTTTCAGTCCCTTAGGACCTTCTTCAGGTGGGATCTAAGTAGAAAGTGACCTTACGATCCAAACTCCCGTAACGGATGCATTCCAACCCCCACTCCAGATGTGTACTATAAACAAACATTGCTGTGCATGCGTTGGCGGCTATAACGCCGGGTCGTACATTGCTTGCCACGCCTTCGAAAGTTGTTTTTCATGTTTAAAGTTGATAGAGAGGCCCAGGCAATTCGCTTTAAAGATCTCTAGCGCCTACAAATACTTAAGATGGTGTACCTGCCTGGTTCTCCGTATCAAGGTCGCGTGCTGCAGCCCGGGCGTAATGCCGTTTTCACTGGCGTATACAGCCAAGGCAGTATTGGTCTTTTTCTTCTCAATATCCGTTTTATGCTCTCGGATGCATTGCCCGAGGGATCTTTTTGTGGAACCGATATACACCAGATCCCTATCGAATTGTCTCGGAGTGGAATTTTATATACAGAGATCTGGTGTATATCAGTTCCACAAAAAGATCCCTCGGGCAACGCATCCGAGAGCATAAAACGGATATATTGTTTCTTTTATTTTTATTTTTATACTTCAATAATGAGTTAGCATATGAGATCATTTGTATTAATTTGTTCTAAAAATGAATATATATATCTATATTGTGTTTTAAAATTCTATATTATTTTGTTTGTTTCTTGTTACTTTGTTTCTTTTGTTACTTCATAAAAATGATAGCAAAACAATTAATTACGTAAAACTGTCTTTGAAATGTAGCTATGATCAAATTATATATCGGTAAATATCTGTTTCTGCAAAAAAACAGTTATGAATATAGTTTTGCAAATAATTGACTAGTTTAAACAATTCATCATTTATTTACAGAGCTATAGTTAAATAGAAGTTAAATAATTTAAAATATTTATGAATGATAAGTAATTTAAATAATTATTTGAAAAATGATAATGTAATTTAATTTAAATATAAAAGTACAACACAATTTTAAAAACTTTTATAGATGTATATTCTAATATAGACAATTATATATACATAATAGATTTTAATGTAGTCTTTTTTTTTTGTACAATACAATTAATCTTTGTTAAACTGATATTTCATCATAAGGAATATGCTGAAATTTAGCTACTTGTTACATATCTATATAATTAAATAGATAAATTACATACAATTACACTCAAGCTTCTAATTATCCTTATAAAAAAAATCTTTATAACAATAATTAGAAGCTTGGATCAATAAAACAGAGATAAACTTCTGTTTAGTATCCTCTTTCTTTCTCTGTTATTCACTTGATATTAGCTATTCGATAATTTAGTCTCTTATTTTTTAAAATTCAATCTGTTCATTTTGATTTACTCTCTTAATGCAAGAAGAATCTAGCATGAAAAAAAAGAAATTTATCTTTTTTATTCAAGCAAACAAAATCACATTCAAAATCTCACAAGATTTTGAATGTCGTTTGCTTGAATAAAAAGGTTAATATAGTACTTAATCACCCATATATTTTCTGGCATCTCTTTTTACTTTCCTAGCTTTTGTACATAACATTGGGAAAGTATGGGAATCAGTCAAAAAATGGTTCCCCAATATTTTTTTATTTGGTTTGATTAGAAACATTGATCTTAATAATCAAGTGTTAAAGCCAGGTTCATTATCAGACTATAACTTGAGTAATAACATAGACAGATATTATTCAGGTTTGTTTTCTATATATATATAGAAACTGATTATTCAGTGACAAAGTTATGGGGAGTTCTCTTGCCCCAATGTCTGCAAAGTCATGCCATAAAAAGAATATAATAATATATATATAAAAAAAAATATATATATATATATATATACATATATTTTTTTTTTTTGGAATGAAGAGAAATACTGGCATATGAAGAAAGGGCATGAGGGATAAAAGAGTAGGGAAAACAACTAGCATTTTTGACTGGCACTTTGTACAAACTATCATTATTAGTCACAGGTATCTGGCATGTGGGAATGTGCTATATATTATATTAGTTTGAATTTATTGTTTTTATCATTATTTATTTTTATATGCCATATTCAAATTTTAGAGCTTATTATTACTAATTTTAATTTTAATATCACATTTAAAATAATATAAATTTTGTTATTAAGTAAAATACTTATATTTCAGATGACTTTACTGAAGAACTTAAAAAAGACTATATTAATGTTATTCCATCAAAATTAGTCTTTCCAAAACAAAGTGATATAAATTCAACTTGTGATTCATCCAATACAAATAATGAAGATATTATTAAATGTAACAGACAGATTAAATTACCAGAAAATATTTCACTTGAGCAGTGCAAGATGTTTTACATTGGTACAGAAGGACCAACATTAAACAGTTTAATTATGACGTTAAATTTATCAAAATTTTATTCGTACAATCCTTTTACTTTAAGGGGAAGAGAGGAATCAGTGAACATCAATCAAGCCTTAAGGAAACGTTACTACCTCATAGAAAAAGCTAAAGATGCTCAAATGGTTGGAATATTAGTTGGAACTCTTGGTGTATCAAAATATTTAACAGTTATTAAACATTTAAAAGAACTTATCAAGAAAGCTGGTAAAAAGCCATATGTTCTTGCTGTTGGTAAATTGAATGTAGTTAAATTAGCAAACTTTCCAGAAATAGACATATTTGTTCTTGTAGCATGTTCAGAAAATTCCCTTATTGATTCTAAAGAATTTTATCAACCAATTCTTACACCATTTGAATTAGAAATTGCTTATAATCAAGCAAGGCAATGGACAGGAAATTATATAACAGAATTTTCAGAATTATTATCAGGTTAGTTATTGAAATTTTGCATTTTAAGATTACAGTTAATTAATTCTTTTATTTTATAGTTTCTTTATTCATACTTATTGCAATTGAATACAAAAAATTTCTAGGAGCTGCAAATTATGTTCCAAATGAAGATAACTGTGATGTTCAACATGAAATTTCACTAGTCTCAGGAAAGCTACGATCTGTAGGTGTTATTGATTCTCAAGCTGATGACACATCTGATACCACTACTATAACTGTAAGAAATGAGAAATTAACATTGTCTACAATTCATTCTCAGGCTGCAGGTATTTTATTAATTATAATATTTTTACATATATTTTAATAAGTTTGATTAAAATGAGAAATATTTAGTAATAACATTATTATTATTAGAATTGAAAATAATGTATTTTATAACAAAACAAGACCTACTTGAACCTTTAACCGGTGTGCAGAAAGTTTATTCTTCCAAAACAAACATTTTCATAACCCCTTCTTCTTCAGGTAAAACAGCTGGATCAAACTTGAATATGAAAATTTGAACTAATCCGAACAATCAAATGTTATGTTTTGAATGTTCGGTTCGTTTGTGTATTCTGTCACTTGACATGTTTGAAAGTGTTCTTTCGAACACGTCATGTATATCACTAATGTATTTTATAAATTATATTCAGTATGAAGCTTCTCTTGAGTATTCATGAAAGATTATAGGGAGTTAATAAAAAAAAATATTAAAATTTTAAATACAGATAACATTTAATATAATATACTAATAGGGAAAATGATCATTTGACAGTGCTTATTGTTTATTGTATTCAAAAATGATATGGACAACTATGAAATGACCTTCATATGAGATATTATAGGAGACACTTAGAGTCTACAATGTGATAAATACAGGGGAAACAAACACAATATTTCCAATCTGGAAAGTAGATACTGTAATAGCTACTGACATAACTTTCTAATGGGATTCATACATTAAAAGTCATACACTGATAGTCTCAAACTGGACATTCACCAGAGTGGAAATACAGTAGATTTAGTTTGTTGTTTCTAAAATCCATCCATTATATTAGGATCCTTAAAATCAATGAACAATATTTTCTGTCTGTTTAAAAGTTCTGAGAGAAATTTAAATATACAGTATATATATTCAGAAAGTTGTAATTAATGAATTATGTATATCAAACACACCTTATTACTGAGAGACTTTGTTTATTATGTTGAACAAATGTTTTCAACCCACTCAAGAGGTCGTCATCAGGTATTGATTCTACCTGAACTTTTACAATAGTTCTTTTAGAACTGTTTTTATCGAATCTCCAAGGAATTTGAATTCAAAGTGTTTCAAACGATAAGTTAAATTCAAAATATATAAATAAAATATAAACTATCTAACTAGTCCATTAAATACTAAAATTGAACTAATCAAAATAAATAATGAAATAAAATACAATACAATAAAATAAAGAGTTCTGGTGGGCAGCCCGATGTCCAGCTTACTCTGCGAGTTAGTTTTACGCAGAATAGAACAGATCATGATCACGAATTTTAGGGAAGACATAATCCTATACAAAAGGTATGTTGATGAGGTATTTATTTTATGGAGGAATGATACAAGAATACACCATTTTTTGAATGAAATAAATTCCAACAATGGTGGTTTAAAGCTTAAATTGGAACAGATTAGTAATTCAGATGTACATTTTTTGGACATTGAGCATTTCATTCAAGAACAGTTTTCTAAACATGAAGCTATATATCAAGCCCACTCACGACCCTTTATACATCCCATCGATCTCCAATGACCTGCATACCTATAAACTCTCAGCATTTAGGGCTCTGATTAGAAGGGCTTTCCAACATACATGAGGAGGAGCTTAATAGGATTAGGGATATGGCTAAAATGATGGACTTTGGAATGAGAGTCATTGAAGAATTAATTAATTCTTATATGAATCCCAGAAAAAAGAAGACGAAAATGGATAGAAACAACAGTATCACAAAATTCACTTACAACAGAGATATATCCAGCATTATGAAGAAGATTACAAATTACAAAAACACAACACTACTATACAAAAGAGCACCCATGATATATAACTTACTCAGAAACAACAAGGATAAGATCAAAGAGGAAGGGTAAGCAAGCGTATACACTATACCATATAAGAATGACCAGTTGGGTGTCACAACCAGAAGCCTAAACAAAAGAATAAAAGAACACAAAAATAAGGTTAAGTACTCACGCCAAGGTTTAACTAGCTTCTGGTAAAATATTTCAATTCCGCGCATATGCCGCTCACACCGTAGATTTAAGAATTTAAACATGTCAAAATCTTTTTGCGCGTTCTTAACGGAATTACCGGATGCCTGTTTTAAATTCAAAAATTCTGTTCTCCTTGGAACATTCTACACGTTTGTTTTATTAAAATCGTTCTTTTCACCTGAAGACGACGATTATAAGCTCATCAAAAGTGCTTGTGTTAATGCTAAAGGAACTATTTTCACGCCGAACTCAGTTGAAATCCTTTACCAGAAGCTACAAGAACACAAATACAACATAAACAAAGGACACTATTCAACAGCGTTATTGAAGATGGCACAAATGAATGGATCCATTGTGGAATGGGATGAAGTCAGAATTGTTGCACCAATACATTCACCAACTGTGTTAACCTTAGAAAAATGCGAAATTTATAAATCTAGCCTGACTGGAAAATGTTTAAATTATAAGGATGCCACATTTTTATCTTCAGCTTGGAAGTATGTAATCAAAAAGAACTCATAGTTTAATGCAGAACTTGTAATCAATGCAAAAACCCCATGTTATTATGTTTATATTTGTATTTATTTTATTGTATTTTATTTCATTATTTATTTTGATTAGTTCAATTTTAGTATTCAATGGACTAGTTAGATAGTTTATATTTTATTTATATATTTTGAATTTAATGTATTGTTCTAAATGCTTTGAATTCAAATTCCTTGGCAATTTGATAAAAACAGTTCTAAAAGAACTATTGTAAAAGTTCAGGTAGCATCAATAACCTGATGATGACCTCTTGAGTGGGTTGAAAACATTTGTTTAACATAATAAACAAAGTCTCTCAGCAATAAGGTGTGTTTGATATACAATATTCAGAGTCTGAGTATTGATTAGTCTAATAAATTATGTTTTATATATAATAATATGTCAAAATTATAATAATAACAAGCAATTATTTATTACATCATCATCACAATGTTGGGCAACATCAAATTTTTTATTTTTGATAACTTTTTTAATTTAAAATATATGCTTTCCATCTAAAATTAGTAGCATCTTGCCCCTGTATATCATACTTTTCCAATTGCAATAGAGTCATGCTGGTCATCTATCTAATTCCTTTCAGGAGAAAATTTTTGAATTGAAATAATGTGACTTCCAGTTTGCATCAGAAGTTTGTATATTGTTAATCAGGGCCTTCTGCCTCTAACCCTTTCATATCTGGTCTCTGCTTTCATCTATCTAAGGGTATGTCCTAAGTGGCAGCATCCAGCAACTGCGAGCAGAAAGAATCTTTCTACGCATGACCAACTTGCGAGTGACTTCTGTCCAGAGTGGACGCATGTTGTTTACAAAATGACAGCGAGACAACTTCATTGAATGCTTGCTATGGAAAATATGACAAGCATTAAAACGGTAAATTTGAAAAGTAAATGTTATCACTAACTAGATACATAACAAATATAAAAAATCTTTATAGAAAAAGTTTAAAAAAGTTTTATTTTTAAAACGTTACATTTACAAAATCAGAAATTATTAAATTACATAAAAGATTCTTAATTAAAGTACATACAATATAAATACACAATTTATTTGTCAATCTGTTTTTATTTATCTACAAAGTCAGCCATTTTCTTCTTTGGAAGTGTAAGCAGTGGAAGTGGCGATCAAACTTGCTTGGTAGCTGCTTCCAGCATGCGTATGTAGAAGCGTCATCTGGTGGTTACTGTATGCTAAATGCGGTTACTCCAGACATGCACATTTGCTTGAATCAGTTTGTCCGTTTCGCTTGGGAGCACGTTCACGCTTGTGGTCACTGGATGCACCCACGTAGGACATACCCTATGAGATTAAGGAAAGACAGACAGACAACAGTGAGAATTTATGTCTACGATTTCTTCAAATTGCAACCCAATCAGCTAGGTATTTTTGAGCAATACTCAGTAAATATTTTTTTTCGTTTCATTTAATTCATACTAATTGCCCAGGGGGTGCTCATTTTGCGTGCGCAGTAGGTTTCTCTTTTAATCGTTGTGCACATGACGTCACCATCGAGAAACATGCTCCGAGAAACACGTGAGCTTTCGACATACCGTGGTGATCTTTGTTCGTTTACATTTGAAATTAAGTTTTGATGGGTGTTCGGAATACAAGTATAAGGTGAAATTTAATATTTTTAAAGTATCTGTTAAGTAGTAGTGTGTTGACGTGTGAATTTTTTAGTTATTGTTCATTGATCAAGTTGAATAATGCCAAACTGTTGCGTGGCAGTGTGTGAAAATTACAATCAAAAGATTAAAGGAAGTAATGTAATTTATCATTCTTTTCCAAAGTATCCTACTCTTAGAAGTAAGTGGATTCATGCCTGCAAACAAGAGGACAAAGTCAATGTTGAAAATGCAACAGTTTGCAGTGCACACTTCCTTAAAGATGACTATGAGAGAGATCTAAAGGCAGAACTCTTAAATATACCTTCCAGGAGACGCTTAAAACCTGATGCTGTGCCATCTTTAAATCTAGTTCCTGTTAGATCTTCGGATGTCCCATGTACATCAGAGATAGTAGAGCAAATGCATGACAGAACAATAAGATATACACAGTGAGAAAATCGGAAACGTGCACTGAACAGACTGTCCCATCTTTCACCAAAAAAGAATAAAATTGACATAGGTACTGAAACTGAACCTATAAGTGAGCCTTCTCTGGAAGTGAAATTAGCAAAAAAACTGGATTTAGCAAATGCTAAAATTGATCACTTGAAGAGGGAAATATTTACTCTGAAAAGAAAAAATAAATTATTACATTTGGCTCTTACTGAGAAAAATCAAAAATTAAAATTATTAGAAAGTAAAAAACATGAAGAAGTGAATGAGAAAATAAATAATATTTTGAAAAAAATATTTACCAAAACACAAATAGATTGTCTTATAACACAAAAAATGAAGCCACATTGGACAAAAGAAGATATAGCAAAAGCACTGACCCTGCGTTCTTTGTCTAAGAAGTGTTATATGTATATGAGAAAAAGCCCTGGAATCCCTTTACCTGCACTTTCTACTTTAAGGAGATGGGTTTCTTCATCTTTTCATTGCTATCCAGGAGTACTGCATGATGTTTTGCAAATAATGAAGATGAAATCTGAAAGTCTCACAGTTATAGAATCTCTCTGCATTCTAAGCTTTGATGAAATGAATGTTGACTCCAGACTCTGTTATGACCAAGAGATGGACAAAGTTTTTGGACCTCACAGTCAGGTACAGGTAGTAATGGCTCGTGCTCTGTGTGGGAATTGGAAACAGCCTGTTTATTATGACTTTGATACCACTATGACTAGGTGAATTATTGCTTTCAATAATTCACCTAAGTTCAGAGTGCAGGATTTATAGTTGTTGCTGTTGTGTGTGATCGGGGAGGAAAAAATTCAAAGGTATGGAACTATCTCAAAGTTGACCATGAAAATACATGCTTTGAAAATCCTACACATCCAGGAAAGCACATATGGGTCTATTCAGATGTGCCACATTTGATTAAACTTTTGAGGAATCATGTACTAGATGAAGGCATTATTTTACCAGGAGGAAAACATGTGAATAAAGATGTTTTTCTGAAAATATTATCCTTGGATAATGGGGAAATGAAGCTATGTCCAAAACTGACACAAGCTCATGTGGATGTGCATGGAAGAGAACGTCAAAAAGTTAATCTAGCTTGCCAGTTATTTTCTAATCGTGTCGCTCAAGCAATATCTTTCCTTCTACCTGATGACCAGGAAATTTCTGATTTTGTAAAACTTGTAAACGATACTTTTGACATCCTCAATTCAAGAATCCCTAAAATTGATGATCGTCCAATTGCTAGTGCCTTTGGAATGCATACAGAAGGCCAAGAACAAGTACTTCGCAAATTTTATTCTATTTGTAAGAATATGAAGTTGGGAAAAAGAACACATTTGTTACCATTTCAGAAAGGCTTCCTTATGTCCATTCGTTCACTCCTCTGCTGCTACACAGACCTTGGTAAAAATTACAATATTAAGTACATTTTAACTGCAAGATTTAATCAAGACTGTTTAGAAAATTTTTTTTCTCAGATTCGTGCATTAGGAAGAACATATGACCACCCCCTCCCTGTTGAATTTAAGAATCGTTTACGTCTTATGATCATGAGTAGAAATGTTACTGACATTACATTAAGCTCTTCATGTCCAGTAGCAATTGACAAAGATGCTGATGAATACCTTACATCACATCTTTTCACTGGATTAATTCCTAGTATGGAAGAAGCACTTAAGATGATTGAGAGGACTCAGAGGTGCAAGAAATGACTTTTAGTGATGTAACGAATAGTATATTTGGCCTCAGCCGAATACCGAATATTCGGCTAGGAGCGTGGCCGAATACCGAATATTCGGCCAGGGGTGTGGCTGAATGGCCGAATATTCGGCCAAACTATTCGGCTTGATTAACGCACGTACGAAAATTGGCGCGCAAACCTCATTATGGCAAGGATCGCGCACTCTGCTCTCTATTGGACCGCTGTCACTACAATTTTTTCTTCCAGTAGGTCTAAATTATTTAAATTAATTAATTAAATTATAATTATTAAAGTTAATGTGAGATGGAGCCTAACGTCTACCTCTAGTGCCGAATTGGTTTATAATTTATGTAATAGCCGTAAATAGCCCGATATGATTCGGCAGTTGTTGGTATTTAGATGTAAGTTATAACTTATAAGTTATTTTATTTGCAATCGATCTTTTTAACGCTAAAATTTTGTTTTTACTACGTATTTGTAGACTGAATAGTGCCCTAAGGATATACTTTAGTGGGGACATATGGTCTAGTTTCTGCCCAGTTGTGGAACAGTTCAAATATATTATTGGGGGTTTTCTATTTGTGAAGTTTTGTGATATTTTAGTGCTATTGTTTTTGTCAATATTTTTAAAATTAACACGATTTCAAATGTTATCTTTTGCATATAATGAAAAATGATCATTCTTTGCTTTATATATAAAATAAATTATATATTAGTTACTCATCTTCTAGAAATAGATAAATAATTCTTTCATTAAATACGATAAGTTTCAATAAAACGTTTCGTAAATCATTTTAAAATATCGTAAAAAATATAAAAATATACGCGAATACGAATATAACATAATTAACTAAACAATAATATTAATGCCCGATACATTCTAACCTACACGCCATCAATGCCATAAGATATCGGGCTAGATAAAGGCTATAATATTATTTAATTACGAAATAATTTAATAAGCCTACTAGAGTTAGATGCTATTTCTTATTAACTTTAATAATTATAGTTTAATGTTCAGCATTAATAAAAGTTACCAAAATGATTAATTTACTGTGTTTTTGTTATTTCTTACTCCTGTTTTTAGGTATTCGGTATTCGGCCGATTAGTGACTAAATATTCGGTATTCGGCCGAATAGTGATTTAAATATTCGGTATTCGGCCGAATAGTGAAAACTAGGCCGAATAAGCCGAATACCGGGTAGTAACCGAATATTCGTTACATCACTAATGACTTTAGAAATTTCTCCATCTTGTCTGTCAGTACCTACAGCTGAATGTTCTGAACAGGGACTGCGCTACTTAGTAGGTTATATTGCTTATCGTTGCAAGCAAATTGATATTTCTCTTGGTCATAATAGTGAAGAAATGAAACTCTCTTCACCTCAATTGAGCAATGACTGGATAGAAAAATTGTCTCGAGGTGGCTTGATAATGCCAACAGATAGCTGGCTGAACACTGTAAAGCAAATGGAAGTAACATTTTCGCTGTTTATTGGAAACAATATTTCCAAAGTGAGCAATGTCGTTAAGGGCCTCTGCGAAATTTTATCAAAGAAGTTTCCACATTTGCATCCTCAAGTAATAAAATCGTATGTCAGAACAAGACTTTTTATAAGGATACGTTATATAAATGCAGAAAGCAAAATCCAAAGGTCTGCCAAACAACACCAAAAAAAGGCAAGAAAGTGGCAAGCTTCATATGCTTGCACAGCCAGACACTAAAAAATTTATAATATATATATAAATTTATATAAATAGCTCTCTTGATGCAATGTTTTACTTAAACCAGTATGTATATATATCTAGATCTATTGTAATACCTACATTCATTTTGTATTGAATAAAAAAGCAAAAATGTATTTTGTTAGTTGTGAAGCATTAGTATTATTTTTTTTAAACTTTAGTTTTATATAAGAAACATATTTATAACAAAAAAAAAATTTTATTCTTTACTCGGGAAATATCACGGAAAAACATTTATTTTTTATTGTTTCATGTTTATTTGCTTATTTTTTTATTTTTCATATTTTTTTCATGTTTATTTGCCTGAAGAGTAACCATGAGATAAAGTAACGATTTAATTGCTTATAGAATACTTTTTCTCTAATTAGTTTTCTCATACGAGTGAATTGCGGCGTGTTATGTAGAATAAGTTTACAGGCGTAATTTAATTAATTAATTTGATTTTGAATAGCACCATATTAACAATCATACAAGTTTATCAACCGTTGTTTGAGTTTTGCGGTGCATTCGTTTCTCTAAGATTGCGTTTCTGACATAAACAGCAACATGTTACAGAACGGAAGTGAATCAAGTTTCTCGATGGTGACGTCATGCGCAGTGGCATTTTTCTCGCTAGAGCGAGTTGCGCTACCTTATCTCTATATACCTTGCTAATTGCCCATAAATTTCATTTAATTTTAACAATTTGTTTTATAAAACAAATAATGAACAATGAAAAAATAATGAAAAATTATGATCTGCTGTTTATTTTTCTTTCCAATTAGTACTATGAATTTTTCCAAAAGGTTTTTCCTAATTTTTCTTTCATACAGTGTAATTATGACAAAGCTTTTCAAATTAGTTTTAAAGTTTTAATTTCTTTTGTATGGCAATACCATTAATACAATATTTGTTGTAGAATTTATAACATAAATTGTGTATATACAATTTTGTCTTTCAAAATTATTAGTGCTATTGATATGCTTTTATAGATCTATGCACTTGATTAAGTTACAATACTAATTTTATTAATACTTTATTGATGCAATTGTCACTTTAACTGAAATATCTTTATTTATTGTGGGTTATTTCCATATGAGAAAACATTTTTATAGTAAGTTATTGAGTTATATAGTTAAAAATTTCATGCATGGGTATAATTTTTTATTTCTTGATATAGTATACTCTTGATTACCAGGCTAATCACCAGTAATAGTCATGGCTAATCTACAAGTCTGTTTTAATGAAACCTAATCAATTTTTCTTTTATTTAGTTTTCAACTTCATATTAAATTTATCATAATAGTTTATATATTATGGATAAAATACATTTTGAGAGTGATAATTAATAAGCTTTAGATATGATCAAAGTTGAATAAAACTTTTTACATAAACAGAAAATTCAGAAAAATTTATTGAACTAGCATCTTGTAGTTCACTATCAATTTCTTGTATTATTAACTGAGGTTGCCAGCTGGATATCATCATAAAACATCATTTTGTGATATTAATGATTTATTGATAAGGAAATGATTCAAAATACTTTTCAAATTATTTTACATCTTGTTTTAATGAGGGAAAAAATACAGTATACACATTACTAAGCCTTGTTTTTCAAGAATCAATTGTACTCACTGTATTGTTAATCCATATAATTTACGCCTTGATGTTTTGGAAGTAGTTCTGATGTTCAACATACCATTTTAAATAGCAATAGCTAACAAATTTTTTAAATTTTAATACTAATATTAGTAATTCTGACATAAATTATCATCAAGACATAAGCATGTATGGATAATCAGCACACAGATAATTGAAAGTATACTGTAGAATTTCAGAATACATCAGTAAATATAGAAAAATGAATGAGTATATAGTAAAAATTTATATTTTGTAGAAAATATAGCATTGCTTTTTATTATCATCATCATTTTATATTATTTTTTTATAAAATTTAAAGCAGCTATAGAATTTTAAGCTTTTACTCTTGGTTACAAATTATTTAAATAAAACTAAAATTTTTAATGCAGGATGGCTCAAAGGTATATACCTACCAAGTTTAATATTTTATTACAACTGAAAGATCAAATCTTACAAAAATTCCATTCAAATCAGCACCTGAAACCATTTACATTACAATGTGTTCAATTTGTCCTTAAATTCAATGATGTTTCTTTATATTAATATTCTAAAGTTTAATGCCAAGTTTTGTAGAATGTCTTTTGTATCAGTGAAAACTTCATACTATATAGAGATGACTTGAATCCTTTCAAAGTCTTTGGTTTAGTACACTATTGTTGAAATATCCACTAAAAAGAAATCAATTATTCTGATTTGGAGAACATGCAAGTCAATACTACTTCCATGGTTTTCCCTAATGGAAATATTATTGAATTTGAAAGAAAACATGTTAAATACATTCTAATATTTTAATCATTTGTATCAAGATTTGTGTTACTCATTGTTGAGATATAATAAAGCATTAAACTTGGTAGATACCTTGTATGTAAGTGTCTTATACATTGTTTAAGACACTGTTGTATACAAGTATATCAAATTTAATCATAATTTAAATATCAACTGTAGTATCATTGAAGAACTTATATTATTTAAGTAATATATATATTAAATGTTAAAATGCTATCAAATTAAATAAGTTTCAGGACATAATCATTTAAAAATTAATTTCTGATTGTAATTAATAATCAAAATTTTCTTTAATACAGAAATTGTTATTTACATACATAAAAATATTTAGTTATCTGTCCTCGTATTTTGCTTTAGGTGAATATTTGATGAATCGCACATGGAAAGGATTGGAACAAAATTTAGGAGAGACTCCAGTTGTGAAAGCCACAGAAGGTAAAACTGGTATTGCTTCTGGTTATGAAGGAGAAGGCAATGCACCTGATATTAATTAAAATAATTTTATAATATATTGGGATGTTTATTTCTTTTATTAAATTGTATATTATGTAAATAGACAACTTTAGTAATTTGTTAAGGTCTCCAATAAAAATTATTAAGAAAATTTTTGTTCTTTTAATACCTTTTATTATATGTATATTAATGCAATTTATATTATATTTTGCAAAACTACTTTGCATTGTTAATCTAATTTTGATGAAATATACTTGGAATTGCTGATAAAATATTGTTTGTAGCATTATTCATTCAATCATTCATGTGTTTGAAATTATATAAAAGCTGTCAAAGATTAACTATTTATTACATAAAATTCAAGAAATGATACACATTGGAGATTCATGGAACATGGGCAGGACTGTCGAGAGCTTGTATGGGATTCAGGAGTAGAGTGGATTTCTTTTGCCTTTTGAACAAGTGAAATACATAGAATGTTTCATTATTCATAAAAAGCAGACTTAAATATTTTATTTTCTGTTAGTAAAATAACATCAATTTTATAGGGTTCGCTACAAGCTTCTTAAGTTTTTCCTGGCCCAAGGGAAAAATGTCCAGCTTTCTCCTCTTGATGTTCTTGAATATGGGTAAAGAAAATTAAGTGATATTGGATGATCAATGAAAAGTGTATTTAAAAGCATTATACCATGAAAGTTAATCATGCCTGTTATTGTGTTGCTATGTTGCAAGAAGCACTTAAATCTCGAAGACTTATTTTCAATTAAAGATTTACTAAAAACTCTAGAGAAATTTGGAGCACTAAAAGAAAATATAAATTGATTGCGTGTGATACTATAGATCCTTAGTGTTAGCAAATCTAGTTCTCACAAATAAGATTTTTGTTTGATTATCCTGTACAAAGTTATAGATTATGCTTTTATGAATTTTAGGATAAATTACCTATTATTACTTTTTTATATTTTTTTCATTTATGAAATATTTTTACAAGAAATTCAAATTTCATTACAGCAAGGTTGAGGCCGAAGTTTTAAACGCAAAAACGTGTATGTTGGACGTTCGGTGCCGCTTTCCTCTAAGCCTAGAAGTTTGACAATGGTGTTTGGAAAGTCAGTAGAATCATGCTGAACATTCCAAACACTATTGTCAAACTTCTAGGCTTACAGGAAAGTGGCACTGAATGTCTGACATACACGTTTTCGCGTTTAAACTTTGGCCTCAACCTCGCTTATATTTGTTTTATAAATCACTTTTCTCTTATTTAGTCACGTCAGATATTACTACTGATTCTTTAATTTTTTAATAATTTTAACAATTTATAATTATAACAATTGAAAATATTTATTAATTGTCTACATTAGAATTTTTTAGTTAAGACTTTTTAGTCGAACATAAATCATTATGAACAATAAGTTTATTTTGATGGCTATTGTCAGAGGGTGTTAAAGATAATATGCCAATTTGGAGATCGAATATTAAGTTATAGGTTGGAACCTTGGAAGTTTTTATAGGTAGTTTGACTTGTCAGTTATGTCACGTCCTTCATTACATAATCTATGAACATGAAAAATCTTTTTGCCTGCAACACTGAGGGGAGAAATTTGTTTTTCTGTAACTGTGCCACATTGTTTTACAAATACTTATTTCTCAGAAGACATTGATAAGTTCTCAATATCAAAATAATGTAATTACAAACAGCATGTTAAATCATATTTTGAAAGTTGAGATTTTTCTTGAGCTTAAAACTGTAAGACTGTATTTTTATTATTCTTGTTTTAAAGAATATTCTTCGTTTTATAACACTCTTAAAACTTCAATAAAATTGCCACTTAACCTAGGAAAAAAAATTTTAAATTAGAAATTTCAAGATTGATTCATCACATTATTGTAATACTTTTGTAAGAAACTAAATTAATTTGTTGTAAAAATAGTAGCCAGTATTTATAATAGAATCTAATTATTCTTCAATAACACTAAATGAGTACTTTAAATAAAACAGCATAGCTTACTTTTTCTATAACTATGTTCAGTAGTTGCATATAAGAAAGCATTTATTTATATACATAAAGTAACTTGAAATTGCAATTTTATTCATAAATAAAGTTACACAGAAAAAGAATACGAAGACAGTTTAACATTCTTAATACATCAGTAAAACCTTTTTTAAAAAGTCATATCTGGAAGCTGTTAAGATGTCAGTACACTTACTTAACATGCTTGTAATATTGACATGTATAAAGTTAAACAATTTGTAAATGTAAACTGACCGAATGACAAAATTATTCTACAATCTACTGATTTTTTCTCATTAATTGTTCTCAATCAACAAGTTCCTTACACGCGCTTAAGTTTCTACTCCACAACTTCTGTTGATAAAATAGAGAAATAAAATAAAAGTGCACGCGAATTAAGCCGTTAAATAATAAGAAACTGGAGTGAAAATCGGGGTAAAAATCAAACATGGCGATGTCAAAGACTCTGCCAGCGAAAGCGGGAAATCGATAACTTACCCGCTAAAGCATCAGCTCCCGCCAACACCCGGTCACGTGACGCGCATGGACCAATAAGTAATAGCGAAAGCGAACAGTTGTTTTATCGCCATTCGAAACTCGTTTATCGTTATGGCTTCCGCTTCAAACAAGAAGAGATTGCTGGAAGAAAGAGCGAGAAGGAGAAGAGCAGAGACAGAACGTAAAGAAATGTTAATCGAAGAAATTCGCTGTAGGCCGACAATATGGAATCGCCATTTAACAGTCCATAAAGATAAAGCGGCGGTAGAAGAGATGTGGAACGAAGTGGCATCATCTGTCAAACTAAAAAGTAAGTTATCGCTGTTGATTGGCTTATTTTTATTTTATTTTTCTCCTCTTCTCGTCTAAAAAGGAATTAATAAAAATAAATTTTCTGTCGATTAAATTATTATTTGCGCTTTATATGTAAATTTTCCGGAATAAACGGAGCGGAAACGAAATTTTTGTCTGGATGAGCGGAAACGATATCGCTGATTTATCACGTGATTTATTTGGGAGCGAATTTTTAAATTTAAAAAAAAAATTATATATATATATATATATATAAATTATTTTTTCATTTTATTATTAATTAATTAAAATTTATTTACGCGTATTAATATTTAAAATATTGCTTTATTTAATTTTTATACCTATATAAATATACTTTTGATTTATTTACGTTTTAACGTGTATAAAAATATTTTTTTGTTTTTTATTTTCAAAGAATTTATTTTTTTATATTTATAAAGTTGATTATATTAGAAAATAATAAAAAATAAATGTTAATAATTATGTTAAAGATTCTGCTTAATTTATTTTTGTTACGCTTTACAATTCGATATTTAATTTGTAATTTAAATACCTTGCTTTTTATTTTTTCAATTTTTAGTCATTAATATTTTATCACTAAGAATTTTCTTTACGAAAAGTCGGAATTTTAAAAATATCAAATTTAAATTAAATTGTTTAAAAATAATAATCCATTTAAATGTTGAAATAATGGCAATGAATTATGTAATTTTTCTCCCCTCCCTGTTTGTAATTCGAGCTGCAGGTTTTCCTTACGGAATTTTAATGTTTCAGCGGTCTGTCCGAAGTTCTTTGAAACACGATGATGTTGACGGGCGTCGCCATTTTTTTTTTATCACTCACGTGACACTGAAAATATTTTACATGTTTATTGTATTAATTTAAAAATTTATTACTTATTAATATAAATTAATACATTTTTATATGTACAAATTATTAAAAACTAAAAAAACATTAACATTATTTTGAAATTTTTAAGATACAATTATTTTGCTAATTTTATAATTCAATTTATATTAATATACAATTAATATGAGATAGTTTAATAATTTTAAGGTTTTAGAATTTTTCCTTGAAATTCATGTAAAGAAAAGAAATTAGAGAAAATTCCACTTAAAAATTCTAAATAAAATTCTACAAATTGAAAATAAATAAATTACATGGTACATTTTAATTAAACATTTCTGAAGAAATGTTTAATTAAAATGTTTTTTCAGCTTGTTATGGAGGATTTATTAAAATATAACATGTTTAATTTATTTATTAATAGTTTTCTGCTAATAAATAATTAGCAGAGAAATAGTCTTTCCTAGAATAAGAGTTGGGCAGATGTTAAAATGTCTACATATGCAAAAGAAAATAATTCCCTATTCATTATGAATTACAACATAATGCATAATGTAATCTGACAACTGCTACTTAACAACTGATTTTTATATGCATAATGTATTTTAGTAAACTATAAGATGTGTTTAAACCATTATAATATATTTGAAATATCTGAAATTTTGCAAGAGATTTGAGCTATAAAAAAAAACAATGATGTTACACAAGTCGTAAAATCATATTTGATTTGCCAACATCACCATTTTGAAGAATTTTTGTTGCTTAGATATGGTGGCGGAGTGGTGGACATTAAAGATCCAGCTTGTCGGTTCCTTCTTATACTCGGAAATACTGTACTGTATATGTGAAAATTAATACCGGTATATCATGTAATGTATAAAATTAATGACAGCTGGATGGCTAAGATGGTAAATGATGTCACTCTATTGCACAAAGAATGCAAGGCTTGAATATATGTTATTCAAAAATTTTCATTAATGGTTTGATCTGGATATATCAAACCTGACCCCTCACTATCTAACTGATCTAATGTGGATCTGGCCAAATGGACTTGAACAAATAAAGAAAAAAAAAGAAAAGAAAGAAAGAGAGACTCTTATTACTTTCAGAGGGAAATTAAAAAATAAATTATTATTATTATTTTTAAAAAAATTCATTATTTATTTTAATGTAGCTTGTCAGGAAGCATTGATGATAGTTTAGAATTTTTATGAATTTTTTTAAAATTCTTTTTAATTTTACAGTTTTTTCAAACATATTTTGTTTTATCCTTGGTTTAGAATGTTGTAAACATACTGTACTGTACATGCTCATATATATTTGTTTCAAAAGCTTCCCCTTTCACTCTAATTACACATATTAAAGAGGAAACATATTTTGATAAGATTATAAGATGTCAATTTTGTCATCTCTACAGAAATACAAATTTATATATCTGAAATATATGTGATTAATATGGAGCCTACCAGAAGCTAAGTGGGTAAAACCACTGAATGCTGATAGTTGGTCGTGGGTTGCATGGTACTACACATAATTGTAACCTTGCTAATGGGCTGGCCACTTGGAGTTTTCCGAGTTTTCTTCGCATTTGTAACACTTAAATATGGGCGACTTTCCCTTAGAAAATCCTTTCAGGAGTCAACTCCTCTTCAGTAGGTTGCTCGTGCGCCATGTTGTCATATACAAATAAACCTAAATCTAAACTAATATGGATTAGAATAAATACAGTGCATTTGATAGTAATGAATAGTAATACAGTTCACTGCCTATTATGAATTTACAATTTCTCAAGTCAGAGATTTCAACATAATATGCTGAATTTAATAGAATTTAATTAAGTTTTTTTTTTAAATTGAGAGTGTAAATATATCTTTTTATTTTAATATTAAACTTTCTTTTGTAGAAGAAGTTTGTAAAAAGTTATGGAAAAATCTTATAGACCATTTTAGAAATCTTTATCATCAAGCAATAATTACTAAATCAGATGATGATCCTTCTGAAGAATATTGTTTTCAAAATATTAAGTGGAATTTCTTCCACCAAATGCTGTTTTTAAAGGATATGATATCTCGAAAAGAGTAAGTAAGTAAAAGTAATTATTAGTTATCTGTTAACCTTAAACAAAATTTCCTAATAAAGGTTATTGAAAATGATGATGTCTTAAATGAATATCTTTGTTTGATATGTAAAAATATTCACTTAAAAGTTATTTTATATATAGTTTATAATTAGAGATAGAAATAATCTTAAAGATTAATTTATTTTTATTTTTTTTATTATACTTTCCTAAATGCTGTATTAATAAACAATTATGATAAATTCTCTAAGAATGACTTAAATGATATATGAATAAAAATATATATTTTTTTCAATTGTAACCAACATAATTTTGTTTATACTGTTTAATAATATGTAAGTGATGATCAGAAAGTTTTTATTTCAGTGCTAAAGGGCCTTGTAGGTTCATTTTATTTAAAAAGTTACCAATGGCATTGAGGAAATTGTCTCATTGATGAGCAATGCCCATAAATCATTAAAAATGCCACTTGGCTGCTGCATAATAAAGTCTACTACTGGCCTTTTCATGTCATTGTCTTACTGGACCCATCACTCTTTCAGAGATTTTTTCAGAAAACCAAAGGCTTCCCAGTTAAGGTGTCTAACTTCTGCTTGACAATGTTATCAACATGAGGATGCTTATTATGGTGACCTGTGAGAAGGAGCCTTGCAAGCCATTCCACAATGGTGGTTTTGAACAGGCACACATTCTCGTGCATCTTCACCATTCTGCATTGAATGTCCACTAGTTTATGTCCTGCAACCAAAAACTTGACAATAGCATGTTAATCTGATTTGGATGTATTTGGTAGCAATGATATCATCAGTATGTGTACTGGACATTCCATATGTAATTTTAAATGCAACAAATTCCTTGCTATTTGCACAGCTAGATGACTCTAGTGGACATGTACTACACATAAACTTGACTGGAGTGCTGCTCAGCTAAAGCCTTTTGATCATACCTTACATACATAGAATAATATCATCATCATAATTACACAAAATTATCTTATAATTCTGTGTAATAATTTTCAGTTGTAATGAACATAACTAACCACATAATTTTGTTTTTAACAATAATGATAATTTGCCTCCTTCTTTTGACAATATTTTTATAATGCCATTCAGTTTTTATTATAAAATAAGTTTGTAATAAAAATTTAAAGTTAATTTTTGGTAACAACTATAGTTAGACTTTATTAACTTTATGCAATTATTGTTTTACATTTAAATGATTTTTATAAGTGTTGATCAGTTTTTCCTTTTTTTTTTTTTTTTTTAGCAGATCAACTAATATAACTGTGATACCAGATATTGACATTCAACAAGACTCTTGTACACAAGAAGTATGTATTATATATTATATTTCAATGTTTGCTTATATAGGAAATATCCAAAAATCTATTGTTCATTTATTTTAAGAAAAATTTGTCATAAAATTGCAAATTAATAGTATATTTCTTTCATAAATAAATAGATTATAAATTTCTTCACATTTTCTTCCATCAAATAAAGTAATGGCTGTTGAAATAGTTTGTAAAAAATTTTATATATAATCAATAAAATAAATTTTACAAAAGTAGTTCATTGTACTTTCATATCTTAAGAAACATCCAGGTTTCATTCTTGTAAACCAGTCTTCTCAATCAGTGAAAATTTAAGAATAGATTGAAGCCATTTCAGCAGGGCCGGATTAAGCCTCTAGCAGGCCCTAGACAAAATTTAAATTGGGGCTCCCATTTAAATAAGTTGCTTCTAAACAAATCTTATATAATGTGATATTAGCGTAGCTAGCATGGGTGACACTCGGTGCGGATATCGTGGTGTCACCCCAAGTCACACCGTAGTGTCACCCTTTTTAACTCTTTTATAAAACACTATTCAATTGTAATATCTTCGCACTAGAGCAACTTGAACGCTATACCGAAGATGCGATGTCGCGATGTATAAGTTTAGATTTAGAAAATAAATCATAACCATATATCAGGAATATTTCTAGATGGTGCGAGAGATCTCGTAGCATACATTACTTCTGACGCACGGGTGGCTGTTGACCTTTTTTTTTTTTTTTCT
Organism: Centruroides vittatus; assembly: GCF_030686945.1. Lineage (NCBI taxonomy): Eukaryota > Metazoa > Arthropoda > Arachnida > Scorpiones > Buthidae > Centruroides > Centruroides vittatus. Next base: position 594,669 of record NW_027120892.1, read on the forward strand.
TTTTTTTTTTTTTTTTACTCGGGCGGAGCTTAGTAGGAATTCTTAATACATCCTTTTGTGTTATATCGAATTTCTTAAATAATTTTAACTCGTTTTGAAACAGAGAAATCTTTTGCACTGAAGCCGGGCTCCAGACATTTGTCTACTTTGCCTATTCGATAATCCGGCCCTGCTTTGCCTATTCGATAATCCCTTTCAATGGGTGTAAAATCCAATTTACACAATAAGATTAGATGCTTATCAGGATGTGTAATTTTGGTAGATCATTTATGGTAAAATGTAATTGTTTTAATTACAGTAGAGCGTCGATAACTGGAACCAATTGGGGACTGGGGTCGTTCCAAGTAGTGATTTTTTCCAATTTCCGATTATGTACGAAAAAATATATTAACCTGTCCGATGTTCAAATTTTTCTCCGTTGCGTATCGCTTCCTGTTGAATTTTTCTCTGTTGCGTGTCGCTTCGTGTTGAATTTTCGTCGATTTTAAGCCTAACGAAAATTTTTATAATAATAATCGAGGCTATTGTATCATTAAAAATTATTTCTTTATTTTGTACAAACAAAATAAATATATTGAAGAATATAAAAAACATGAAAATTATACTTTAGAAGTAAATTTAGTATCAAAAACGTTCGATTCAGCACGACACAGTCCGACTGAAAATCATTCCAGTTTCCGGCCATTTCAATTACCGACATTCCAATTTTCGACGCTCTACTGTATTTGCTATATTGAACGAGACTGATTTCCAATAGATCACCAATTATTATAAGGGAAATTTTACTATTAGACTGTTCAATTGGTCCTTTACTTCTGATTGTAAATTATTTTAAACAATTTATATATTGTAAAGTAGGAGAAATAACAATAATAAACTAAATAGAGTCAGGAAATTCTTAAACACGGATATATATAGTACCCAAATATCGCATAACTACAGAAAACAAATGTATTATTTATGTGACTCTGGTCTGGCCTAGAACTAGGCAACAGTCACATAACCTTGGTGGAGTGTATTACACCTTATGCTGTAATACACTCTACTAACTCCAGAGTAATAAACAAATTCGTGTACATCAAAGATGTAGTTGTTCCAAACACCCATAACATACAAAATATTAATACATTTACTGAAAAAGTTTGTAATTACCCAAAACTCATCCATGAAATAAAACACCTGTAGAGAATAGATAAGATACTTATTATGTCTGTACTTCTGCCTTGCACAAGTGTTATACCACATAGAAACATTTAGAAACATTAGAGCTTCACAATAACACATATACCACATTACAGAAAGCTGCCATACTAAACATACTGTCTTATGGTCAGAAAATTCTTAAACACAGATACATATTTGAATAGCATGTAAACCTCATGTAATAACTTTTCTTGTAGCTATGCATTGACCTTGCTCTGATGTATACTAGTATTAATTTGGTATGCAATCCATACATACAATAATAATAATAATAATAATGTAATTTAAATATTAAGAGCAATTTAAAAAATAATTATTATTATTATATTTAACATATACTTATTATATACAATTAGAATTTGTTTAAAAATTAATATATTTTTATGATTGATTAAAATATCTACAAATGTGAGGGCTTATCACACCAATGAGCCCTTACTACTATCTGCCTCACGTTTGCAGATATTTTAATTAATTAATTATACCAAGAGCTAAAAGCAACTTTGTAATATTTTTATGAATTAATGCTTTATGGTATACAGAAGAATCATTGATTTTATATACTCAAGATTAGGATAAATTTAAAAATTAATGTGTATTATTTTTATATTGATTTTGGATAGAGTTATTTAGAATAATGAAGCAAGAATTAGAATAATTTCTAGTTTTTTTTTCAGTTGAAGATAGAAAATGAAACTGGGTGTATTTTCTCAGTAATTAAAAAAGATAAAAATTTAATAACAAATAAAGTCTTCTATAATTAATAAAGCATATATGATTTACATTAATACAAATAACTGTAGAATTTGATTGATACTGTTGTAAAGTGTGTGTATGTGTGTATATATATATATATAATTTTTTTTTAATTTCAGGATAATTCTAAATTATCAGAAACAAATCATTTAGAATCTCCACCTTCTCCTGCTTCAATATGTTCAACACATAAAGTAAATAAATCTAGGAAAAGAAGTGCTTCCAATGAAGAAACAGAATTAAACTTTCTCAATGGGTATGCTAGAATATACTATATTTTGATTAGTATTATTGTAATTTTTTATATAATACATTAACCTAATCCTGAAGAATCTAGAAAATCTGTCTGAACCAAATGAGTTTTTAATAATACTAAGAATAAATGTGATATTGCAAATATTAATTGAGAATATAATTTATAGATTGATTTATTATTATTATTATTATTCTTGGAAAGAAATAATGTAAAAGAATTGGAAAGCACTGTGCTATGTTATATCCTCTGTAAAGGAAAGAAATTTTCACTTAAGAAAGAAAATTATTGTCCTATTTTGTGAAAACTATAAATTTTAGAGTTAACAATATTGTGTGCAATGTCTTAATAGTTTGGAATCATTAAAAAAAACAAACAGTTGGGCTCCATATTTGCAAATGTGTGTTTACATCTATAAATTTTAATGGTTAAATAATTTTAAATTGAAAAAGAATACAGTCAAGTGAATTGCAATTTTCAAATACTAAACATTTTCATTATTACTGTTTTTAATAAATGAGATATAATTATGTTTGCATATATGTGATTCCATTAAAATAATTGGTCAAAAATAAAAATGCGAAAACAAGATATCTATTTATTCAAGCTAAGGAATAGAATGGCTTTCAAAATAATTAAGCATGTTTCTAATTGTCAGGTCTGAATCAGCTTTTTATATGTAAATTTAAATAATCATATTGCAATGTATCATCATTCCAGCTAGGAATTGTCTGTGTACTCTCAAAGAATATTTGATCTATCACAATTTGGTTAACTTTAGAAAAAGAATCTTTGAATATGAATACTATAAGTTAATCAATGTTAACCAAAATATGGAATATTTTCTGTTTTTTATTATGAATCTGCTAATTTTAAGTTAATATTGTTTAATTTTAGTTTATAAAATAATTTTATTATTTGATGAATCTTAAAATGTCTTGAAGAAATTTATATCAATTTGTGATTTTGATTTAACATTATAGGCAAATACCTGTCCGAGATTCTTGTTTGAAATTTGGAGAGTATCTTATGGAAATACTACAGCAAGTGCCAGCTTCATTGAGAAGAAGGTGTGAAATGGAAATTTTAAGAGTTGCAAATATATTTGCAGATGGCTTTTCACCACAGATTGAAATCATTATTCCAACTACTACAGATATTGGGATCAGCAATGAAGATCTGTAAGTTGTGAAGTTAAAATTTGTAATAGATGAATGCTAAACAATTTATCCTAAATAAAGTACAAAACACATTTATTTTATATATATTTTAAATAAATGAAAGTTAAAATATGTTGATAATACTGTTCAGTATTAAATTTATATCAATTATTTTTTTAAATGTGGTGTAATGTTTAATTTTATATAGTCCTGCTTTATATCATGATACTATTGATATATACAATAAGTATTGCATCTAACTTATAAAACCATATTAAAACTGTCTATGTTTAGATAGATTAACTATTCATAAAAAGATACAGATAATTAGTTTAGTTTATCCAATAAAATTATAAGGAATGAAGATTGATGTCATGTAAACAAATGTATCATAGTTAGGAACCTGTTATTGTGAGCAATTAACTGTTTTGTTTGAATATATGTAAATATTGTAAAAAATTTCAATGTAAATATTGAATAATAGTAATTTTTAAAGAAATACTCATGGTATTTTTTATGTTAAGACAGTTTTATTGTTATTTTAAAGCAACTGTATACCTTTATAAAAAAAATAAATTTTTTATATAAAATAGTTTTTATTTATTTATTTAGTTCATCTACATTAGGAAATGTTGCTGGACACCACATCTCCTCTCCTGATAAATAACAAAACCTATAACAATATAAAATACATAAAAAGAAAATCAACTGACATAAAACATAAATGAAAATTGCAAAAAAATATAAATAAGTCAGAATACACCAAAAGTGTTTAAAATATTAAATACATATAATGATAAAAGTAAGACATAAAAATTTAAAAACAATATAATAACTGAGCTAGAGTACAGGATATTGCCATAAAATTCCTTTGCATAAAGTGCAAAAGAATTAAAATGCAATAAAATATGTAAATAAAGTTACATTTATAAACCACTAAGAATTATATAACTAATGTTCACAAGATGTTTTATAATGTAAAAAATCAACGTAAAGCAAAAACAATCTACATTGTTACATTGTTCAATCTACATCTACATTGTTAAAAATTTTCTCTGTATGGCTATTAGCATACTGGTATGTATGTAGAGCAATGATCTGTGTGGTATGGTATATGATATGTAGTGTAAATTAATTTACACTACATATCATATACCATACCACATTGTTAATTTATGCTATATGCATTTAGTGTAATGCTGACCGAATAGATGTGTACAAAATTTCCAACTCTTTACTACTGACAGACGTCTACTTGGGTTGAAAGAATGCAAAAATCTGAAGAATTTACTCCTTTCAACTCAGCTTACTAAACCAGAATGGAATTCTACTGTATAATTTCACAGAAAAACCTTACTGCTTGAATTATTTGAAAAACTGTTAATCAGATATAGTGGTATCTCGGTACTCAACCGAACAACCACGACCCCCGATAGAACAAAGTTACGGTTAATAAATATTTTTATTTTGTCATCAGTAAAACATTATCTGTGATAAAAATGAGTACCGGTAACTAATTTTAAAACAAAATGAAACCTTAGAGCTCCTTGGAGATTAAGAAAAGAGCAACCGGGTGCTTGGGGACACTTGCCCCAAGTGCTTTGATGTAGACATTCCTGCATATAATGATAGCAATCTACAAAAACAACAAAAAACCACACACACAACACACAATTGTAACTATCGCCAACATTACAATAAATTTTAGATTGTAACCAGGACTAGCCAGTGGTTCGTACCTTCGTTATTTCAGCTGAATTAAACACGAGCTACCATGGGCTAGTTGTGCCCTGGAATAACTTAAACTTGTGGAATAAAATGTGTGAGGATACTTCCGACGATCTGTCTCGCATCTTTCGATATTAATTATTGCTTTTTGTCAGCCATTTTATTAAGCAATGACGACCAAACAGTTGACAAATGAAACCATGATGAAACTTAGTTCAATTCAAGTTAGCAA